>NW_006399922.1:582987-587074 GCF_000299155.1 Elephantulus edwardii | reverse complement strand
TCCTAGGTCCTTGATCCACTTTGAGTTGGTTTTTGTGTATGGTGTGTGTTGTGAGTCTTGCTTGAGTGTTCTGCAGATAGTTTTGCAGTTTTGCCAATACCATTTGTTAAAGAGGCTGTCATTTCCTCACTTAACTGATTTCATCTGTTTGTCAAAAATCACTTAACCATAGACAGATGAGCTGATTTCTGAATTATCAATTCTATTCTATTGATCTATGTATCTGTCATTGTACCAGTACCACACTGTCTTGACCACCATGGCAATGTAGTAGGATTTGAAAGCAGGGAATGAATTTACTCCTACCTTGTTTATCTTTTTCAGGAGTGCTTTGCTTATTTGGGATCTCTTTCCAACCCAGATGAAATTGTCTAGTTTTGTTAATGATTTCAATTGTTTTTCTGTTTTCTCTTTCATTTATTTCTGTACTAATTTTTATCATTTCAGTTTTGTAGAGGGTGTTGGGGTTTTTTGCTTTTTTTTAAATTTGTTTGAGATGTTGGGTTAGAGAGTCAATTATCATTTTATCTTACCTTTTAATGTGTTTGCTTATTGGTATAAATTGACCTCTAATTACTGCTTTGGCTATTTCCTTGACATTTTGGTAAGTTGTGTTTTCAGTTAATTGATTCAAGAAACTTTTTAATTTAACTTTTTAAAATTTCTTCTAGTACCCATTTACGTTCAAACAAGGTATTGGTCAGCTTCCAAATGTATGATTTTTTTTCTCCTTTATCTTTTTATTAATTTCTCATTTTTGTAGCATTCTTGTTTGAGAAGATGCTTCACATTATTTCTAAGTTTTTTAATTTATTAATGCTTGCCTTGTGACCTAAAATGTGATCTATTCTGGAGAACATTTCATGCACATTGGAGAAAAAGGTACAGTGCTGTTATTTTGGGGTGCATTTGCCTATATATATCTATGTGATCAAGTTGTTTTATTGTGTAGTTTAGTTCTTTAGCATCTTTTTTGTATTTCTCTCTGTTGTATTTCTATCTTTTCTTGAGAGTGGTGTATTGAAGTCTCCAGCTACTATAATGATGTTATCTATCTCCTTTTTCAATTTTGTTAATATATGTTTTATATATTTTGCAGCTCTACCATTTTGGGCATTGATATTTATTATGGTTATGTCCTCTTGTTCTATTGGCCCTATAAGCATTATGTAGTGGCCTTCCTTGTCCTTTGTGATGGTTTTTCCATTGAAATCTATTTTATCAGATATTAATATCACTACTCCTGCTTTTTTTCTGATTACTATTTGCTTGGTATATTTTCCCCACCCTTTTATTTTTAGTCTTTCTTTATCTTAACCTTTCAAGTGTGTCTCTTGTCAATAGCATATTGATGAGGCTTTGGTGTTTTTGTTGTTGTTGTTTTGTTTTTTGTTTTGTTTTGTTTTTTATCTAATCCTTTGGATGGGCCCAAAGCAGTGGGGCTAGGTACTTCAGGCAGTGGGTCCTAGACATCCACGTGGCTGAGCCAGGATTTCCAGGTGATGAGGCTGGGATTTCCAGGTAACAGGGTCAGGACTAATAGGTGGTGGGAAGAACATTCAGCCAGATGGACAAGCATCCAGGCAGTAGTGCCAGGACTTCCAAGAGAGGGCTAGTACCAGGCTTCCAGGCAGTGGCGGGAGAGTCCAGGTGGCAGGGCAAGGTCTTGGGAGTCCAGATAGCAAGTACAGTGGCTGCTAGTCAGAGCTGGGATGGAGGATGCCAGGCTGCGGTGCCACAGCGTAGTGTTCCAGGTAAGAGACCAGTCCAGAACACACTAAGAACTAAGGCAGATACACACAGTGGTGTGCCTTATAACCTTTTTCTAAAGTTCATGATACACTTCAAGTTCATTTTACGCTTACATGCCTATGACATATAACTTATCAACTAACTGTGTAATGCAAACATCACAACTTTGTTTGTAGAATGTGAAGTATTTGCTGAGGAAAATCAAAGAGTATAGACTTCAATACAGATTACTATAGGCCTAGAGGACAGAGATTATAAAACATAATTATTATGAGACACATTCAGTCAATAGCATTCGCCCACAACATATCAGACAAACACACACTCACTGCCATCATGTTGGTCCCAACTCAGCTGATAATCCATCAGGATTCTGAGGCTATAAATCTCACAGGAGTCTGCCCAACTTTTTCTTAGGGAGCTGCTGGTGGATTCAGAGAAAAGACACAGAATAGAGAAAATTTCTGCTCTTTTGTTCACAAATGACACCTAAAAACAACAGAAGCAAACCTGTGGTTAAAGGTCTAGGTGGGATTTACTATGTCAGTGAGTCAGTATTTGTGTAGAAAGTATATTTTGAGATGCAAAGGAGATTGTTGTTGTTGTAATGTGCAGTTGAGTCATCTGCAACTCATAGCAACCCTGTGTCCAACAGCCCTAAACCCTACTCTATCCTGAGCTAATCTCACTGTCTTAAATACCACATTCTTCTTTATATAGTCCAGCTTCTTGACTGACTTGCTTAGTATATAACTTGACTAGGTATGGAGAAACAAGCCAGTCCTGACTCATATTTTCCCTGATTTTAAATCATACAGTGTTCCCTTGTTCTGTTTGGACAACTGATTCTTGATTTAAATATATAGGTTTTGCATGAGCAAAATTAAATATTCTGGGATGCTCTTTCTTCTCAATATTATCCATAATTTGTTATGATCCACACAGTCAAGTGCCCTTTCATAATGAATAAAACACAAGTAAGAATCTTTCCTGGCATAGACTGGCGAGCACATTCAAGGCTCTATCTGTTAATTGAAATAAGTCACTGAGTCAATCCATCTCATCTTGGGTCTTCCTCTCCTGTGCTGTGCCTCCACTCATCCAAGTATGATGTCCCTCTCCAAAGACTGATTCCTCCTAACCAGGTGACCAAAGTATGTGAGACAGAGCCTCAAAATCCTTGCCTCCAGGGAGCAGCCTGGTTTCATCCACCCCAAGACAGATCTGTTCTCCTGGTAGTCCATGGTATCCTCAAAACTCTTTGCTAGCACCACAACTCAAAGGCATCGATCTTTCTTCTATCATCCTTAGTTATTGCTCATCTCTCTGATGGATAGCTAGTATTTGCAAAGGCTATGGCCTGTATCATGTGCATCATAGTCTCCAGACTGGCATCATTGCCCATCAGTACTCTGGAGAGGTCCTGTACTTTTCCCAATACAATCCATCTTTTGATTTCCTGGCTGCTGGTACCAAGGGTGTTGATTGTGGAGCCAAACAAACCAAAGCTGTTAATAATCTTAATCTCATCTCCATCTGTCATGGTACTGACAATTGACCCAGTGGTGAGAATCTTTGTCTTCTTGATGTTGACCTTCAATCCATATTGAAGAATACAGTCCTTGACCCTCTGCAGCATGTGATTCAGGTCTTCTTCAGTTTCAGCAAGCAAGATTTTGTGATATGTATCTTGTTGATGTCAAGTCAATGATGACTCATAGTGACTCTATGAACAAAAGACCTGAAATCTTTCTATAGCTATCGTCATTTCTCAAGTTCATAGAGTTTCCATAGGCATGTGGTTAAGGAAGTGGATGCTACTCCTGCTTCCAAACTTGTCTTAAACTGGGAACTCTGCCAAACATTGTCCACCATGGGCAACCATTGTGGCATTTAACACACAAAAGGCACAAGGCTCAGAACCATAGCAAAAGAAGATTGAGTCAGTACGGCAAAATGACAGAAGAGTGTTGTATGATTTAGAAGTATGTTCCTTCAAAATATAACAACACTAGGCACAAGGACCGCAGACCCTAGGGCCCAACCAAAACTAAAAGCCAAGGCACTCCATGAGGTCTTTCATTCCATACTCCTTCACAACAGACTGCCAAATGTAAAAATATATCTTGGAGATAGTGCAGCCAGATTGCTTCTTGGAGGCAAAGATGATAAAACTTCACCTCACATACTTTGGGTATGTTGCTAGAAAAGGTTATTCCTTGGAGAGGAACATTATGCTTAGAAAAGCAGAGTGTTGGTGAAGAAGAGGAAAACCCTCAAGCAGGCAGATTGATATAGTGACTGATGCAATGGGCTCTAGTGTGTCAGAAAATCT
>NW_006399922.1:578602-579212 GCF_000299155.1 Elephantulus edwardii | reverse complement strand
GTTTAATTTTCCTCAGCTTCAGCTTGAACTTGCATATGAGTAATTGGTGATCTGTTCCACAGTCAGCCCCTGGCCTAGTTTTCACAGCTGATATTGAGCTTCTCCAGCAGTTCCTTCCACAGATGTAGTCGATCTGATTCCTAATTAAAATTGCTGTAAAATTCAACCTAAAACAAATATTATGGTAAACAGACAATTAAAAGACAAGTGAAAAGCTTGGTCATCAATAAAGTTTCCCTGTGAAGATAAAAAAAATGACTAGCTGTTGATATAGGAGGATAACTGAGCAAAAGTGGAAGGGAGAGGGGAGAATATGGGGCAGAGAAGGAGGAAGAGGACATAATTAGTACAGCAGAAGTTAGTAGGGAGGGGAAGGAAAAAGAAAGATTCAATGGGTACTTGAAAAGATGGGGTCATAATAGGCATAGATCAATAGCAATTAGTTACCTAAAGTACAATCTATGAAAGATTATATAATCAAATGCACATAAACGAAGCAAAATGTATGTGAATAATTGTATGCAAACTAGTAAAAAATGAAGAGAAAAAACAAACAAAAATACCAATTTTATTTCTGTCAAACAACACACACAAATTGAAAAGCTAAAAG
>NW_006399922.1:577557-578502 GCF_000299155.1 Elephantulus edwardii | reverse complement strand
TGACTGATGCAATGGGCTCTAGTGTGTCAGAAAATCTGAGCACTGCACAGGATACAACAGGATTTAGATCTGTTTTTCATTGTGTCACTGTGGGTTGCACTCAACAGCACGTAACAACAACAACAACAAAACTGTCATAAGAAATTAATTTTTTAAAAGAATGTAAATGGATACAAAGTAAAACTCATATTCCTTTAAAAACTGTAGACATACTGGACCAACAGAGAGTAGAACAGCTGAGATTATTGCCCTAGAATAATCTTTGAACCTGAAACTTAAGCTATTTCTGGAAGTCATCTTCCAGTCAAATGATATGTTGACTTATAAGAGGAATAATATTACTCAGGAGCAATATGCTCCCTTCACAAGTCAACTATATGGGAGATCAAACCGTTAAATTTACCCAAAAGCAAAGATGACAGGAAGAAGGGGAACGGGAGCTGGATCAATGAAAATAGAGCACACAGAATGAATGAGAATACTGAAACATTAAGAGTGTTATAATCAATGTTATCAAAGTATTTACATATAAATGATTCAACAGGAATCTAACTTTTATGTAAACTTTCACTTAAAATACAATGAAATATCTTTGAAAATAATAACAATGCAGAACTTTTAAAGTGTTTAACTTGGGGAACATATAACAATAAACCGGGGACTTTAGGAAGACAGTGTTATTGGAGCGGTAGAGGAAATGACTAAAGGTGCTGACCTCATCTAGGGGGCCAGCTAGGTTTAAAATGGTAATGGCCTGTCCTGGAGTCCAGAACAAGAGTTTGATTATATCATCAACCCCTTAATAAAGTTGCCATACATCATTTAAGTCCCTGAGGCCATACCTTAATTTAGATAATGTTGTTGTTGTTGTTGTTATGTGCCGTCGAGTCGTTTCCGACTCATAGCGACCCTATGCACAACAGCCCTAAACCCTGCTCTATCCTG
>NW_006399922.1:571961-575302 GCF_000299155.1 Elephantulus edwardii | reverse complement strand
TTGTATGCAAACTAGTAAAAAATGAAGAGAAAAAACAAACAAAAATACCAATTTTATTTCTGTCAAACAACACACACAAATTGAAAAGCTAAAAGCTTAGTACAAATACCTTGAGATTTCATCTAATTCTAAAATCCAATCAATACCATATATTTATTTTTTTATTGGTTTGCTCACAAAGTTAATAGACATTATGTTTCACACTATTCTTTATTCATATTATGTTTCATACAATCATTTCCATGCATTATGGGCTTTTTAATTGATATTTTAATGAAAGTTTATCAAGACTTTGGATTTACATTCATTCATCGTTGCCCATTTTCCTCCCTGCCCACCCTTCCTCCCAGCTGGTTTTTCTCTTTGAAAAGTAAAAAAAAAACCAAACCAAAAAACCCCCATTATTATACAATCCCTCCTTTCTGAGTCCACTCCTCCATGAAGCTCCCCTTCTGGACTCTTGTCATGAAAATAGAACCTAATCATATATTCCTTTCAAACAGTTCTTTCCCTCATCTGTTTCAATGGAGTATACATTATTTATCTCCTCTTTTCTTAGATTCTCCCCAGCACTGATGTCAGTCCTGTTTTATAACAGTGGCATTATTCAGTATTTGTACCTTTGTGACTGAGATATTTCACTCAGCATAATGTCCTTGAGGGTCACCCATTTTGTATAATATTTTACGAGTTCCTTGTTTTTCAATACAGCATAGTATTCCATTGTGTGAATATACCACAGCTTCTCTATCCATTTGTTTCCTGAAGGACACTTAGGTTGCTTCCAATTCTTCTATTGTAAGCAAAGCCACAATAAAAATGGATGTGCATATATCTACTTGGGGGATAGTTCTGGTTTCTTTAGGATATATTCAGAGTAGTGGAATTGGTGGGTCAAATGTTATCTCTATTTGCAACTTTTTGAGAAAGCACCACACTGCCTTCCATAATGGTTGCACCATTTTACATTCCCACCAACAGTGAATAAGGTTTCAAATTTTTCCACAACCTCACTAGCATTTATTGTTCACTGTTCTGTCAAATTTTGCTAATCTTACTGGAGTGAGATGATATCTCATACTTGTTTTGATTTGCATCTCTCTTAGAGCTAGGGATTTTGAACATTTCTTCATGTGTTTGTGTTCAATCTGAAGGTCTTCTTTGGTGAAGTGTCTGTTCATATCCTGTGACCATTTTTCAATTGGGTTGTTTACCTTTATCTTGTTGTGCTGCTTGAGTATTCTATAAATAAGTCCCTTATCAGACATATCATTACCAAATATTCTTCCCAATCTGTGGCTTACCTTTTTATCCCATTGGAGAAGTTTTCAGGTGTGCATAGATATTTTATTCTTAGACAGTTCCATTCATCTATTTTATCATTATGTTTTATAAAATTAATCACCATTGGACCTTTCCCATCATTACCCAATCTCTTCAGGTCCTTTTCAGGTCCTTCCCATTTCCTTCCCCCTCTTCTCTACCCACCAAACTGTGCAACCCTGCCCCTACCCATCCTCACTCCACTGCTCCCGTCCCTTCCTCTCTTGGGTCCCCATACATGTTTTACTAGTTATCCTCCTATTCCTGAGTGAACTAATACAGTCTCATAAAGATAAATAATGCATAAGTCCATTATCATACCATTATTCTTAAATAATATCCTTATAAAACTCTGCTTCTGAAGCTTCAATTTTCAGCTCCCTGGTAAGAATTCAGGTCAATCTATTCTAATGCAATTTGTTGAAAACTCACTCCTTGAATATGAACATTAGTCAACACAGAAAAATAGAAAATAAATTAGAGGTGTGTGAGCAGTACACTTCATTTACAGAAAGAAGTCAAACCCTTGGCTAGGAAAGGATGTTTTGAGATGAACATAGGAAACTAAGCAGTTTCCTAGCTTGTGTCAGCTGAAGATAGGAGGCAGATGTTAAGTTCAGGAATTTTCCCCTCCATAAATGTAATGTATTTGGAAGACTCTGTGTAAAGCATTCCCTACTTAACTCTGACTTGTGGACAGTGTCCTTGTACCTAGAAAAAAGAAATCTGGACATACCAATTAAGTATAACACACTGATAATTTCTAGCTTCAAAAATTCACAAGACATTTCTAAATCGTCATGTAAAGGAAAATAGATTGTCAATAAAATTGACTTATTAAGTTGGTTTATATGGAGGGAATGAGGGAACAAAGGGATGGTTGGTTGTGAGCTATTTGGAGAATTTTATTTTGTTTCTCTATTTGCTTGATTGGTTCAGTTGTTACTTAGCCTTGGTTTTCTCTTAATTAATTTTCAGATATCCTTCTCGTTTTTCTAACCAAATTGTTAGCCCTTAAAATTGTAAGCCCTTTTTATTTTTATCTTTTTAAAAAGCCCTGGGTCTTATGCACTATAATCTCAAAGCAAGCTCAGGATCTAACATAACAAGAGGTGCTCCATAGTATATATCAGTAATGGCAAACAAGGTTCAATCCAGTATTCTCCAAGATGTAAGTTTCCAATAGCCTCCATTGCAGAGCAGGTGAAGTGCTTTCCCCTTTCATTTACATGAAAAGCAAAGGACAAAGAGAAGTCTTTAGACCATGAATTTCCTACAAACCAATAATTCAAGGCAGTTCTGCTCCTTCCTCTCTCCCTTCTGGAAAAGTATATCCTGACCTGGTCTGTATGGTTTCACCCAATTCAGGCCACATCTGCTTTGGTTGTAGTTCACAGAGCTAATTAACACAGAAATGCAAAGCAACAGAGCTGCTGAAGTTATTTCAATTTGATGTGACACCAAAAACAATCTCTGACCTTTTCTTCTAAAAATATTAAAATTATTTGCATCTATGTAGAAATAGGTACACAATAACTATACGTTTAATCAAAAGTAAGAAATAAACATGGTAGATTTTGGACATTTTGTTATCTGTCTTCTGTTTTGCTGCAAAAGACAGTCTTGAATTCTAACCTACATGCCTGGTATCTGGCTTATCAGGAGAAATTGTCTATATAATTGCCTGCAATTTTGCTATTGCATACTTTACTCATGCTAAAGAAAAGCGCATTCATAATGCACTAGAAATAGCTTTGCTGTTTGCCAAAATCTAGGGAATAATTTATCTAAAATTATTCTTAACATAAATGACTTCATAAAATGCTTCGTTTCACATATGACATAGCACAACAGTTATCACAGTAGGATGTTGCTGTTGTTATGTGCTGTCGAGTTGTTTGCGATTCATAGCGACCCTATGTACAACAGCCCTAAAACTGGCTCTGTCCTGTGCCAATCGCACTGCCTCTGACACACCCATCCCAATTACCCCAGTCACTGAATCAATTCATCTCATA
>NW_006399922.1:561214-570791 GCF_000299155.1 Elephantulus edwardii | reverse complement strand
GGAACAAATATAGATCTCTTCCAGTCAGTTGGCCAAGTGGTTGTTCTCCAGATTTCTTGGCACAACTTGGTGAGCACATCCAGGGCAACATCTGTTAGCTGAAATACGTCAATTGGTATACCATCTCTTCCTAGGGCCTTATTTTTTGCTATTTCCGTTTAAAAGATAACATGAAATTATTTCCCCTATGAGCCAAGATATTCTTAGAGAATGAACCAACTCTTGTAGGTCTAGGAATTTTGTATAGCTGGTATTTTGGTTTCAAGCTCCCCATCAGCATGCACTCATTTATATGCCCATTCATGGCAAAGAGTATTATGCCTCAATAATGAGGACTAGTGCACTTCCTCCAACACAGGTTTGATCATTCTTTGGGTAGTAAATGGAGGAGTATTCAATACTCTCTGCCAAAGCCATATCTCAAAGTCATCAATTCATCTTTATTCATTGTCCAACTTTCCTAGGAAGTAATTGAAAATACCATGTCTTGAATTAGGTCCAACTTAGTTTTTAAACTGATACTTTTGCTATTTAGTACTTTGGAAAGGTCCCTGACAGCATATTTACTGAATGCAGCACACCTTTTGATTTTTTGATTACTGCTATCATGAGGATTGATTGGGAATACAAGTAAAATAAAGTCATTGACAACTTCAAACTTGTCTTTCTTTTTTTTGGAAATTATTTTTTTAATAAACTGCTATATTAAAGTTCAATTTTTAATTGATATTTTAATGAAAGATTATAGAGAACTTGGATTTTCATTCACTCATTGTTGCACATTTTCCTCCCTGCCCACTACCCCCTCCAATTCACTAGTCTCTTTGAGAAGAAAAAAAATACTTTAATTGTTATACAATACCCCCGTCCCCAGTCCACGAAACCCCAGCCCACTAATGCAGCTCTTATTCTGAACTCTTGCCATGCAAATATTACCTAATCATATATCCTCTTTAAACAGTTCTCTCCCTAACCTATTTCAAAGCAGTGTACATTATTTGTGCCCTCTTTTCTTAGTTTCCCTCCTAACCCAAAGTCAGTCCTGTTTTATAACAGTGGCATTGTACAGTATTTGTCCTTTTGTGATTGAGATATTTCACTAAACATAATGTTCTCCAGGGTCACCAATTTTGTATAATATCTCATGAGTTCCTTGTTTTTCAATGCTGTGTAGAATTACAAGTGGATTTTATCAGATATTCAGAGAAAACCTGTCACTAATTCTACATAAACTCTTTCAGAAAAGAGAAAAACATGGAATTCTCCTAGAATCATTCGATGTAGCAAACATGTCCTTGATACCAAAGCCAGGTAAATATACCACCAAAATAGAAATATCTCTCATGAACATAGATGCAAAAATCCTGAGCAAAATCCTGGCCAATAAATCCAATGATGCCATTGTTGTTGTTGCTATGTGCCATCGAGTCGCTTGCAATGATTCATAACAACCCTGTGTACAACAGCCTAAACTCTGCTCTGCTCTGTGCCGATCTCACTGTCTCCGATACACCCATCCCAAGTACCGCAGTCACTGAATCAATCCACCTCATAGAGGGCCTTCCTCTCCTGCGCTGTCCCTCCACCCTCCCAAGCATGATGTCCCTTTCTAAGGACCAGTTTCTCCTTGCAACATGACCAAAGTATGTCAGATGAAGCCTCAGAATTCTTGCCTCCAAGGAGCCTCCTGGTTTAACCCTCTCCAGGGTGAATCTGTTTTCTTGGCAGTCCATGGTACCCTCAGTACTCTTCTCCAGCACCACAGCTCAAAGGCATCAATTCTCCTTTTATCCTCCCTAGTCGTTCTCCAACTCTATGATAGTAACAAGTGATTGCAAAGGCCATGGCCTGTACCAGATGCACCTTAGTCTCCAGAGAGACACCATTGCTCTTCAGTACTTTGGCGAGGCCCCTAACAGCAGACTTTCCCATTGCAATACATCTTTTAATTTCCTGACTGCTGGTGCCAAGAATATTGACTGTGGAGCCAAGCAAATTAAAGCCATGAACAATCTCAATCTCTTCACCATCCATCCTGATGCTGCCAACTGGTCCAGTAGTGAGAATCTTTGTCTTCTTGATATTGAGCCTCAATCCATATTGAAGGCTTCAGTCCTTTACCCTCTGCAGCAAGTGCATCAGGTCCTCCTCATTTTCAGCAAGCAGGGTTGTATCATCTGCATAATGCAGATTATTGATAATCTTCCACCAATCCGCATTTCTTCTAATAAAACCCAGCCTCACAGATAATCTGTTCTGCATACAGGTTGGAAAGGTATGGAGACAGGACACATGCCTGGTGTATGCCCTTCCCAAATTTGAACCATGGAGTGCAGCGTTCCCTTGCTCTGTTCTGACGACTGCCTCTTGGTCCAAGTATAGATTTCTCATTAGCACAATCAAGTGTTCTGGGATTCCCGTTCTTCTCAGAGTCAGGCACAGTGTGTTATGATCCACACAGTCAAATGCCTCTGCATAATCAATGAAACACAGATAGACATTTCTCTGGTATTCCCTGCTTTCAGCTAAGAAACTTTTAACATTAGCTACAATATCCCTAGTCCCACGACCCCTTCTAGACCCAGCTTGGACTTCAGGCAGTTCTCTGCTAGTGTGCTGTTTCAGTCGTTTTTGGATAATCTTCAGTAGAATCTTGCTTGCATGTGAAATCAATGATATTGTTCTGTAGTTTCCACACTCTGTTGGGTCACCCTTCTTTGGGCTGGGAACAAATATAGATCTCTTCCAGTCAGTTGGCCAAATGGTGGTTCTCCAGATTTCTCGGCACAACTTGGTGAGCACATCCAGGGCAGCATCTGTTAGCGGAAATACATCAATTGTTATACCATCTCTTCCTGGGGCCTTATTTTTGCTATTTCCTTCAAAGCAGCTTGAACTTCTTCCTTCATCACCATAGACTCTTGCTCATATGTTATTTCATTAAGTTCTTCTATGTCTGCCAATTCCTTTCGATACAGTGACTTAGTATATTCTTTCCATCTTCTTTTAATACTTCCTGGATAATTAAATATTCTGCCTAAAGCACCCATGCTTATAGTAACTTGAGGTTTGAATTCATTCTTCATTTCCTTGAGCTTAATAAATGCTAAGTGGGTTTGACCCTTTCGATTTTCTTACTCCAGCTTTTTGCATATTTCATTGTAATATTTTGTCATCCCGTGCTGCCTTTTGAAATATTCTGTTCAGCTCTTTAGTATCTTGAATTCTTCCTTGTTCTTTGGCTTCTCTGTGCTACAGTGCAATATTCAGAGTTTTTTCTGACATCCATTTTGGTCTTTTCTTCCTCCTCTGTCTTTTTAATGAACGCTTACACTCATTCTGGATGATACCCTTGATATCCTCCCACAACTCATCTGGTCTTCACTCATTAGTTTTCAAGGCCTCAAACCTGTTCCTGAAATGGTTCTGAAATCCAGGTTGGGTAGACTCAAAGTCATATTTTGTTCCTGTGGATTCTGTCTAACTTTCCTCAGTTTCAGCTTGAACTTGCATATGAGTAGTTGGTGATCTGTTCCACAATCAGCTCCTGGCCTAGTTTTCACAACTGATATTTAGCTGCTCCAATGGTTCATTCTGCAGATGTAACCAGTCTGATTCCCATGTATGCCATCAGGTGAAATCCATGTGTTTTATGTCTCTTAAAAAATGTGTTTACAATGAATAAGTCATAACAGGTATGCAAGGATGGTTCAAAATAAGAAAAAAACCCAGCGTAATTCATCACATTAACAAAGCAAAAAAACCACATGATTCTATCATTTGAAGCAGAAAAATCTTTTGACAAAATCCAACATCCTTTCCTGATTAAAACACTCAACAAAATAGGAATAGATGGGAATTTTCTTAACATAGTAAGAAGTTTATACGCAGACCCGAGGGCCAACATTGTTCTCAATGGAGTGAGATTAAAGGTATTCCCCTTGAGAACAGGAAATGGGCAAGGATATCCGCTATCAACTCTCCTGTTCAATGTTTTATTGGAAGTCTTAGCAATAACCATAACAAATGAGAAGGAAATAAGAAGTATCCAAATTGGCAAAAAAGAGGTAAAATTATCTCTATATGCAGATGATAGGATAGTATACTTTGAAAACCCTAAAGACACACTGAGAAAATTACTGGACATAGTCAACTAATTCAGCAAGGTGGCAGGATATAAGGTCAACATACAAAAATCAATTGGATTTCTCTACAGTGACAATGAGAATACAGAACTGGAGCTAAGGCAAACAATATCCATCACAATAGATAATCACAAGATTAAATTCTTGAGAGTAAATCTAACTAGAAACACAAAGGATCTATTCAAAGAAAATAACAATACATTACTACAAGAAACAAAAAGAGATGTGGAGAAATTTAAGAATATACCTTGCTCTTGTATGAAGATTCAATATTGAAAACAACAGTACTACCAAAGGCAATTTACACGTTCCATGCAATCCCAACACAAATACCAATTCCATTTTTCAGTGAGATGGAGAAGGCAATCTCCAACTTCATTTGGAATGGAAAGAGCCCCCAAATAAGCAAAGCACTCCTTAAAAAGAGAAACAAGGTAGATGGTATCTCACTCTCTGATTTCAAATCCTGCTACACTGTCGTTGTGGTTCCGGTATAATGACAGACACATAGATCAATGGAATAGAACTGAGAACCAGAGTAAAAAGAAAAATCACAGACTGGGGAAAAATATTTGATAATGACTTGCCTGATAAGGAACTTGTATCTAGAATTTATAAAACACTCAAGCACCACAAGATAAAAGTAAAAAGTGCAATTGCAAAATGGGCACAGGATATGAGCAGACACTTCACTAAAGAAGGCATTCAGATGATGAACAAACACAGGAAGAAATATTCAATGGAATAGAATTGAAAATCCAGAAATCAGCCCATCTACCTATGGTCAATTGGTTCTTAACAAGGAGATGAAATCAGTTAAGTGGGGAAATGACAATCTTTTTAACAAATGGTGTTGGCAAAACTGGAAAACTATCTGCAGAAAATTCAAGAAAGATCCTTACCTCATTCTATACACAAAAAACAACTCAAAGTGGATCATGGACCTTGGATTAAAACTAAGGACTATAAACTTCATTAAAGAAAAGCTTGGAAGAACTATAGAAGTCCTAATTCACAACATAAACAGTCTTCTAAGCATCCTAAAAAATTTCTACTACCAGGAGAGGATAAAATAGATGAATGGGACCTTCTAAGAATCAAATCTCTATGCACATCCAAAAAATTTTCCAACAGAGTTAAAAGGGAAGATACAAAATGAAGAAAATATATTTGGTAATGACATGTAAGATAAGGGTCTTATTTCTAAAATTTATAAAATACTCAAGCACCAGAACAAGATAAAAGTAAACAACCCATTTGAAAACTGGGCACAGGATATGAACAGGCACTTCACCAAAGAAGACATTGAGATGCCAAACATGCACATGAAGAGATGTTCAAAATCCCTAGCTCTAAAAGATACAAATCAAAACAACTATGAGATATCATCTCACTCCAGTAAGAGTAGCAAAATTTAATAGAACAGCAAGCAACAAATGCTGGCAAGATTGTGGAGAAACTGGAACCCTTATTCACTGTTAGTGGGAGTGTAAAATGGTGCAACCACTGTGGAAGGCAATAAGGTGCTTTCTCAAAAATTTGCAAATAGAAATACCATTTGACCCAGAAATTCCACTACTGTGAATATATCCCAAAGAAACCATAACTGCCACCCAAGCAGATCCAAGCCTATTGGGCTTTGTTCACAATAGCAAAGAGTTGGAAGCAAGCTAAGTGCCCATCAACAAATGAATGGATAGAGAAACTGTGGTATATTCACACAATGGAATGCTACGCTGCTTTGAAAAACAAAGAACTCATGAAATAATCCAAAATGGGTGACCCTGGAGGACATTATGCTGAGTGAAATAGCTCGGCCACAAAAAGACAAAGACTGCATAGTGCCACTGTTGTAAAAAAGGACTGACATCAGGGTTGGGAGAGACTGAGAAAGATGGTATAAATTATGTATACTGCATTGAAACAGATGAGGGAGAGAACTGTTTAAAAGGGATATATGATTAGGTATTACTGTCATGACAGAAGTCAAGAACGAAGGTTGCATGTGAAGTGGACTTGGGGGTTGTATAAGAATGAAAGAACTTTTCTTTTGCTTTTCAAAGAGAAGAGTGAACTGGGGGGGAGGGTAGGATTGGGGGAAGGAAGAAAAGTGCAACAATGAATGGAAATCCAAAGTCTCTGTAATCTTTCATATAAGTTAATAATAATAAAAAGAAGAAATGTTCTAAATCTCTAGCTCTAAGAGAGATGCAAATCAAAACAACAATGATATATCATCTCACCCCAGTAAGAATAGTAAAATTCAACAGAGTAGTAAACAAGAAGTGCTGGTGAGCTTGTAGAGAAACTAGAACCCTTATTCACTTTTGGTGGGAGTATAAAATAGTACAACCATTGTGGAAGGCAATATGGTGCTTTCTCAAAAAGTTGGAAATAGAAATAGCATTTGACCCAGCAATTTCACTGCTGGGAATGTATCCTAAACAAATCAGAACTGTCACCCTAGCAGATATATGCACACCTATGTTTATTGCTACATTGTTCACAATAGCAAAGAGATGGAAGCAATCCAAGTGTCCATCAACAAACAACGGATAGAGAAACGATGGTGTATTAACACAACCTCAATCTTATCTCTATTTGTCATGATGTTGCCTATTGGTTTAGTGGGAGGATATTTGTGGGGGTTTTTGTTGTTGTTTTTTTTTAATGTGAGGTGTAATCTGTATGCCAAGAAATTTGGAAGTCAGTTACTTTGTCACTGACTGGAAATAATCCACATTTGTTTCTTTCTAAAATAAGATGATCCAAAAGTGTGTGGAAATTATCAAACAGTATCATCAAAGTAACATAGAAGTAAAATATTGCTGAAAATCTTTAACAAATGACTGAGACCAGTAGATAACTGTCATAAATTGAAGCTATATTTAAAAGAGTTCATGGAACCAGGAATACCATTGCTGATGTCAGATGGACATTGATTGAAAGCAGAGTATATTAGAAAGATGATTGTTCTTTTTAGGGGCCATTAAGTCTAGCACGATCTAGAGTACAACAGATCTGTACTCTATCCTACCCTGTGTCCTCCCATCTCCAACATATATTAGCTCATTGTTGCAGTCAGTATGTCATTCATTTGGTGGAAGGTCTTCCTCTCCTTCGCTGACTCTCTGCCTTTCCAAGCATAATGTCCTTCTGCAAGGAATAGTCTTTCCTAGCAATATGCTCAAAAGATGTAAGAGAAAACTTTGTCATCTTTTCTTCCAAGGAGCATCCTGGCTGCACCTTCTCCAAGACACAACTGTTTGTTTTTTCGGTAATCCATGAGATATACACTACTCCAACAGCACATCTCAAAGGTATCAATTCTTCTTCTATCATTCTTATGAGCTCTCCAGCTCTCAGATGCATAGCAAGTGAATGAAAAGACCATGGTATGAATCAAGTGTACCATGGTCTTCAAACTGACTTCATCACTCTTCAACAGTTTGGAGAGGTCCTTAACTACAGACTTTCCCAGCTCAATGTTTCCTGATCTTCTGGCTGCAAGTACCAATGGTGTTGATTGCGGGTGAAAGAAAGATGAAGCAATTAAGTTTCAATCTTTTCTCCATCGAGTATAATGTTTAATATTAGTCTAGTGGTGAGAAATTTTGCTTTCTTGATGTTGCGATGCTATCTACATTGAAGGCTGTATTCTTTGATCTTACAAAGCAAGCGTTTCAAGTCCTTCTTACTTTAAGCAAGCAAGGTTGCGTTATCTACACAATGTGGGTTATTGGTGAGTCTTCTAATCCTAATGCCACATTCTTCCTCTTATAGTTCAGCTTCTCAAATAATTTGCCCAGCTGACAGATTTAATAGGTATAGAGAAAAGATACAACCCTGTTGCACATCTTTCTTGATTTTGTACCATGTAGTGTTTGTTCCTTTGCTTTGTTCACACAACAGCCTTTCATCTAGGTGTAGATTTCACATGAGCACAGTTAAAGTGTTCTGGGATACCCATTCTTCTCATTGTTAGCCATTATTTGTTATGATGCACTCAGTCACATGCCTTTGTATAGTCAATAAAGTGCGATTAGACACTCTTCTGGGATTATTTGCTTTCAGCCAAAATACATCTGACATCAGATGGTTATTTGTGAAAGATGCTTGCTGTTGTTGTTATTGTTGTTGTTGTTGTTGTTGTTGGGTGTCACTGAGTCAAATACGACTCATGCTGACTCATGCAAAAATCCTTAACAAAATCCTAGCTAATAGAATCCAACAATACATCAAAATAATTCATCATGACCAAGTGGGATTCATAATAGCTATGCAAGTATTGTTCAACATAAGAAAAACAACATAATTCATTATGTTAACAAAGAAAGAATCAAGAACCACATGTTCCTATCAATTGATGCTGAAAAGATCTTCAACAAAATCCAACATCACTTCCTTATTAAAACATTCAGCAAAACAGGAATAGAATGGAATTTCCTTAATATAATGAATATATATATCAAAAGCAAGCATCATTCTCAATGGAGAAAGACTAAAGCATTCCCTTTGCAAACAAGGATCAAGCAAGGATGCCCACTTTCACCACTCCTTTTCAATAGTGTATTGAAAGTACTTGCTGGGGCAATATGACCAAAAAAGGAAATAAGAAGCACTCAGATGAACAAAGAGATGGTGAAACTGTCTCTATGTGCAGATAGGTTAGTTTATACAGAAAACCTCAAAGATTCAACAACAACAACAACAAAAAAAACCCCAAACCTTAAAAAGAGTTAGACTTAGTAGATCAGTTTAGTAGAGTTGCAGGATAAAAGATCAATGTACAAAAATTAGTGATATTCCTCTCCACTAACAAAGAAAACACAGAGAAGTAAACTAAAAAGCAATACCATTTCTAATAGCCAAGCACAAATTGAGGTACTTGGAAATAAACTGAACTAGAGACACAAAAGACTTGGGGGGAAAAAAATTCAAAAACTCAGCAAAACACTCCTGTTAGAAACAATAAAAGACCTAAATAAATGGAAAAAAAAATGTTCTCTGTTCATGGATAAGAGCATTCAGTATAGTGAAAATGACAACTCTACAGAAAGTGATTTACCTGTTTAATGCAATCTCAATACAGATACCAAAGTGATAGACAAAGCAATTGGCAAGTTTAATTGGAGATTAAAGAGACCTCAAATATTCAAAGTACTTCTGAAAGACAAAAGTGAAGTGAGAGGCATAGCACTTTTTGATTTCCAAATCTACTACAGATCTGCAGTAATTAAAACAGGATGGTACTGGTACAATGACAGATATATAGACCAGTGGAACAGAATCAAGGACCCAGAAACTAACCCATCTATTTATGGTGAACTGGTATTTGACAAGGCAAATAAAACCTATGAAACATAGAAAGGACAACCTCTTCAACAAAAACTACTGGCGACACCCCTGCAACTCTGATCCACGAACCCGAT
>NW_006399922.1:560433-560865 GCF_000299155.1 Elephantulus edwardii | reverse complement strand
GGGACACACCCCTGCAGCTCTGACCCACAACCCCCATCTTCAGGCATCGCAGTGCCCCCCCCGAACCAGCTCACGACCCCCGCCAACTCTGACCCGACCCAGCTCGGGATCCCCCTGCCAGCTCTTTACTTTGGGAATGGCCCATGGTGCCGTGTGCAGACGCAGTGGACGGTGGGAGTGGACTTGAATTGGGACACACCCCCGCCAGCTCTGACCCAACCAACCTCGCGCCCCCCACACCACCAGCTCTGAAATGTGGGACTGGCCAAGGTATCACATTGCTCCCCACAACCCGGCTCGCGACCACCCCGCCAATTCTGACCGACCCAGATAGGGCCCCCCCCCACCGCCAGCTCTGAACTTTGGGAATGGCCAAGGTGCCGTGCGCAGACGCAGTGGACGGTGGGATTGGACTTGAATTGAGACACACCC
>NW_006399922.1:524507-537230 GCF_000299155.1 Elephantulus edwardii | reverse complement strand
GAGTTGTAGGCAACTTGACAGCACATAAAAACAACAACAACTCTTTTTATATTAACTGATATATTTAATTCATTCACTGTAAGTGTGATAATTGACAGGTCAGGTTCTATCACTGCCATTTTTTTTTTATCACTGCCATTTTGCTTTGTTTCTTTTTCTATTATTTCTTGTTACTATGGTCCATCTGCTTTCTTTGGTGTCTCTGTGAAGAACTTACCTTAGAATTTCTTTAGAGTTGGTCTTGTTTCCACAGATTCCTTGGGTTTATGTCTGCAAATGGCTTAATTTCTCCTTCATTTTTGATGAAAAGCTTTTCTGGGGACAGGATCCTCAGCTGGCAATTGTTTTCTTTCAGTATTCTGTATATAATATCTCATTGTCTTGCTCATACGGTTTCTGCTGAGTAATTAGAACTTAATCTAATTTATTCTTTGTAAGAGACTGTTTTAATTACACTGCTTTTAGTGTTCTATATTGGGGGCTTCATGATGGATGAAGAAGAGATTGTTATTATTAATTTCAGCTTGCTCAGCTCCACAATCAATACTCTTGGCACCAGCAGTCAGGAAATAAAAATATGAGTTGCATTGGGAAACTCTTCTGTCAAGGACCTCACCAGAGTGCTGAAGAGCAATGAAATCAGTCTAGAGATTAAGGTGCACCTGATCCAGGCCAAAGTCTTAGCATGCTATGTATCATGCTATGTATCATAAAGCTGGATAATAATGACTAATGATGACAGAAGGAGAATTGATGTCTTTCAGTTGTGGTGCTGGAAAAGAGTATTGAACATACCATGGATTGCCAGGAGAAGAAATATATCTGTCTTGCACAGGGTGAAACCATGTTTCTTCTTGGAGGCAAGGGTTTTGAAGCTTCAAACACCAGGAAGGTTATCATGCTCAGTAAGGTGGAGGGACAGTGCAGGAAAGACAGACCCTGGATAAAGTGGATTGACACGATGACTGGGATGATGCATTTAGGTGTGTCAGAATCAGTGAGACTGGCTTAGAATAGAGCAGGGTTCAGAGCTATTGTACGTATGGTTGTTATGAGTTGCAGGTAACTTGACGGCACATAAAAGCAGCAACAACAACCTTTGATTTTGGTGAATTTTACTGTGATATGGATGCTTTCTTTTGGGGTCAAGCCTGCTGGAGGTTTGCTACGCTTCTTAATTGTAGATTTTATCATTCATAAACAAAAGGAAAATATGTCGAAGTGAAAACGATGAACAGATTTCAAAGGGCAGATCAGGAGGACAAAGGAATGTATCATAACGGAATATGCGGAGACCTAGAATTGGAAAATAAAAAGGGAAGGACTTGCCCTGCATTTCTCAAGCTGAAAAACAAAAGGTAAGCCTCATGTTGCAATATTGAAAGATGCTGTGGGCAATATATTGAATGACTCAGAAGCATCAGAAGATTGGAGGCAATACACAGAATCGCTGCACCAGAAAGAATTGGCTGACACTGAACAATTTCAGGAAGTAGTCTATGAACAGGAGCCAATGGTAATGAAGGAGGTAGAAGCTGCATTGAAGACATTGGCAAAAAATAAAACCCCAGGAATCTATGTGATACCGATTGACTTATTTCAATTAATAGATGCAGCCTTGGATGTGCTCACCAGTATATGCCAGGAAATTTGGAGAACAGTTGTCTGACCAATGGATTGGAAAAGGTCCATATTTGTTCCCTTTCCCAAGAAAGGTGATCCAATTGAATGTGGAAACTATAAAAAAAAAATCACATTCAAGCACAATACTGCTGAAGATCATTCAAAAATGGCTAGAATAGTATATAAATAGGGAACTACCAGAAATTTAAACAGCATTTAGAAGAGGCTATGGCACCAGGGATATAATTCCTGATGTCAGATGGATGCTGGCTGAAAGTTAGGAATACCAGAAGAATGTCTATTTGTGCTTTACTGGCTATGCAAAGGCATTTGACTGCGTGGATCGTAAATAGGGGCTAACATTGAGAAGAATAGGAATTATAGAGCACTTACTTGTGCTCATGCAGAATTTATAGGAGGCTGTTGTGTGGATAGAGCAAGGGAACATTGCATGGTTTAAAATTGGGAAGGGAGTGTGTAAGGATTGTATTCTCTCTCCATATATATTCTATCTGTATGCTGAGCAAATTTTTCAAGAAGCTAGACTCTATGAAGAGGAGTATGGCATCAGGATTGGAGGGACACTCATCAATAACCTATATTATGCAGATGACACAGCCTTGTTTGCTGAAAGTAAGGAGGACTTGAAACTCTTGTTGCAGAAGTTCATGCCGCCTTTAGTATGGATTGCATCTCAATGTCAGGAAAGCAAAGACTCTTACCACTGGACCAGTAGGCAGTGTCATGATGCATGGAAAGGTGATTGAAATTGTCAACAGTTTCATCTTGCTTGGATCAACAATTAACACCCTTCATACCAGCAGTCAGAAGATAAGCAGACACATTGCACTGGGGAAATGTGCAGTTAGTGAGCTTTCCAAATTATTGAGGAGTAATGATATCAGTTTGAGGACTAAGGTGAATCTGATTTAAGCATGGTCTTTCTGATTATGAGCTATGCATCTGAGAGCAGAACAATGAATAAGGATGATGGGAAAATAATTGATGCATTTGAGCTGCGGTATTGGAGAAGAGCACTGGACATCAAAAGAATGAACAGGTAAGTATTGGAGAGGGTACAGTCAGAATACTCTTTGGAAGCAAGTATGATGACGCTTTGACTCACACACTTTGGGCATGCTGCTAGAAGGTGCTGTTTCTTAGAGAAAGACATGATGCTTGGAAGGGTGGAGGGTCAGCAAAGGAGAAGACGACCCTCAATAAAGTCTATTGACATGATTGCTGCAATGGGCTCTTGTGTGTCAGCAAGTATCAGGATGGGACAGGATATAATAGGGTTCAGATCTTTTGTTCAAAGACTTATTATGAGTTGTACTTGACTTGACAGCACCTAACAACAATGACAGCAACATAATGATTAGGAAATTTTCTTCTAGCACTTCTTACACAGTTTTCTCAGTGCTTTCTCTGCCTTCCTTATGTTCTGAAATTCAAATATCTCCTATGTTTTTGGTTTGTTTGCTTGGGGTTTTTTCCCCCCTTCCAGAATATTGGACACTTTTGCCATTTTGATCTTGATATTCTGGATTGCATTTTCACGCATTTCTGTTATTTCCTGTACTGTGTTGGCTGTATCCTCTCTGTCTTTTGATGATTTTTTTCTTAAGATCTTGTATTTCTTTATCTACTGTTTCAATTCTTCCATCTTTTGCAGTTCCTTCAGTAGTTACTCATATTCTTTTGCATCAATATATTTCTTCTCCCTTCCTTCCTTTGGAGTATCTGCTTTATTTACAGCATCCATTCTTTTTCCAATAATTTTAACTTTCTTCTGTTGCTGTTCATATAATTTCACATAATTTTTTTTCTGGTTCCCTGTGTCTGGAAAAATAAATAACTTTATTTATTTATTCATTAATTCTTTCTTTCATCACTTGTACCTTCTTCTGTAGCTGTTCATATGACTTCATGTCAATATATTTCTTCTGCCTTCCTGTGTCTGGGGTGATCTGGTCTGCAATGTGCTCCACTTTTTTAAGAGAAGATTTATTTGTTTATTAAGTGGTGATTTTTAAAAAATTTATACTAGTTTACTTACAAAGATCATATACATTGTTTTTCACACCATATCTTCTCCTTTGCTTTAGCCACCCCTACCATCTGAATTTTGTGACTCTATGATTAAGCTTCCCCCTCCACCATTTTCACCCCTCTGCTCCCTCCTCCCCATCTTGGATCCTCATACATGTTCTACAATAATGGCCTTATGCAGTATTTATTCTTATGGAACTGAGTTAGTTCACTCAGCATAATGCTTACCAGTCCCTCCCAAATTAAGTAGTCATTTACAAAATCATTGCTCCTGCATACTGAATAGTATTCCCTTGTGTGAATATATTATAATTTCTCAATCCATTCCATTGAAGTTGGACATGTGGGTTGTTTCTATATTCTTGGGGTGGTAAATAATTCTGCTATGAACATTGGTGTACAAGTCTCTGTTTATGCCTCAGTTATCATTTTACCAAGGTATATTTCAAGTAGTGGAATAGCTTGGTTATTTGGAATTTCTATGTTCAGCTTTTTAAAGAAACACCAAACTGTATTCCAGAGTGGTTGTACCATTTTGCAATCCCACCAACAATGTTTGAAAGCTGACTGATGCTTTCTTGACATTATGTGAAATTTTTCTTGGTATGTGTTTCATATGTGACATAGTCACAATGTTAAATCTTCCTATCCATGGGGAGTTAGAAAACAAAAAAAAAAAAAAAGAATAACATGCTTGGGATTTCTAATATGGAAAGAATGGGGTTAAAACCCAAGCCTTGAGTAGAATTCAATGGGTAAAGTATTGAACAATGCAGGAAGCATCAAAAGAAGACAGAATGAATACAAAGTGTCAAAAGAAGTGATCAATGTTTAACTATTTCAGGAGGAAGTATACAAAGAAGAGTCAATAGTTTGAAGGAATATATCCAAGTTCCTTTATTATCCAAAGTAATGAATGCATTTACTAGAAATAATGCTCTAGGAATTACTAGAATACTAATAAAGGTGTTTCTGTAAAGAAATTCAAACCTGGACATTCTCACTCAGCCCTGGACACATTCTCATTTATTAACAAAAAAAAAAAAGAAAGTTACATGACCAACAGACTGGAAAAAATAAATTTTCAGGCCCAATCCCCTAAAAAATGTGACAAAATATAATTTAAAAGTTCTCAAACAATACCATTACAATTACATGTAAATAAAATCTTGCTGAATTTCAAGCTGAGTTCAGAAGAGGAAATAAGATGAGGGCTATCACTTCTGAAGTCACATGGACCTGGGTAAAAGCAGAGAATGACAGAATGATGATCTTTGTTAGAATGATCATCAATGGGAGTTGGGCTGGAAACTGTAGTTCATCTAATTTCAAAGACATGGAGGTTGAGATTTGCATGGTCCTTTACATTAATTGTTTCTATGCATTTTTGTTTTCTTTTTTGCAACATAATGTGAACATACAATTATCTTTATCTTTTTTTAAATTTTAAGGATATAAGAACAATTCACAAATAAAAAGAATGGTTAGAATTCTTCAAAATAAGCAAATATAGCAATGGGCAAAACAAAACAAAAATCTGTATAGAACTGAGAGAATACTTAAATTGGAATAAGCAGAGACACAAATAGCATCTAGTCCTGTAATAACCAACTCAGAACTCAGATTTCAAGAGTAAGTTGTCTCATAAATGATTGAAGTAGGGAGAATTACATTAAATTCATTCTAAAGCAATGTGCCTTTTACTAGCACATTTTTGTTAAGCAAGAAATTAGATCCTATCATCACTCCAGTTTTTTTCGAGGAAAGGTAAAAATCTAACTTTTAATAAGATATTTTCCCATTTTCAAATACTGGTAAGGAATTCTAAAGCACATATTTGTTGTTTTTGTTAGGTGTCAAGTCAAATATGACTCCTAACAACCACATGAAGAGCCAACAGAATCCTGCCCTATCCTGTGCCATCCTCACCACCTCTGAAACACTCAAGCCTACTGCCGAAGTCACCATATCAATCCATCTCATTGGAAGTGTTCTTCTTGTTTGCTGATGTCTCTTTCCAAAGAATAGCCTTACATGTCCCAGTTACATGTCCAAAGTATGAAAGTTGAAGCTTTGCCATCCTTGCCTCCGAGAAACACTCTGGATGCACCTTTTTTCCAAGACATATCTGTTTGTTCTTTTGGCAGTCCATGGGATATTCAGTACTCTTCAAAAGCTCATAGTTATTGCTTAATGGTTCTTTTTATTTATTTATAAAATGTATTACTTTTACCATCATACAATTACTCATATACATTGTTTTATTAATGTACATTTTGTTTTATATGATCATTTCTGTACATCATGTTTATATGATTAATTACTACTGATCTATTGCTTTTATCTTCTGTTTCCTCAAGTCTCCATTGCACCTTACCAATTTTTTTCACCCTTCATTTCCTCACGAATCTCTTCTGTCCTAATACTGGTCTGTCAATTTGCTATACAGAGGTAACTTGTGGTTGCTGTGATGCTAGGATCGCTATGAGTCATTGATGACTCTACGGAACTTAACAACAACAGTGGTTCAGAGCCTGTGAGAGCAGCCTCTTGTAGAAAAGACAGGTCAAGGTGCTCTGGATTAAAGGCAAGTTGATTGACCAGATGTGTAGGCACAGGTGTGGAGCCAAATGTGGTAGGGTAGGCACAGGGGTGGGGCAATCACAAGGGCAGGTCAACCACTTGGGGGACCTCACACAGCTGTCTGGGTGTGCTCATGATTAGGGTCCCTACTCAAATTCCAGCTGTCTGTCTCCCACCCAGGGCTTTTCACTCCATGGTCCCTGCCCAGTGGCACTTACGCAGGTGCCCTCACACAGCAACCCCTGCCCAAGCAGGGTCCTGGGTCCAACCGGACCTGAAAAGTCAAAGTCAAATTCCCACCAACCCACTCACCTCTGGCTGTTCTGCAGTGTCCACAAAATTTCAGACAAATTACCACTGGCTGGCTTGGTCCTGGCTAGTCGGCATGGCCCAAGAGAGCTCAGCCAAATTACCACCAGTGGGCTCACCCTTGGGTGCTCTCCCAGGCAATCGATGGTGCCCAAGAAAACCCTGTCAGAATCCTACCTGCCTTTCTCTTGCCAGATCAGTCCCACAGCAACTCAGCTAGTGGTTTTGGGGGATGGCTGGATCCATGGTATGGCTTTGTGTTCCTGTAGCTCCAAAACAAATTGTCCCAACAAAATGTCTGATTCAAAATTCTACTGTCCACGGCTCACTGTGTTGGTCCATCTCTGTATGGTGTGAAAGACTCTTTAGTGGCCCTAGGGTGCCACCGGGGTGCAGGCCTGTGGTGGGGGTCCATTTTGCTGATATATCTCATTGGTCAGGGTTGCGGGTGTGTCAGGGGCCCTGTATCATTCAAGATTTTGTCCATAGAATCCTTCAGTATTGAAACTCAAGGCTTGAACTTGTTCTTCAGTTTTTCAGCTTGAGGAATGTCAAGCTTGTTCTTCCCTTTTGGTTTTCTAACTCCAGCACTTAATACACTCATTATACTCCTACTATACTTTGTCTTCTCAAGCTGCCCTTCGAATTATTCTGTTCTCTCTTAAGTCAGCATTCCTTCCCCTTGTTTTGCCTATTTTTCTTCCAATTCCATTTTCATTGTCTCTTCTGACTTCATTTTTTATCTTTTCTTTCTTCCCTGTCTTTATATAAAGAAAAGCAAAAGGGACTTTTGGCTTTCTTCATGGATAATGTTATTTCACAACACTTCTGACTATTTTGCTACACTGTGGTCAGGTGTATGCTGTTGTGAAGCTATGTTACCAGCATTTCAAATTCTAGCATAGTCACCCATAGTTGACTGATTATTTTGGAATTTCTAGACTTAGACAGAATAAGAAGCAGGACTGGCCATCCACTTCTTAAATAACAGGCCTCAGAATATCTATGAATAACGGGGGGAAATTGCTTCATTAGTAAGGTAGCAATCTAAGAAGTTTCAAAGCTATCATTGGCAAAGTAGACAGAATTGAGTCAAATAATTCACCACAGATATTTGAGGTATATGGTGGTATGGACAAGGGATCCTGCTCTATAAAATGTCTTTCTTGCTGCTGATTTCTAATGATTTGTAGTTTCACTAGAAACCTTTGGAGATATGCTTCATTTCTCTGCACCTAAATTGCAATCTGTAAACAGTAGGAGCTGGCTACAGTAGGTGTGACATTCCTACCCTGCTCTATCTCACCCCAGTCACATGTTAGAGTGTAGGGACTGGGGAGCTGCGAGCCATGAGATAATGCAGCAAATTTATAGCGTTTCAATCCTATGCCATAGTGAACAGTTTATACTTTTTTCTTTAAATAACAGATATATCTCAGAGTTACTTAGGTTTATTGCCATTTTGTCAGAACCAACTCATAGCTGACCCTTTAATGGGTTTCTGAGGCTATAAATCTCAAGTGAGGAGATTGCCTGTCTCGCCCTTGAGGAGCCACAGGTAGATTTGAATTCCCAGAGAGAGAACTGGCCTTTGGTTGAGTAGTGCATCTGCTATGGACTGTACATCAGAGGCTCCCATGTATCTCAAAGAAATGTTTCTCATAGTAGAGTGTAAAATCTCAAACACTTGTGCTTGGCTAGCTCTTCAAGGTGTACTACCATCCCCAGAGAGTGACTGTGTCTTCTTTTAACCTCTTTTTGCAGGTGCTTGCTGGAAGAATGCGAAACATGCCTAGATCACCACCTGCTTTAACATTAAGTGTATGAATCAAGAAATTTTGATTCATACACTTTGAGAATTTAGATAGTTACAGTCTCATTCTAGGAAGTATAAAGCATAACTTTGGAAAATTATTTGACAGTTTCTTATAAGATTAAACATATTTTTGCCTATGGCCCAGCAATTCTATTTTTTACCTAAAATAAGTGAAGATGTATTCCCATATATGCATGTTCATAGTAGGAAAAAATTAGAAGCAATCTAAACACTCAGCAAGAAAACAGATGGAACTTCTGGTACAGTAACCCTTAAACTGTGTGTGAAAGTGAGGAGGATAGGAGTGCAGACCACCCTTACAATAAAAAAAATCTGCCTGTATCCTAGAATTGATCCAGGAACTATGTGATTTTGAACTGCACAGACCCACAAATATGCAGACGTCTCTGTGTTGCTTAGGTGGGGAGCTTACAAGTTTACAGCCTCTGCTTACGAACATCACGTGACATTAACCATCTCTGTGTAAATGTCTCTCCATGAATTAACCGAGAGACATACTGCTCCTATACAGATCATCAGTGTCACAGACATTTTAAGTGGATACAGATACTTGAGCTCATCAAAATAGCACTAGGAAATAAAATTCATGTATAAGTGAGCCCAAGTAATTTAAACTTATGCTGTTCAAACATCAACTGTTTTTGCAACAGCTTACATGAATCTGATAAACAGTTACTAAGTGAAGGAAGCCAGGCATGAAATAGTATACACAGTGGGAATTGTGTATATGTAAATCTACAGAGTGCTATGCAAGCAATAAGCAAAAATAGATTGTCAAAAAAGGCACTTTTCCTCTTCCCCAGGTTACTCATTCCCATTCTTAAGTAGCTGGACAAGGGAGCTATATTTCAGGCATTGTGTCACATCACCACTTCCTTTTGCTTTCCAGCAGCACACGCTGCTGGAGGGCCCCAAGGCTCCCAGAGACTCGGATCTGCCTCAGGGCCTTGCCTCAGCAATAAGGAGGCCTCTGCCCAGAATAGCCCCAGTCTCTGGTGCTTGGTCTTTGCAAGAGCTACCTGGGCCTGCATTGTCTGAGGGCTGCAAAGCTTTTGCTGTACTTCATGGGGCAAGGTAAACAGGACAGTGCAATCCCATACATGGACAAGGGTTATAGCTCTTTTAGCTTGACAACTAGTTCCCAGAAGCATCTCACGGCACCAAAGGCACTCAGTTCTCTCTTTATGAGCCAGAAAGCCCACCTCAGCCACCTTTCCTCACAGGTCAGCACTGCCACTCTCTGCTGGTCTGGTGGTGCCAGCTGATCATACTAAGGCCCACCATTTCCCACTGTTTTCCACAATCTTTGGTGGTAAAATTTTCTCTTCTGGCTCTAGAATGTTCTTAGTTCAGGGGGTCCAGTACAAAGGATGCACTGTGCTCCTGACTCTTCTTGATGGATTGAGGGGAAGATTCAATCCTATATAAATCTACTATCATAGCAAGACACTCAATCCTATTATGTGGATTTCCAAATCACTATTTGCATAGTTACTGATCAATCCCTTTCTGGACTGTGACTCAACTAACCATTTTGAGGGAATTTATAAGACCATAACTAGAAAGGGCATGTTGTTGTTGTTATGTGCCATCGAGTCGCCTGCAACTCATAGCGACCCTATTTCGTAGTACTAGAGATATTGTAGCTGATGTTAGATGGATCTTGGCTGAAAGCAGGGAATACCAGAGGAATGTCTATCTGTGTTTCATTGACTATGCAAAGGCATTTGACTGTGTAGATCATAACAAACTGTGGCTGACTCTGAGAAGAATGGGAATCCCAGAACACTTGATTGCTCTAATGCGAAACTTATACTTGGACCAGGAGGCAGTCATCAGAACAGAGCAAGGGAACACTGCATGGTTCAAAATTGGGAAGGGCATACGCCAGGGATGCATCCTATCTCCATACCTTTTCAACCTATATGCAGAACAGATTATCCGGGAGGCTGGGCTCTATGAGGAGAAATGTGGGGTCAGGATTGGTGGATGATTTATCAACAATCTGTGTTATGCGGATGACACAACCCTGCTTGCTGAAACTGAGGAGGACCTGAAGCGCCTGCTCCAGAGAGTCAAGGACTGCAGCCTACAATATGGATTGAGGCTCAATGTCAAGAAGACAAAGATTCTCACCACTGGACCAATTGGCAGCATCAGGATGGATGGTGAAGAGATTAAGATTGTACACAGCTTCAGTTTGCTTGGCTCCATAGTCAACAGTCTTGGCACCAGCAGCCAGGAAATTAAAAGGCGCATTGCCATGGTAAAGTCTGCTGTTAGGGACCTCTCCAAAGGGCTGGAGAGTAGTGGTGTCTCTCTGGAGACTAAGGTGTGTCTGATACAGGCCATGGTCTTCACAATCACCTGTTATGCATCAGAGAGTTGGACAATGACCAAGGAGGATAGAAGGAGAACTGATGCCTTTGAGCTGTGGTGCTGGAGAAGAGTATTGAGAATACCATGGACTGCTAGGAAAACAAATAGATTTGTCCTGGAGAGGGTTAAACCGTGTGGCTCCTTGGAGGCAAGGATTCTGAGGCTCCACCTAACTTACTTTGGACATGTAGTGAGGAGAGACCGGTCCTTAGAGAGGGACATCATGCTTGGGAGGGTGGAGGGACGGCGCAGGAGAGGAAGGCCCTCTATGAGGTGGATTGATTCAGTGACTGGGATAATTGGGATGGGAGTGTCAGAGACAGTGCGATTGGCACAGGACAGAGCGGAGTTTAAGGCTGTTGTGCATAGGGTCGCTATGAGTCGCAGTGAGTGAGAAAGGGCATATAAAAGTGATTTGTCACACCTATACATTTGTCAAAATTCATTGAACTGTTTTTAAAGTGTATATGCCTTTTACAAAATATAAATTGTAACCTAAGTTAAAAGGAAATAAAGACCTGCTTTCGCTACAAAATATCTATTGAACTTGCAAAGGTAAGGCTTAAAAAGAGTAACTGGCTCGTGAAAGCTTTAAAAGAACAGCTCTCACTTTCATTGTTGTGAAGTCAGAACCAACTCCTAGCTAGACCTCCAGGGGGGTTTTGGTGGCTATAGATCATGTGGAAGGAGATTGCCTTGGAGCTGCAGTGGATCTGAATGCCAAAGATGTACTGTCTTTGGATTAGCAGTACAAATCCCTCCAGATTACACCATCAAAACCATCTTCCCACACACCCACCCCCGCACCAAATGCCAGATACCTCCTATAACTTTTACTCAAGAAAGGGATGTTGGTGTTGTTGGCCGTCAAGTCGTAGGGGAATCATAGCGACCCTATGAATGAAAGACCTGGACACTTGTATAACTTTTAATCCTTTCTCCAGGTTCATAGGGTTTCTAGAGGCAAGCTATTTTGGCAAGCTTGCTTCCAAGCTTGTTTTAATCAGAGAGCTCCACCAAACACTGTCCGCCATGGGTAACCATTCTCACATTTGACACATCAGTGTCACAGTGTTCAGCTTCACAGCAACCACTAGTTTACCTCTGTGCAGCAAGTGGGCAGACCAGGGCTATACAACCTAGAAGAATGTTTCACCAAAAACAATTAAAGAAAGACCTAAGGGCTGCGGATTAGAGTCACCCACCTTCGGCTTGGTAGCATCACTTTCTGTCCACGAGGCCAACTGATCTCTCTCTATGCTTTTGTTGTTGTTAAGTGCCGTTGTGTCGTAAGCAACTCATAGCGACCCTATGTATGAAAGACCTTGACAGTTGTATAACTTTTGTCCATAATCCAGGCTCATAGGGTTTCCAGAGGCAAGTAGGAAACAGAAAATGCTGAGCCTGAACAAACTTAATTTGTCAAGACACAACAAAAAGCCCACTCAGCTCAGGTTTTGTTAGGTTCCCTGGAAAGCAGACATGGTGATGACTGGCCTGTAGGGGGATGGCAGGGAACTCTTGGGACCAATGTTTGCAACAGGAAAGAGAAGTAAGGAGCAAAAGTAGAGTAATGGAGCTGAACTGATATGCCATCTCAGCAAAGACTTTAACCAATACTGCGGCACTCAGACAGCCCTAAAGTGCCAGCTGAGAGGTGAGGACATGTGGCCTTCATGTTCCATCAGTCATTGGATGTAGATCACCCTTGCTGGGGCCTGTCTCTTTGGTTCAGACAACCCTTACATTGGACTTAAAGCTGAAAGGGGCTGCCAGCAGTATTCCCATTGTTGTTGTTGTTATGTGCTGTTGAGTCATTTGCGACTCATAGAGACACTATGGACAACAGCCCTAAACCCTGCTCTATCCTACGCCAATCTCATGGCATCTGACACACCCATCCCGATTACCCCAGTCATTGAATCAGTCCACCTCCTAGA
>NW_006399922.1:521745-523896 GCF_000299155.1 Elephantulus edwardii | reverse complement strand
GCAAGCAGGGTTGTGTCTGCATAATGCAGATTGTTAATAGATCTTCCACCAATCCTTATGCCACACTTCTCCTCATAGAGTACGACTTCTCGGATAATCTGCTCTGCATACAGGTTGAAAAGGTATGGAGATAGGACACATCCCTGGCGTACACCCTTCCCAATTTTGAACCATGTAGTGTTACCTTGCTCTGTTCTAACGACTGCCTCTTGGTCTGAGTATAGGTTTCACATTAGCACGATTAAATGTTCTGGGATTCCCATTCTTTTCAGAGTCAGCATTTCCATTAGTCTTCTACAAAGTGGATCTGCATAAATTTTAACAGCACTCACCACAGCATCAATAATGAACTTCTTGAAAAATACTCTCATGCCTTTGTCATGAACCCAGCCCCACTCTCCTGGCCCTACACACTTACTATGAAGAATGGTGTTGTTGTTTGTTGTTGTTATGTGCCATCGAGTCACTTGTGACTCATAGCGACCCTATGTACAACAGCCCTAAACTCTGCTCTGTCCTGTGCCAATCGCACAGTCTCTGATACATCCATCCTGATTACCCCAGTCACTGAATCAATCCACCTCATAGAGGGCCTTCCCATCATGAGCTGTCCCTCCACTATCCCAAGCATGATATCCCTCTCCAAGGACCGGTCCCTCCTTACAACATGTCCAAAGTATGTTAGATGAAGATGAAGAATGGTACTCATCCTATGTTAGATGAAGATGAAGAATGGTACTCATCCTAAATACACTCATCCTTTGCCACAGATTGAATCAAGTCCCCCAAAATACATGTCAGCTTGGCCAGAACATGATTCTCAGTATTATATAATTTCCCTGTTTATCATATGAACCTAACTTTTGTGATATTACTGAATCAGGGTCAGAAGTAGTTATGTAATGATGCTATCATCCCCCACAATGTGAAAGACTGATCCATTTGTGAAGAAATTAGTGTGAGATGCAATATTCTTAATCAGGTCACAGCCCTGAGCAGATGTAAGAGGAGTTTCTCTAGAAGGGGCCTCTAATCATCCTTTATTTTGCAAGGGATAAAAAGGAGAGGAAGTCATCAGAGATTAAGAGACTTTAGTATTATTCAGAAAGAACAGCTGCCAGTCCTGGTGTCTGAGTGATTTCCAGGGCCCAGCAAAAGAGACTAAACTTCCAGGTCAGTGACATCAGATACCTTGCACCTCTCAGAGCTGTGGTGAGGCCTGAGATTCACTCAGGAAAATGGGAAGTAAGGAGCTGCCTTTGCTTGAAATTTCTGATGAGACTTTCTGCTGAATAGTCTCTCAGAGCCCTGAAGACAAAAGGAAACATTCCCAAATATGTACTCATAACATTCCCAAATATGTACTCATTTTCCACTTCACCCTCATTGGCCCAGCTGTTGTCAAGAACAAAGGCCGCATCTCCCAATACCTGGCAAGCATGCAATAATGCCTCATGAATTGACTGCTTCTCCAATGTGTCTACAAGTGTATTTAGGGAAAAGCTTCATGAGCAAGTTGAGGAGCAACTGTCCTTCCATAAAACTGGTGAGATTCCACAGAAAAATATGGACATCATGAAAGAAGCCATGATTCAGAAGTGGCTTTTGAGATTACTAAGAAGCTGGAGAAAAAGGAAAAGAAGTGCTTGAAGAAGGAGAAGAAACAATTAGCTGTACTTGAACTTATGTCTTCAAAAAGTAATGTCTCTCTTGAAGATAAGGAATGCAAGGAGACAGATGAGAACTCCAAAAAGAAGAAAAAGAAAAATCCCCAGCAGGCTTCACAGGAGAATGAAATGGAAGACCAATCCAGCTCTGCTCTCCCTAAACCCAAGAAGAAGTAATCTCTGTCCAAGGAGTTAGTCAATCATGCTTTGAAGAGACGGCTGTAAATGCCAAGTGTCCCTGAGAGAAAGAAATCCTCCTCCAAAGAGGAACCAGAAGACCCTGAAGAGGCTCCAACAATGTCCCAAAGAAGCAGCTCTCCCAGCTCTCTGAGCCCTGCAGCAAGGGACTGAGGAGGTGAGGAAGAAGAAAGAAGAAGGAGAAGGAGAAGGAGAAGGAGGAGAAGGAGAAGGAGAAGGAGAAGGAGAAGGAGAAGGAGAAGGAGAAGGAGAAGGAGAAGGAGAAGGAGAAGGAGAAGGAGAAGGA
>NW_006399922.1:520091-521225 GCF_000299155.1 Elephantulus edwardii | reverse complement strand
GAGAGAGAGAGCTGAGAGTTGGGAGCTGAGAGTAGAAGGCATCACTTAAACCTAACTTTCTGCTCTGGGAAACTCCTAGAACCCTAGAATGTAGAGGCACAGAGAGAAGGATTTGCCTTTCACTAGTACCCTGACTTTGGACTTCTAGGCTCCTAAATTTTAAAAGTATCCATTTCTGTTTGCCAAAGATGTCCACTTGTGTTTCTGTTACAGTAGTAGTAGCACTAGATAACCAAGACATCTGTTAACTGAAAGATCAAAGAGTGCACTTCTAGAGATAGAAAGTAAGCCAGGTTAACCATCATTTTTCTTATTCCTTAGTTAATAAATAAGAAAGACTAAAGAAGAGTCAATTTCTTTGAATTGTGATGTTGCTGAAGAGTGTTGAATATTCTATGGAATGCCAAAAGAATAAACAAATCAGTCTTTAAGAAAGTGCATTCAGAGTTCTCCTTAGAAGGATGGAGAAACTTTGTCTCACTCAGGGTATTTTTCCAGAAGGGACTAGTCCTTGGAAAGAACCATCAACCTCAGAAAGATAGAGGTTCAGCTAGAGGAAGCCTCTCATGACAGAGATCATGATGCTGACGGTCTAGCTTCAGATCTGATGTTCACAGACTTGCTCTGAGTCATAGTCAACTTGAAAACACCTATCCTATTGTTTTTATTTCTTTTTAAAATTGTTGTTTTAATGAAAGTGTACAGAAAAGTTGGATTTTCATTGATTCATTGTTGCACAGAACTGAGGCTCAAATGGAAACTTGCACACCAATGTTCATAGCTGCATTATTCACCATCACAAGAACATGGAAACAGCCCAGATGTCCAACTACAAACAAATGGATGGAGAAATTGTGGTACATTCGTACATTGGAGCAATCATTTTGTAAATTATTACCTAACTTGGGAGAGACCGGAGAGCATTATGCTGAGTGGATTAACTCAGTTCCACAAGGACAAATACTGTGTAAAATCATTATAGTAGAATGAGTATGAGGATTTAAGGGGGCAGAAAGTGGAAGCAGAGGGGTGAGGATGGGCAGTGGCCATGGAGTGTTAATAATAGGGTTGCACAATTTGAGGGGAGGTTGAACGAAATGGGAAGGATCTTTTGTGAAACACAATGTATTGTTG
>NW_006399922.1:513375-517044 GCF_000299155.1 Elephantulus edwardii | reverse complement strand
TGGAGCAGTGAAAGATAAATCCCTTATTGTGGAGTTAAGCATTAGTTACAGTGTTGGCCCCACCCCTAGCCCAGTGCCTTGACCCACTTACTTCCCAGCTCCACCCTCCACCAGGATAACCCTTCACATCTGCCAAGTCCCTTCAGAAAATATCGTCCATTGTCCAACCCATGATCTGACAGCTTGTATCTTAAGTTTTCTTGGCTTCTGTGATTCCAAACACGTCAACTGCTGACATTTTTTTTCTTTTGACCAGTGTCTCTTAAGTTTAGTTTTACTGTCTCCAAGGGAAGGCGACTTGTCCTGTAGAACTCCTGTGTAGATTATGTTTTCCTTTCTGGCCCGAGGACCTCTTCGCTATTGTCTGAGGTGACTTTCCCCAGTGCACAGCTTCCCGGCTTACCTTCTGCCAGGAGCACGTTCTCCCGCCAGTCCCTCTGTGCACCTGAAAGATGCCTCTTTGCTATTATCCTAGGTGACCTTCCCCAGTGCGCAGCTTCCCGGCTTCCCTTCCGCCCAGGAGCACGTTCTCCCGCCGGTCCCTCTGTGCATTAAATCAGTATAATTTTTTTAAAATGCACTTATTGTTGCATAATTTTATCCCTCCCTCTCCACTACTGCCCCTCAGTTAACAGTCAACTTTGCTATGCACCTCTTATTCTGGACTGCTGTCATACAAATAATGCCTAATCATATGTTTCTTTTAAACAGTTTTTTCCTTCATCTGTTCCAATGCAGTCCTCATTATTTATGCCCTCTTTTCTTAGTTTTCCCCCAACCCCAATGGCAATCCTCTTTTATATCAATGGTGTTATGCAGTATTTATATTTTGTGACCGAGATATTTCACTCAACATAACATAACATTGAGAAAAATGGGAATCCCAGAACACTTGATGTGCTCATGCTAAACCTATACTTGGATCAGGATGCAGTTATCAGAACAGAGCAAGGAAAACTACATGGTTCAAAATTGGGACAGGAGTGCATAAGGAATGAGTCTCATCTCCATATCTTTTCATTCTGTATATAGAACACATCATTCAGAAGACCGGACTTTATGAGGAGGAGTGTGACATCAGGATTGAAGAATATTTATCAATAACCTGCATTAATCAGATGACATAAACTTGCTTGCTGAAATGGGAGATATGTGAATCAGAAGCATCTGCTCCAGAAGGTCATGGGCTATAGTCTTCAATATGGATTGAAACTTAGCATCAGGACAAAGATTCTGTCTTCCTCTCTTCCCAATTGAACGTGACTTGTAATTAAAAAAATCCTTTATTGCATTAGGTAAATCAGCTGCAGAGGTCTTTTTAAAAGGGCTGAAGTATGCCTGACTGTGGTGTGACACTAAAAGTTGGCTTTTTTTTTTTAGCCATTACTGTTAGCTCTCTCCAGTCTCCAACTATCTTAACTGCAGACACATGGTCTTCTAAATAACAATAATCTTGCAAATCATCGACAGGTGTGGGACTAGATAAGACAAAGAGTGTGTTTACACACACACACACACACACACACACGCGCGCGCGCGCGCGCGCGCGGCAGCAAGACTTGAATTGAGTAAGACTTGTGGGAGACTGGAACAAGACTGATGAGAGCGAGACCCTGGTGTCGGAGAGACTGTGGTATCAATGAGGAGAAACTGTGGCAGTGTAAGCAAAGGGATCTTGAGAAAAAGGCCACAGTTAAATGTTTTTGCTGTTCTTGACAGATGCTTAAAGGAGAAGCTGACTTATAATTTTTCTGAGACAAATCTTGCTGGATTATTTGGATTTGACTGTTGAATCGAAACTAGAGCCTGGACTAATTGAGAAATTGTGCCTTGGAACTTGGGCTAAAACCTGGGCTTGTACTGGGAGATATTCTTTGCCTTCATCACTCTACAACTTGCTTCCCCAATAAACTCCAGTGATGATACCATAACTATGAGTCAACAACAAATAAACAAATCTCTTGCCGTTGGTGTGACTCCAGAGGCACCATGGGGCTGGGCAATGGACTTTTGATCTGCTTTCTACTCTGAAGCAGTGATGAGAGGCTGTGCTATTTTTACTTCCTCTGGTCCTTTCAAAGAAACATTCTGTGTCTCTATGTCCAGTTTTCTACTTTCCAGACACTAACTCAAGCCTTTATATTTTTAATTGTCTCATATGTATGGGAGCGTGGATGGCCTAGAGGTAAGAAAATGCATTGCAATCTCAAAGGCAAACAGTTCAAATCCACCAGCTGCTCCATGGGAGAAGGATGGACAATCTCCTCCATGAGTTTAACAGCCTCTGAAAACTCCTAGAGGATCAGCTCTGGGTCAGCTCCAACTCTATGGTATTCAACGACAATAACAACTCATATGTATGTGAAAGTTGGACAAGGAATAAGGAAGATCTAAAAAGTCTTAATATCTTTGAATTATAGTGTTGATAATGAATGGAAATATGACACAGATTTCCAGAATAACAAAAATTCCATTTTAGAAGAAGTGCAACCAGATTGATCCTTACAAGTTAAGGATGGCAAAACTTCTGGGCATGTTATCAGGAGAGGTCCACCTGGAAAAGAACACAATGCTTGGTAAAGTACAGAGTGAGGTGGGGAAAGTGAAAGACCCTCAGTGAAATGTACTGACACAGTGGCTGCAAAAATGGGCTCAAACCTTATGAGTATAATGCAGGATTCGTCCATACTTCCTTCTATGGTACATAGAACTGCTACGAGTCAGAACTGACTTGACAGCATCTGATAACAACACTACATGTGGAGCTATACATGAGTCCACCTGCATGACCAAAAGTGTCATTCATGTGTGTGTAAGAGAAAACAAATCAGTGTCTGTGATTTTTATGAGGAAGTGAAATAAGAGTGAGATTATCAATTCACTCATCCCTCTGTGCACCAAATAAAGCTTTGATTTTTCCAAGGTGCTGAAGGTAAATTTTCTACCCAAACCAAATATACCTGGGAAAGATCTGAGATTCCTCTGTTCCACCCTAAAATAACAGCCCTTCCATGTCTTCTCTATTTAGGAATCAAAATTCTGTCCTTCTTTTGCTATCCCCTGTATCTATTTCAATCTCTCTGATTGAAGGTTAGTGAGGTGGTGGTTGTTGTGCTGTCAAATTGAGTAAGACTCATAATGACCCTATGAACAACAGATCTGAACCCTGTCCTCTCCTGTGCCATCCTTACAATCTCCAAAACCCTCAAGCCCATTGCTGCAGTCACTGTCAATACTCCTTGTTGAGGGTCTTTCTCTCCTTCACTGTCACCTCCACCTTCAAAACCAAAATCCTAGTCATTGGTCCTATAGGCAATATAGTGACAAATGGAGAAAAGATTGAGACTGTCAATTACTCCATCTTACTTGGATACATAATCGATACACTTGGAGATCAGAAGACATGTTGCACTGGGAAAGTATATAGTCAGAGACCTCTCCAAAGAATTGAGGAGCAATGATGTTAGTTTGAGGACTAAGGAGTGCCTGATTCATGACATGGTCTTGTCAGTCACTTGCTATGCATATGAGAGACTGAAAATGACTAAGCATACATTCTAAGAATCAACATATTTGAATTTTTTTTTCTATAATTATATTTTATTAATTTTCATAAACATTTACAGAGATTTTGGGCTTCCACTCATTCATTGTTGCACTATTCTCTCT
>NW_006399922.1:508214-511225 GCF_000299155.1 Elephantulus edwardii | reverse complement strand
TTTATTCCCAAGTATTTAATCTTGTGATTAGCTATTGTGAAAGGTATTGTTTCTCTTAGTTCTGGCTCTGTATTCTTTTTGTCACGGTTAAAGAAGAGTGCTGAATATCCCATGAACTGCCAAAAGAACAAACAGATATGTCTTGGAGAAGGTGCAGCCAAAGTGCTCCTTGGAGGCAAAGATGATGAAGCTTCTTCATACTTTGTACACATTGCTAGGAGAGGTTATACATTGGGACAGCATACTTGCTAGTGGGTTAGAAGAGCCCAATTAATGTTGTCCTCCTCCAGTTGGTTAACTGTAGAGTAAGTAAAGATAGCTGTAAAATTCCTTCTGATGTTGTTGTTAGACACTTTTGAGTCAAGTATGATTCAGAGTGACTCTGTGAACAAAAGATTTGAACCCTGTTTTATCTTGGGCCCTCCTCACACTTCCTAACACACAAGAGCCCACTGCAGCGGTCACCATGTTGATCCATCTGGTTGAGGGTCTTCCTCTCCTTTGCTAACCCTCCACCTTTCCAAGCATCATGCCCTTCTCTAAGCATCATGTCCTTCTCCTAGCAACATGTCCAAAGTTTGTGAGGTGAAGCATCATCATTCTTGCCTCCAAAGAGCATTCCAGCTGCACCCTCTCCAAGAAATATTTGTTTGTTCTCTTTGCCATCCATGGAATGTTCAGTGCTCTTCTCCAACACTACAACTCAAAAGCATCAATTCTTTTTCCATAATCTTCATTCAGTGTACAGCTCTCAGATGCATAGCAAGTAATTGGAAAGACTATGGCCTGAATAAGACACACTTTAGTCCTCAAACTGACATCATTACTCTTCAATTTTTTGGTGAGGTGTCTTACTGCAGATTTCCCTGGTGCAATGTGTCTCCTTATTTCCTGACTACTGGTGCCAAGGGTGTTAATTGTGGATCCAAGCAAAATGAAGCTGTTGACAGTTTCAATGTCTTCTCTATCCATCATGATATCTTGCCTGTCAGTCCAGTAGTAAGAATCTTTGTTTTCCTGATGATTAGATGCAATCCATACTGAAGGCTGCATTCCTTGATCTTCTGCAACAAGTGCTTCAAATCTTCTTTACTTTCAGCAAGGAAGGTTGTGCCATCTGCATAATGGAGGTTATTGATGAGTGTCCATCCAGTCCTGTTGTCGCATCCCTCCTCACTGAGTCCAGCCTCTCAGATAACTTGCTCAGCACACAGATTGAATAGGTATGAAGAGAGCACTCCCTTCCCAATTCCAAACCATGCAGTGTTTCCCTGCTCGATTCACACAACAGCCTCCTGGTCCAGGTATAGGTTCCACATCAGCACAATCAAGTGCCTGGGATTCCCATTCTTCTCAATGCCAGCCACAACTTGTCATGAGTCATACAGTGAATTGCCTTTGCATTATCAATAAAGCACAAATAGACAATCTTCTGGTATTCATTACTTTCAGCCAGGATCCATCTGATATCAGCAATGATATATCTGGTACCACATACTCTTCTAAATCCTACTAGAACTTCTGGCAGTTTACTATCTATGTACTGATCCAGCCATTTTTAATGACCTTCAGCAGTATGTTGCTGCATGTGATAGTAACAATATTGTTATATCGTTTCCACATTCAGTAGGATGGCCTTTCTTGGGAATGGGAACAAATATGGACCTCTTCCAATCCATTTGGCAGACAGCTCTCCTCCAAATTTCCTGACATAGATGAGTGCATCCAAGGCGGCAATTGTTAATGGAAACAAGTCAATTGGTATACCATCAATTCCTGGGACCTTATTTTTTGCCAGTGCCTTCAATGCAGCTTCTACTCCTTCCTTCATTACTATTGGCTCCCGTTCATATGGTACTTTCTGAAATTTTTAAGGACATAGCTATATACAAAACATTCCACACATTTGCATGCACTGGAATAAATGGCAGGATACAAGAAACTCTGGAGATCTAAAGCTGGTAGGAGAAAAAAAATCAACCAATTAGGACCTCTGAAAACCCTTTGACTATATTCTGCAAGAAGCAGCTTGCCTCTCCTGGGTTCTTCTGTGGCCCTCCATCCGTCTACTTCCCTCTGGTCACTTCCTATTTAAAACTGTGTCTTGCTTTCCACTGTCTTCTTTTTTGGTAAATATTCTTCTAGGCATTGTATCTCATGATGCCATCTGTTTGTGTACACTGATATATTTTTGGTTTTGAACTCCTTTTAAGAGCTAGAAAAAATTTTTTTCTGCCTCCATTTTCCTTCCAAAATTGGGAAACCCATTGTTGAAATCAAAGACCACTCTGGGAGAAATTATTTGGTTTTTAAAAAAATTTTAATTGTGATTTTAACATAAGTTTACAGCAAGGTTGGGTTTTCATTCATTTGGACCCAGTGGTCTTGACAAAATATAAAACAATTTTCCAAAAGGCCAATCAAATAGCACCATCGTCAATTGAATTGGTGACATATGCCTCCCACAAGATACTGGTCAACACTGAAACATTTCAGAAAGTAGCATATGATAAAGTGCCAGTGATGATGAGAGGAAAAGTACAAACTGCATTGAAGGTATTGGCAAAATATAAGGCCCAAAGAATCAAAAGGATACCAACTAACATGATTCAACTAACAGATGAAGCCCTGGGCATGCTCAGTACTAGTCTGTGACAGGAACTGGTCAACTGACTGGGAGAGATACAGATTTGTTCCCATTATCAGAAAGATAACCCAACAAACTGTGGAAATTATAGAAAGATATCATTAATGTCACACACAAGCAAAATATTGCTATGATCATCCTAAAACAGTAGGAATAGTGCATGGGCAGTTGTTGTTGTTGTTGTTGTTATGTGCCATCGAGTCGCCGGCGACTCAAAGCGACCCTATATACAACAACGCTAAACTCCGCTCTGTCCTGTGCCAATCGCACTGTCTCTGACACTCCCATCCCAATTATCCCAGTCACTGAATCAATCCACCTCATAGAGGGCATTCCTCTCCTGCGCCGTCCCTCCACCCTCCCA
>NW_006399922.1:491999-506384 GCF_000299155.1 Elephantulus edwardii | reverse complement strand
AAACATACATTTTTCCATTTGCCACAGAACAAACTGACATTAAAGACTGTTTAGAAGAACATTTCAATTTGAAGGAGGTTGGGGAGAACACTTTCTGCTGCAGAAGACCTTCCGTGTCTCTTCACACTATTAACATCACTATTCTTCCTTGATATAGATTCCTGTGGAAAACTTGTCGGAAGATTTGCCAAAGCCAGGAGATGAATAAAAGAGCGTGTCCTACTTAGTTACTTGGAAACTCAGTTGACAGCTTTGGGATAGACCCATACAATCTGGCCCCAATCTTGCTAAATATCTTCGAACTACAGAACTCCTTAGCCCTTAGCTTGAGTTGCTGCCCAGTGTCTTAAACTGTACTGGGTCCCATCCGTGCCGCTTCGGCTGCGGCCCCCGGTGGGTGCTAGTCATCGAAGTCTGGGAAGTCGTCATAGGAGTAGCCCCAGTAACCTTTGGACGCATAGTAGGCGATGCGCAGGTGGTAGAAGCCCGGCAGAAACACCAGGATGCCAATGATCAGCACGGGAACGGCCCGGTCTTCCCCACCTTTGCTGATGTAATCTGCCAGCAGGAGGGAGCCGATGATGATGAGAAAGGCGCTGATCAAGAAGAGCACAGCTTACAAAGCAATGGCTTTGTAAGGGATCTTAGGTGGGCTTTTCTTAAACTGAAGGTCAATGCAGCCATCGTCTGTGGAAAGTCTTGAGTATTTCACTTTACTACAGGGAATCCCAGCAGCCAGGTTGGTGCGAGACCGCATCATAACACGTTGACACGGCTACAGTCCGCTGCCGCGCCACCCGGCGCCCGCCACCTCGCCCCACTCGGCCGCCGAGACGCCGGACGCTCTAGAGTCTCTTCTGACATCAATTTTGGTCTTTTCTTCCTCTTCTGTCTTTGCAATGACCGTTTGCACTCTTCCTGGATGATACCCTTGATATCCTCCCACAACTCATCTGGCCTTTGTTCATTAGTGTTCAAAGCCTCAAATCTGTTCCTGAGATGTTTCTGAAATTCAGGTGGGATAGACTCAAGGTCATATTTTTGTTGCCTTGGATTTGGTTTAATTTTCTTCAGGTTTAGCTTGAATTTGCATATCAGTAGTTGGTGATCTGTTCCACAATCAGCTCCTGGCCTAGTTTTCACAGCTGATATTGAGCTTCTCCAGCGGTTCTTTGCACATATGTAATCGATCTGATTCCTATGCGTACCATCAGGTGAAATCCAGGTATATAACCTGCATTTATGCCTCTTAAAAAATGTATTTGCTATGAATAAGTCATTGATTGTGCAAAATTCGATCATTCTCTCTCCAGCTCCATTTCTGTCACCGAGTCCATGTTTTCCAACTACTGAATCTTCCTCTTTGTTGCCGACTTTTGCATTCCAGTCACCCATTATTATCAATGCATCTTGGTTGCATGTTCGATCAATCTCTGATTGTAAAAGTTGGTAAAAATCTTCTATCTCCTCTTCCTTGGCTCTGGTTGTTGGTGCATATATTTGAATGATAGTGGTATTCACTGGGCTTCCTTGTATGCGTATAGATATTATCCTGTCACTAACAATATTGTACTTCAAGACAGATCTAGCAATGACTTTTTTAACTATGAAAGCAACTCCATTTTTCCTCACTTTTTCATCTCCAGAGTAATGTATCATATGGTCATCCGACTCAAAATGCCCCATGCCAGTCCATCTCATCTCACCAATGCCTAGTATGTCAATATTTATGCATTCCATTTCTTCCTTAACAATATCTCATTTTCCTACATTCATGGTTCTCACATTCCATGTCCCAATCACCAGTGTCTGCTTACAACTGTTCCTCTTCCTTTGTATTTCCATACTTGAAAACTCAACCTCCTTTGCCATTTCTGTTATCTAAATGTGTTCTGTTGTACATAGGGTTTTCAGAGGCCTGCTATTTCAGAAGTGGATGGCCAATCCTTCTTCCTAGTCTGTCTCAATGTGAATGTTCAGATTTAGAGAAGTATTAGATAGACCAGCCAGTTAAAGGTATATCCCTTATTGCGGAGTTAAGAGAATTGCTAAAAGTTCAAACTGGTCAGGGTATCATTGGCGACATCAGATGAATCTTGGCTGCATGCAGAGAACACCAGAAGAATCTATGTCTATGTTTTATAGGCTATGAAAAGGCATTTGATTCTGGATTATAATAAAAAATATTTAACATTGAGGAAAATGAGAATCCCAGAACACTCATTATGCTTATATGAAATCTGTACCTAGACCAAGCAGCTGTTGTCATGATAGATAGATGGATAGATAGATAGATACATAGATATAAATATACATTCAATATGTATACTGAGCAAATAATTCAAGAAATTGGACTTTATGAGATAAAAATTGTGACATCAAGATCAGAGGAAGACTCATCAACAATCTATGTTTTGCAGATGGCACAAGTTGCTTACTGAAAGTAAGGAGGACTTGAAACACTTGCTGCAGAGGATCAAGAACTATAGCCTTCAATCTAGATTACATCTCAATATCATGAAAACAAAAATGCTAACCACTGGGCCAATAGACAGCATCATAATAGATGGAGAAAATATTCAAATTGTCAACATTTCATTTTACTTGAATCCACAGTCAGCACTTCTGGTACCAGCAGTCAGGAGATCTGGAGATGAATAGAATTGGGTAATTCTGCAGTTAATGACCTCTCTAAAGCCCTGAAGAATAATGATGTAAGTTTAAAGACTAAGGTGTGCCTGATTCATGCCATGGACTTTGCAATTACCTTTCATGCATCTAAGAGCTAGACAATGAATAAGGATGAATAGAAGAGAATTAATGCCTTTGAGTTTTGGTGTTGGAGACGAATACTGAAAATCCCACAGGCTGCCAAAAGAAAAAACATGTCATAGAGAAAGTGCAACCTGAGTGCTCCTAAAAGGCAAGAATGGCAAAGCTTTGTCTCACTTACTTTAGGCATGTGCTGTCGAGTGACCTGAAACCCATGGCCACTCTATGTACATCAGCTTTGGAGCCTGTCCTGTCCTGAGCCAGTCTCACTGAGTCTGACACACCAATGCCTACTACCCCAGTTACTGTATCAATCCATCTCATCTGGGGTCTTCCTCTCCTGCACTCTTGCATTACCCCTCCACTCAAAGACATCAATGATTCTTCTATCATCCTTAGTCATTATCCGCCTCTCTGATGCATGCCAAGTAATTGCAAAGACCATGGCCTGGATCAGGCACACCTTAGTCTCTAGACTGACATTACTGCATTTTAGTTCTCTGGAGAGATCCCTGATAGCAGATTTTCCCAGTGCCATTCATCTTTGATTTCCTGACTACTGGTGTCAAGAGTGTTGGTTGTGGGGCCAAGCAAGCTGAAATTGTTAACAACCTCAATCTCTTCCATCTATCTTGGTGCTGCCAATTGGCCTAGTGGTGAGAATCTTTGTCTTCTCGATATTGAGCTTCAATCCATGTTGAAGACTACACAGTCCTTGACTTTCTGCATAAGCTACTCACTTTCGGCAAGCAAGGTTGTGTCATCTGCATAGCACAGATTGTTGATGAATCTTCCTCCAATCCTGATGCCACATTCCTCCTCATAAAGCCCAGCTTCCTGAATGATCCATTCTGCATACAGATTGAAAAGATATGGAGACAGGATCCTGATTTTGAACCATGCAGTGTTTCCTTGCTCTGTTCTGAGGACTGCTTCCTGGTCCAACATAGGTTTTGCATAAACCCAATCAAGGGTTCTGGGATTCCATTTTTTTTTTCAAGGTTACCCATAGTTTGTTGTGATCCACACAGTCAAATGCCTTTACGTAGTCAATGAAATACAAATAGACATTAGGCATATTGTTGTTGTTGTTGTAAAGTGCCGTCGAGTTGCAGGTGACTCATAGCGACCCTATGAAGGAGAGTCCTTGACGCTTGGGTGCCTTTCATCCTCTCTCCAAGTTCATAGGGTTTCCGGAGGCAAGCTGTTATGGAAGTGGACACCACTCCTCCTTCCACTTAGGCATATTAGGACAGGTTATTTCTTGGAAAGGGACATAATGTTTGGAAAGATAGGGAGGATTAGTGAAAGAGAGGAAGGCCCTCAATGACTGCAGCAATTGGCTTAAGTGAGGCAGGGATGATGTATGGCACAGGATAGGACAGGGTTCCAGTGTGTTGATCATAGGGTTGTTATGACTTGTACTCAACTCGATGGTACCTAACAATTCCTAGACCCTGTTGATGTAACCTTGTATGGCAAAGAGACTTCACAGATATGATCAAGATATTGCTCTTAGATACTGTCTAGACAACTTGGATGCACCATAGTGACCCTATCAACAACAGATTTGAACCCTGCCCTATCCTGCACCATCCTGATACTCTCTGATACGCTAAAATCCATTGTCATAGTCACTGTTTCAATCCATCTCATAGAGAGTCTTGCTCCATATTTCTCAGTATGATGTCTCTCTCTAAAGATTGACCTTTCTTGGAAAAGTGCCCAAAGTATGTGAAATGAAAATTTACCATCTTTGGCTCTAAGGTGCACCCTGGTTGTACTTCCTCAAAGACAGATTCATTTGTTCTTTCAGCAGTCCATGTGATAGTCAGTACTCTTCTCCCACATTGTCATTCAAAGGCAAGGAGTCTTTTGCTATTATCTTTGTTCATTGTCCAACTTTCTGATGCATAGGAAACAACTGAAAGCATCATGGCTTGAATTAGGAGCACCTGAGTCTATAAACTGACATTCTTGCTATTTAACAGTTTGGACCTCTCCTTGAATATATATTTCTCCAAAACAGCATATCCTGTGTTGTTGGCATGAATGAGATAAGAATGTTGAAATGTAGAGATGATTCTGGATTGTCCAACTGTAGGTGACATAGTCATAAAATTCCTTACAAAAGGAAGACAGGAAGCATCAGAAGCAATGGTGAAAGTAAAGGGATAATAGAAGCAGAGATTGGAAAATTGATCTTTGAAGATGGATAAAGGGACTACAAGTCAAGAGATATAGCCAATAGTCACTGAAAAGACAAAGGTAAAGATTCTCTTTCAGAGCCTTCAGAAAGCAGAGGCTCTGCTTTTATGTTGACATTAGCCCAATGAAACTGATTTGGACTCTTAACCTCTCAACCAGTAAGAGAACAGATTGTGTTGTTTGAAACCACTAAGATCCTATTGATTTGTTTCAGCAGAAATAACAAACTGATTTAGACCCATTGTTCTTCTTGGGGTCTTGCCTTTTTATTAAGTGCTTCTTGTCTTTTTATCTGGTGCTCACTTTGCAGTAAAGCCCTTTAGAGTGATAACTAATAAGCTTTTAATAATGCAGCTTGGGGAGGCAAAACTGACATCTATCTCTTCTTCCCTTCTGGGTTTATTGAAGTAGAAAACCTTGTCATGTTTATTCTGATTCGATCATTAGGGTATTTTAACTGCCCTAACTGTCCTCTGGTGGCCCAGTGGGTAAGGCCAGAAATCCATATCCACCAGCAGTTCTATGAGAGAAAGACAGACAATCTCCTCCTGTGTGATTTATAGCCTCTGAAAACTCACTGGAGCATCAACCATGAGTTGATTCTGACTTGATGGCAGTAAGTTAGTTTATGAAGCACTTGACTTTCAAAGCAGAACTTTCTTGCATGTTCCTAAGACATGCACTGTCCTAGTTTATATCATAATCATATTAACAAGTCATCACCAACCTTCCCTCCCCCCATAAACTGAAGCATTGAGGCACAGCGTTACATATGCAAAGTGATCCACAGTAATATTTTCAAAACAAAAAGAAGGAAATAAAGGAATTCAGTAAGCATATAGCTACTCAGTTCTGCAGGAAGTTGTGTTGCTCTCTCTAGCAGTTTGAATCCATGAGAGGCTCTGAGAAAGAAGGATTGGCAATCTCCCTACATGCCTCAGAAACCTAATGGAGGTTCAGCTATGAGTTGGTTCTGACTCAAAGCAGTGAGTTGAGAATTTTCCAGAGTGGATTTTGAGTACATTTGAAAAGTTTTTAGTCTCTGAATATCCATCAGCTTCTCACTGGAGTCATTTACACCTAGAGATAAAATCACCTTAAAGTAAGTAACACAAATCTCCACAATTGCAGGCCTCTCCTCAAATTAGAATTAGCTTTGCTGTTTGCCTCTGGAGGAATCTAATTCTGACTTTGAGAAGACATTGAGTTCAGGGTCCCAGAGATACTCACCCAAGAGCATACCCACTGAGTCTCATTTCCATCTATGTGGGCAGAGTGGGCACGATCTGCCTTTGCCCCCCACCAACTGCCCCACTTATGGAGTAGGAGGTTAAAAACAAGCATGGTGAACTCCAGTCTGATGGCATCAGTCATTCTCAACCCTGGAATTTACCCTAAAAATGTCCCATCTATTAGAAGACAATTCCAAGAGAAATTCCTCTGTCAGAGGATAGTGAGCTATGGTAGTTTAGTGGTAAGGAATTACGCTACCAACTCAAAGGTGTGTGGTTCAAACCCACCAGCTGCTCTACAAGAGAACAATGTGAAATCTCCTGTGATTTACTGCCTCTGAAAGCCTGCTGAGTAGTCAGCTATGAGGCTATTCCTGTTCTAAAGTATTCAATAACTCTGTTGAGAAACATTTAAGCTTCTAGCTATAATTTACCACAAGACTTACCCATGTGTCTGGAAGGCAGGGCAAGGAGGTCTACTGTAAGTGCTTCTTTCATAAATAAATTCAGTTAGTAAAACTGGAAGAGATAAACAGCTCTTGATGCTGCCCAAGAACTTCTCATTTCTCTCCATTCATCACAAGTTATTGTTCCTGAGTATGACTTTACTATCCTTCCTCTAACACTTTACATTAATCTCCTGTCTGGGAAAGTTTCACCATACTGCATTTGCTAATTTCCCATTTACAGTAATATGGATGCAGGCTCTAACCACCTTCCGAAGTACTCAGAAGCTGACTAAATATTCAAGACACAGAAATTCTTAACTTCTGGAGCTGTATGTTTTGAAATAGGATTAATTTTTAAATCCATGCATGCCAGGAGCAAGAAGACAGATGGTTCTTTGTAAAACTCAGGAGTCAAAAATTAATGAGTGGGTACTAAACAAAAAATGTTACTAGAAAATTACCAATTTTGGTTCTTAAGTTACCTTAGTCTCAAATTTGGGCACAGATGGCAGAAGTAACAGCTTTGTGGCTTCATTATTTCATTAAAATGCTTCTCACAAAAAATGGAATGATCAAAATGACCACCCTTTTAGCCACCCACAGTGTTCTTGGATGTTACTGTTGAAGCACAATGTATCAATTAGCTAAAGCACTGGAACAAATTACTCTAAAACAATAACATTATATTTAGCGCACATTTCTTTGAGTCAGAAATTAGCTGGACTATTCTTCTGGTGTTGCTTGGATGTTTGGATTCCCTTCAGCTGTTGTCAGATACCATAAGTTCATTTCAATTCATAGTAACTCCGTGTGCAAGAGAACAAAGAACCATCTTTCCTGTGCCATTCTCAGAATTATTGGTAAGTTTGAGATCATTGTTCAGCCACTATGCTTATTCATCTACTTTTATATTTAAAAAACTTTGGCGTGGATCAGGCACTTTTTAGTCCTCAAAGTACTATCCTGATGTTTTTAACACTTTAGAGAGATCTTTTGCTTAAGATTTGTTCAACGCAACATGTAATTTGATTCCTTGAGTGCTGTTTCTGTTAAGTATTTTTTGTAGATCCAAACAAAATGAAACCATTAACATTTTCTCAGTTTGACATGATGATGTTTATTGGTCTAGTTGTGAGGACTTTTGTTTTCTTTGTGGTGAGGGGCAATATACTATGTTGTTTTTGTTACTATTAGGCAGCATTTAGTCACTCCAACTCACACTGATCCTATGTACAACAAAATTAAACACTGTACCACATTCATAATTTCTACCATGCTCAACCCCTTTGATACAATAACGTTGTCAATCCATCTAATGAAAATTCTTCCTATCTTTTGATGATCCTCTATCAGCATGTCTCACTCCAGGGCCTGGCCCCTTCTGATAATATTCCCAAAGTATGTAAGATGAAACATCACTATCTCACTTCAAAGGAGCATTCTGGTTACACTTATTTGAAGACAGGCTCACATGAAACTGTCTTTGAATAATTTATGTGAATTTTCTCACATGTGTGGGCTTCAATTGGGACCACTGAGCTGAATTCACTCTGATGCACAAAGCCCCTCATCTCAGAGAATGTTAATCCACTGCTGTAAAATTAGTTCTGACACACGGCGACTTTCCATCAAATTTCTAAAGCTGTAAATCTTTGGGAAAGGACACTGCTCATAGAGTCGTAAGTGGACTTGAACTACTAACCTTTCCATTAGTAGCCCAACGTATTACACAATATACATAGTTGAGGCAGGATTTCAAAGAAAACAGGCAAACCATGATAAAGCCTGTTGGAGTATAGATCCAGAGCTGGTTTACTTTCTCTTTCACTACCTTGTATTGGTAAAAATTCTTTTCTAAGTTCTGATATGACCTAGTAATCATGAAGACAAACTCAAATATCTTCCATAAAGAAGTTTTCGTCAAGTAGCAATCCAAACCTCTCTCTTCCATATTGGCTAAAATTCCAGCCACTCTGTCATGACATCCATTGAACATCTTTCCAATATAAACACTGTCAACTGGGTAAGAAGTAATTATTGCAAGGCCAAAGCCTAAGTGGATAAGACTCATAAGGGATTAGCAAAAACAAAGAATATAAATAAATTTTGGATAAGTTAAGGAAAATATTTGGGCTTCTACACCATATAAAGAGCACAGCAGCCAGTGGAAGGTCTCTGGATACCCTGCACACCAGCACCACAAAGGACAATTACAAACTTTAGAACAGTTGGGTGCAGGCAGGAGAGATTCTCACCAGGCTATTGGAGACCTTAGTGACTAGAGACTTTATCTTCCCAAAAAGAGAGAGGGCATCAGCCAGTTAAAGGTTGTCTCAGACTATGCTATAGTTGACCAAGGACAATGACAAACTTTTGAAGAGGCAAGGAACACTCAGGTGAGATTCACAAAGTTCTAGACTGCAAACAAGAGAGATGTAGAAAGACTGGAGGAAAGGTGAGCTTTCGCACCACACAAAATCAGAAAGGACTACAGGAATAACAAGTTGCCCTATCTCATAAAAGGAACACTTTAAGTCTGCAACTAATGAATAAAATCATAAAGTTAAAGAACTGTCAACAATTGAGTTAGACACAATAGAAATAGCCTAGCACATACCAAAAAACTTCACATAATATCAAGAAAGCAGTAGGTAATGTAAAACATTGTAAAAATAAAAGCAAACAAACAAAAATAATATAAGATGCAGAGTTATAATAACAGCTACAAAATATATAAGCTATAAATGATGGAAGAAACAACAAAAGACATGAATAAGGTGAAAACTCCAGACACAAGGAGCTAGAAGAAATATATTGACATTGAGGAATATGAACAACTATGGAAGGATTAGCAAAAGATGGAAGAAAGAATTGAAATACAAATAAAGAGGTACAAGTAATTAAAAAATATAATCACAAAACAGAACACAACCAACACAGTACTAGATATAACAGAAATGCACGAAAATGCAATCCACAATATCAAGACTGCAACGGTTGAAATTTCTAACATGCTGGAGGGACAAAAAAGATCAGAAGAGAGCAAACAGAAAGTCAATGAGCTGGAAGAAAAGAACTTCAATCAGAACATACCAGAAGAAAGACCAGAGAGAATACAGAAGGAAAGTGAAGAAAACATTAGAACCATGTGGGCTAACATCAAAGGAACAAAATATGTATCACCAGAATTCCACAATACAAAGGGGGTAGGGAAAGAACTGAGAAAATTGTGGAAGAGGTGATAGAAAGAAATTTCCCAGACATCATAAAGAATAAGGAAATTCACATTCAAGAAGCTCAGTGAACACCAAAAAAGACTAGACTGCAAAAGAAAAACATCAAGATGTACAATAGTCCAAATGGAAATGTGTACACCAATGTTCATAGCAGTGTAATTTGCCACCACAAGAACATGGAAATTGCCCAAATGTCTAACCACAATAGAATGGATTGGAAAATAGTGGCATATTCACACAATGGATACTATGCAGCACTCAGGAGCAATGATTTTGAAAATTACTATGTAACTTGGGAGGGACTGAAGAGCATTATGCTAGGTGTACTAACTCAGTCTTAGAAGAACAAATGCTGCATAAGACAATTGTTGTAGAAATAGAAAGATAACTAGCAAAACTCATATGAGAATTCAGTCAAAGGAGGGCTGGAGCAGAGGTGTGAGAATTGGCAGGGGAAAAATCATACATTCTACAAAGTGGTAGATGGAGGGAGGGAGAAAGAAAATGGGAAATATCTGGCATGGATCTGGAAAGATAGGGTAATAATGGGCATAGTTCAATGATGATTGATTTTTATAAAGTCATGAATGGAAATGATTGTATGAAATACAATGTAAACAAAGGATAGTGTAAACCACAATGTACAAAAACTTTGTAAGCAAACCAGTATGAAAAAAAAAGAAAATAATATCCCATTAGGTTCTTAAAAAAAATAAAAGACAAGCTGATGGCAGGAAGGAGTGACGGACGGCAAGAAGGAGTGAATGACGGCGCTGCCTGTGCTGCTCCCACAGTTATCTGGGGGGATAACTGCTGTCTAGCTTGACCACATGGAACCCATTAACTCAGGGAGCAACCACCCACCACCACATGACTCCAAAGGAGCAACCAACCACTTGAGTAAAGACCGCCCCCAGCCACCATGCGACCCTGGAGGAGCAACTGCCTGCCAGCCACCACGTGACCCCAGAGGAGTGAATGCTGCTGGCCACTGTGTGACCCCAGAGGAGTGACGGCCCGCCACCACAGGACCCTGCTGCAGACTGCCGCCACATGATGCACCACATGGCCTGCTGCCACATAAACAACCCCCCACCCCCAATTCCAACCCCAGGGTGTCCAAGTCCTGCCCCCTCACCTCCTGGTGGTAGTGCCCCAGCCCCATGCACCACCCTCCCCATCCCAAGCCCCATGCTACTGCGACCCCCACCACAGCCCTGCCTGTGGCTGCACCACAACCATGCACCTCTGCCCCTGCCACAGCCCTGCAACCCCAGTGGTGCCCAATGACCACTAGAGAGTGCTTCACATCGCGAGCCATAGACAGTAGGATTTCGAATCAGAACATTTTTGGAGCAGTTCCTTTCGGAGTCACAGGAACAAAGTCATGCCACAGATCCAGCCATCACCATAAGCCACCAGCCAAGCTGCACTGGGACTAAACAAGCAGGAGAAAGACCCGTAGGATCCTGACTGAGATTTCAGGGCACTGCCGATTACCTGGAGAGCACCCAAGGGTGAGCCGACTGGTGAGGAATTTCAGCCAAGCTCTCTTGGGCCAAGCCAACTGACCAGGAACAAGCCAGCCAGTGGTAATCTGATTGCACTTTTGTGGACACTACAGACCAGCCACAGGTGAGTGGGTTAGTGGGAATTTTACTTTGACTTTTCAGGTCTTGTTGGACCCAGAACCCTGCTTGGGCAGAGGCTGTTGCATGATGGCACCTGTGTAAGTACCACTGGGTAGGGACCACTGAAAGAAAACCACTGGATGGAAGATAGACAGCTGGAATTTCAGTAGGGACCTCAATCGTAAGCACACCCAGACAACTGAAGTCCGAGTGAGGTCCCCTAAATGTTTAACCTGCCCTTGCAATCACCTCAACCCAGTGCCTGCTTCACCCCATTTAGCTCCACAACGGTGCCTACATGTCTGGTCAATCACCTTGCCTTCAATCGAGAGCACCTTGACCTGTCTTACCAGGAAGAGGTTGCTCTCACACTCTCAACTGACATTTCCCTAAAGTCAGAAGTTCAGAGAAACACATAAAACACACAAGGGGGGGTAGCTGCCCAACTGATCTCTAGAGCATTGTCTTCAAGAACATATCAATATCTTGAAGAAAGCAAGTTATCCCACACACTACACAAGTGAAAAGCAAGATGGCACCCCCAAAGGGTGACACAGTATCAATGAATTTCTTGAAGCCAGAAAGTCTGATGGAACTTCTGACACAGAATTTAAAAGAAGAATGATTGAATATATTCAAAGGATAAAAGACAAACTTGAAGAATTACAGGATACTCCAAGCAAAAACCAGGAGGAGATCAAAAAACATTAGTGGTACTGGAAAAAAAAAACCAAAACAAGAAACCACTATCCAAAATATGAGATCCAATGTTTCAGATGCTGCCAACTTGATGGAGGAACACATGAGCAGAGTTGAAGAGATGGAACACAGAACCAGTGGAACAGAAGACAAAATTGCCACCACGAACCTGCTAGAGCAAAAAACAGACTCAAAAAAAAAAAAAAAGAAAACCTAAGAATAATGTGGGACACCATCAAGAGAAATAATATGCACATCATTGGAATCCCAGAAAAGGAAGAAGCAAGTAAAGGCACTGAAAAAGTTGTGGAAGAAATACTAGAGAAAAACTTACAGGCATAATGAAGAATGAGAGTATATATATTCAAGAAGGTCAGCAAACATCGTATAGAATAGACCCCAAAAGAAAAACACCAAGGCATATCAGAGTCAAATTTACCAGAAACAAAGATAAGGAGAGAATTCTGAAAGCAGCAAGGGAGAAACAAAGAGTAATTTATAAGGGAGAACAGATAAGATTAAGTGCCGATTTCTCAGCAGAAACCATGCAAGCAAGAAGAGAGTGGAAGGACACATACCAAACACTCAAAGAACACAACTGTCAACCAAGAATACTGTACCCAGCAAAACTGTCCATCAAATATGAAGGTGAGATCAAGATATTCCCAGAAAAACAGGACCTAACAGAGTTTGTAAAAACAAGACCAGGGTTGCAGGAAAGACTCAGAGATGTCCTCCTTACAGATGTACCACAGAAAGCAGCATGGTCCAAAGTAACTAGCAACACCACCAGAAAGAACTCAAGACAATGATAGCAATAAAACCTTGTCTCTCAATAATCACACTGACTGTGAATGGTTTAAATGCACCGCTGAAGAGGAAAAGAGTAGCAGATTGGATAAAAACCCAAAATCCATCAATATGTTGTCTACAAGAGACACACCTGAAAAATGAAGATAAAGAAAGACTAAAGATAAAAGGCTGGGGGGAAATATACCAAGTAAATGGCAACCAGAAAAAAGCAGGAGTAGCAATATTAATCTCTGATAAAATAAATGTCAATGTAAAAACCATCACAAAGGACAAGGAAGGTCACTACATAATGATGAACAAGAGGACATAACAATAATAAATATCTATGCACCAAATAAAAGACCAGCAAAATACATAAAACAAACATTAACAAAACTGAAATAGACAACACTACTATAGTACTTGTAGACTTCAATACACACCTCACAAGAAAAGATAGAACTACCAGAAAGAAATTCAAAAGAGATAGTGAAGAATTTCACCACACAATAAACCAACTTGTCCTCATAGATATTTATAGGCTAATGCACCCAAAAAAAAAAGCACAGTATACCTTCTTCTCCAATGTGCATGGAACATTATCCAGAATAGATCACATTCTAGGTCACAAATCAAGCATCAATAAATTAAAAAACATGGAAATAATACAAACCATCTTTTCAGACCATAATGCTACAAAATTAGAAATAATAAGAAGATAAAGGAGAAAAAAAAACTGTACATTTGGGAGTTAACCAACACCTTTCTTGAACATGACTGGGTCCTAAAAGAAATAAAAAATGAAATTAAAAAGTGTCTTGAAACAAATGACAATGAAAACACTTATAGCAATAAGTAACATATCAAAAGACAAAAAAAAAATTGACCATTGACTCTCTAACCCAACATCTCCAGCAAATTCAAAAAGAACAGCAAGAAAACCTAACACCCTCTAAAAAAACAGAAATTAAATAATTAGAGCTGAAATAAATGAAATAGAAAAAGGAAAAACAATTGAAACTATCAACAAAACTAGGAGTTGGTCCTTTGAAAATGTCAATAAAATTGACAAACCATTAGCAAAACTCACAAAAGAAAAGAAGAAGACACAAATAATCTGAATAAGAGATGAATCAGGCAACACCACAACAGAACCAACTAAAATAAAAGCTAACATTAGGAGTATTAGGAAAAACTATACTCAAACAAATAAAAAAACCTACAGGAAATGGACAAATACTTAGAAATGCACAACCTACCTAAACTAACACAAACCAAAATTGAACATCTGAACAGACCCATTACAAAAGAAATTGAAAAGGTAATACAACAACTTCCAACCAAAAATTGCACTGAACAAAATGGT
>NW_006399922.1:455154-466778 GCF_000299155.1 Elephantulus edwardii | reverse complement strand
GGGGGAGGGGGGAGCAATGCAATACCTGAAGATGGGGGTTGTGGGTCAGAGCTGTCTTGTTTTTCTTTTTAAGGAATCTTTTGCTTATTCTGGGGTCTCTTTTCATTCCAAGTGAAATTGGAGTTTTCTTATTCCATCTCATTGAAGAAAGAAATTTGTATCTGTATTGTGAGTGCAGTGAACGTGTAGCTAGCTTTTGGTAGGACTGCCATTTTCACAATATTGATTCTACCTATCCAAGAGCAAGGTATATTCTTCCATTTCTCCAGTTCTCTTTTTGTTTCTTGTAGTAACATTCTTTAATTTTCTTTGAATAGGTCCTTTGTGTTTCTAGTTAGATTTCCTCCCAAGTAATTAATCTTATGATTAGCTATTGTGAAGGGTATTGTTTTCCTTAGCTCTAATTTCTATATTCTCTTTGTCTCTGTAGAGAAATCCTATGATTTTTGTATGTTTATCTTATATCCTGACACTTTGCTGAATTGGTCGCTATGTCCAGTAGTTTTCTTGCTGAGTCTTTAGGGTTTTCTAAGTATACTATCATATTGTCTTCATAGAGAGATAATCTTACCTCCTCTTTGCCAATTTGGATGCCTCTTATTTCCTTTTCTTGTCTTATTGCTACCACTAAGACTTCTAATACCATATTGAATAGGAGATGTGATAGTGGATATCCTAGTGGGTAGACTAGTTCCTGTTCTCAAAGGGAATGCCTTTAACCTCTCTCCATTAAGAGTAATGTTGGCTCTTGAGTTTGTGTATATACTTTTTACTATGTTGAGGAACTCCCCTTCTCTTCTTATTTTGCTGAGTGTTTTAATCAGGAAAGGGTGTTGGATTTTGTCAAAGGCCTTTTCTTCATCAATTGATAGGATCATGTGGTTCTTGTTCTTGGCTTTGTTAAAGTGATGAATTACACTGATGGTTTTTCTTATGTTGAACTATCCTTTGTCATGATGAATTATTTTTTTTATGTATCATTGGATTCTATTGGCCAGGATCTTATTAAGGAATTTTGCACCTATGTTCAGGAGAGATACTTGCCTATAGTTTTCTATTTTGGTCGTATCTTTACCTGGTTTTGTTATCAAGGATGTTTGCTTCATAGAATGAGTCTGGGAGAATTCCATGTTTTTCAAAATAGTTTTTGTAGAATTTTTGATAAATTCTCTGAATGTTTGATAAAATTAACTTGTAAAAGCATCTGGTCCAGGGGATTTCTTGGCTGGATTTGTTTTATTACCTTTTTAATTTTTTCTTTTGTAATGGGTCTGTTCAGGTGTTCAGTTTAGAATTGTGTCAGTTTAGCTAGTTTGTGATTTTCTAAGTATCTCTTTCCTCTAGGTTTTCATATTTGTTTGAGTATAGTTTTTTTGTAATATTCCATTTTTAACCTTTTCATTTTAATTGTTTTCATTGTGACATTTCCCATTTCATCTCTTATTTGGATTATTTGTGTCTTTTCCTTTTTTTGTTAGTTTTGTTAATGGTTTGTCAACTTTATTGACCTTTTCTAAGAACAAATTCCTAGTTTTGTTGATGATTTCATTTTTTTTGTTTTCTATTTGATTTATTTCTGCTCTAATTTTGATAATTTCATTTTTTTTTTTTAGGATGTCAGGTTTCTTGCTGTTCTTTTTAAATCTGTTGGAGATATTGGGTTAGAAAATCAATGGTCATATTCCCCTGCTTTTTAATGTGTTTGGCTATTGCTATAAATTGACCTCTGATTATTGCTTTGGCTGTTTCCCAGAGGTTTTGGTAAGTTGTGTTTTCCTTGTAATTTGTTTCAAGACACTTTTAATTTCATTTTTTATTTCTTCTAGTACCCATTCATGTTCAAGCAAGGTATTGTTTAGCTTCCAAATGTATGGTTTTTTTTCTTCTTTATCTTCTTATTATTAATTTCTAATTGTACTTTAAGAATATACTTTGTATTACTTCTGTTTTTTTTAATTTACTGATGCTTGCCTTGTGACCTAAAATGTGATCTATTCTGGAGAATGTTCCTTATACATTGGAGAAGAAGGTATACTGTGCTTTTTCTGGGTGCATTCGCCTATAAATATCTATGAGATCAAGTTGTTTTATTGTGTGGTTTAATTCTTCAGCATCTTTATTGACTTTCCTTCTGAAAGTTCTATCTTTACTTGAGAGTGATATATTGAACTCTCATCCTACTATAATGGTGTTGTCTATTTCCTTTTTTCAGTTTTGTTAGTGTTTGTTTTATTTATTTTGCAGTTCTTTTATTTGACGTGTAGAAATTTATTACTGTTAGGTCTTCTTGTTCTATTGACCCTTTAATAACTATGTAGTGACCTTCCTTGTCCTTTGTGATGGTTTTTGCATTGACGTCTTTTCTCATTAGAGATTAATATTGCTACTCCTGCTTTTTTTTCTGGTTGCATTTGCTTGTTATATTTTCTCCCACCGTTTTGTTTTTAGTCTTTCTTTGTCTTCATTTTTCAAGTGTGTCTCTTGTAGACAGAATATTGATAGATTTTGCGATTTTATCCAATTTGCTACTCTTTCTCTCTTTGGTTCAATTATACCATTTACACTCAGTATGATTATTGAGAGGCACGGTTTCATTGCTATCATTTTGCTGTGTTGTTTTTGTTGTTGTTGCTAGTTACTTTGATCCATCCTGCTTTCTGTAAGAAGGACATCTCTAAGTGTTTTGTGCAATGCTCATTTTATTTTTACAAACTCCCTTACATTGTGTTTTTCTGGGAATATCTTGATTTCTCCTTCATATTTGATGCAAAATTTTGCTAGGTACAATATTCTTGGTTGACAATTGTGTTCTTTGAGTGTTTGATATATTCTTCCATGGTCTTCTTGCTTGCATGGTTTCTGCTGAGAAATCAGCACTTAATCTTATCTGCTCTCCCTTAAACATTACTCCTTGTTTCTCCCTTGCTGCTTTCAGTGGCAATAGGAGAAGAGGTCCTGGTGTGGGCCAGTGGCGTCAGGAAAGGAAGTCCCGACCACCTTTCTAAATTATTGAGGAGTAATTATATCAGTTTGAGGACTGGACTAAGGTGTGCCTGCTACAGGCCAGGATCTTTTCAGTCACTTGCTATGCATCTGTGAGCTGTACAGTGAACATTAATGACAGAAGAATAACTGATGCCTTTGACTATGGTGCTGAAGAAGAATACTGAGTATTACATGAATTATCAAAAGAACAAACATATCGTGTAGACAAGGTGTAGCCAAAGTACTCTTTGGAAGCACAGGTGACAAAGTTTTGTCTCACATACTTTGGACATGTTGCTTGGAAAGGCTATTCGTTGGAGAGTGATTCCTCAAAAAAGCTGAATGTAAAAATTACATATGACCCAGCTATTCCATTCCTTAGAACATTCCCCAAGGAAATCAGAACTGACACACAAATGGAGATTTGCACAACAGTTTTCATAGCAGTGTTACTCACAATCACAAGAATATAAAAACAGCCCAAATATCCAACCACTACCGAATGGATTGAGAAATTGTGGTTTATTCACACAATGGAATACTACTCAGCGCTCAGGAGCAATGATTTAAAAAACAAACAAAACTACTTAACCTGGGAGAGGCTGGAGAGCATTATTCTGAGTAAATGACGTCAGTCTCATAAGGACAAATACTGTATAAGACCATTATTGTAAAAATTAAAAGATAACTAGTAAAACACATATAGGAACCCAAAGAGGGAGGAGGGTCAAGTATGGGTAGGAGTGAAACCACAGGATTTCACGGTTTGGTGAATGGAGGGAAGATAGGAAGGAAATGGGAAGGATCAGGGTGAAACGACAGGATAATGATGGGCAAGGTCCAATGGTAGTTAATTTTATAAAACATGCATCAGAATGATTGTATGAAACAAAACATGAATGAAGAATAGTGTTAAATACAATGAATATGAAATTTGTAAGCAAACCAATAAAAAAGTACAATAAAAAGAACATCTTCAAAAAAAGAGAACATCTTCAAAGTGTTAATGAGCAAGTATACAAGTTTAATGACTTAAGTTGTATTTTCATTTACTTCTTTTTTACTCCCCATTTTTAAAATTGTGATTTTAATGAAAGTTTTCAGAAAGTTGGATTTTCATTCATTCATGGTTGCATATTTTCTCCTTACCCTCCCCAGTTCACTGTTTTAAAAGAAAAAAATATCCATTCATTGTTGCATAATTTCCTCCTCCCTTCCCCAATTCCTCCCCAAGGTAACTTCGCTGCTATACATCTCTTATTCTGGGCTGTTGTCATACAAATAATGCCTAATAATAGGTTCTTTTTGAATAATTATTTCCTTCATCTGTTCCAATGCAGTGTTTTTTATATATCCCCTCTTTCTTTGTTACCTCCCAACCCCATACCAGTTCTGTTTTATAATAGTGGTGTTATATTTCTCCTTTTGTAACTGAGATATTTCACTCAGCATAATGTCTTCCAAGGTCATCCATGCTGTGTAAATATATCATAGTTTTTCTACCCATTCGTTTGTTGATGGGCAGTTGAGTTGCTTCCTTCTCTTTGCTATTGTTAATAACACAAGAATAAGCATGGGTATGCATACATCTGTTTGGGTGGTAGCTCTGGTTTCTTTAGGGTATATTCCTAGTAGTGCTGGATCAAATGGCATCTCTACTTCCAGTTTCAGAGAAAGTGTCATACCACCTTCAATTGTGGTTGCACCATTTTACATTCCCACCAGCAGTGAACAAAAGTTCTAATCTCTCCACAACCTCACCAGAATTTGTTGTTTGCTGCCCTGTTTAATTTTGCTATTGTTACTGGGATTATATGGTATGTCATGGTTGTTTTGATTTGCTAGGGATTTTGAACATTTCTTCATGTGTCTGTTTGCCATCTGAATGTCCTCTTTAGTGAAGTGTCTATTCATATCCTGTGCCTATTTTGTGACTCAATTGTTTACATTTTCTTGTTGAGGTTCTTGAGTAGTCTGTAAATTTTAGATATAAGTTCTTTATGAGTTATGTCATTGCCAAATATTTTTCACCTGTCTGTGAGTTTCCTTCTTGCACTGTTGGAGAAGTTTTTTGATGTGCATAGGGTTTTGCTTCTTAGAAAGGCCCATTCTTCTATTTTATTCTCTCCTGCTTGTAGATATTTTTTTTATTCTTTTAAGACTATCCGTGCTGTGGATTAGGGTCTATAGCGTTCTTCCTAGCTTTTTCTCTGATAAAGTTTATAGTCTTTCATTTTATTTCTAGGTCCCTGATCCATCTTGAGTTGGTTTTTGTATAAGGTGTGAGGTGTGGGTCTTGCTTAAGTTTTCTGCAGATGGTTTTCCACTTGTGTCAACACCATTTGTTAGAGACTGTCTTTTCCCCACTTAACCGATTCCATCTCCTTGTCAAAGATGAGTTGACCATAGGTGGATGAGCTCATCAATTTCAGGATTCTCAATCCTATTCCATTGATTTATGTATCTGTTGCTTTACCAGTATCATGTTGTTTTGACCATCAGAGCTGTATAGTAGGATTTGAGATCATCCCACCTACTTTGTTTCTGTTTTTCAGTAGTATTTTGCTTATTTTGAATCTCTTTCCATTCCGAATAAAGTTGGAAATTGTCTTTTCCATCTCGTTGAAGAATGGAATTGGGATTGCATTGAACTTGTAGATTACCTTTGGTAGAATTGTCATTTTTACAATATTGAGTCTTCCTTTCCAAGAGCATGGTATATTCTTCCATTTCTCCAGGTCTCTTTTTGTTTCTTGTAGTTTTCTGTTTATAGACCTTTTATGTCTCTAGTCAGATTATTCACAAATATCTCATCTTGTGTTTAGCTATTGTAATTGTTATTGTTTGTCTTAGCTCCAATTTTCTTTTCTCCTGGTCACTGTAGAGAAATCGAACTAATTTTTGTATGTTGATCTTGTACTCAGCTACTTTGCTGAATTAGTTAATTATGTCTAGTAGTTTCTTCGCTGAATCTTTAGGATTTTCTAAATATACTGCCATATCATCTACACAGAGAGACAGTTTTTAATCTCTTCTTTGCCTATATGGATATCTCTTATTTTCTTGTCTTGTTTTACTGCTCTCGCTAATTCTTCCAGTACTATATTGAATGGAAGAGGTGATAGAGCACATCCTTGCCTAGTTCCTGTTCTGAAAGGAAATGCCTTAAATCTCTTTCCATTGAGAAAGAAGTTGGCTTTTGGATTTGCAGATACACTTTTCACTATTTTTGAGGAAATTATCCTCTATTTCTATTTTGTTGAGTGTTTCAATCAGAGAGGGCTGTTGGATTTGGTCAAAGGCATTTTCTGTGTCAACTGATAGGAACGTATAGTTCTAATTCCCTGCTTTGTGAATGTGTTAAATTATATTAAGTGTTTTTATTATGTTGAACCATCTTTGCATACCATTTGATCATGATGATTTTTTTTAATGTACTATTGGATTCTATGGGTCAGAATTTTGATAATTTTTACATCTATGAGTGATACTGGCCCAGAGTTTTCCATTTTGGTGATGTCTTTACCTGACTTTGGTATCAGGCATATGTTTGCTTCATAGAATGAGTCTGGAAATATTCCATCCTTTTCTATTTTCTGAAATACTTTATGTAGAATTGGTGACAGTTTTGCTCTGAATGTTTGGCACAAGTCCTTAGTAAAACCATCTAGACCAGAAGAACTTCTTGTACTTGAAAATTGTTTTATCACCTGTTCAATTTCTTCTTTTGTAAAGGGTCTGTTCAGGTGTTCTGCTTCAGTCTGTGTCAGTTTAGGTAGGTTGTGGGTAGGTTGTGGGTTTTTCATATTTATTTGAGTATAATTTTTCACAATATTATATTATTGATATTTGTATTTCAGTTGATTCTGTTGTAACATTGCCCCTTACATCTCTTACTTGGGTTATCTGCATCTTTTTCTTTGTTAGATTTGCTAGTTTTGTCAATTTTATTGACCTTTTCAAAGAATCAACTCCTGATGTTGTTAATAGTTCCAATTGTTCTTCTGTCTCTATTTCATTTATTTCTGCCCTAATTTTTAGAATTTCACTTACTGTAGAGGTTGTTGAGATTTTCTGTTCTCTTTCTACCCATTGGAGATGTTAAGTGATCGATTATCATTTTTTCTTCTCTTTTGATGTGTTTGCTTATTGCTATGAATTGACTTCTAAGTACTGCTTTTGCTGTATCCCAGAGATTTTGTTAAGTTTTGCTTTCTTTTTTGTTTGTTTCAATAAACTTTTTAATTTCTATTTTTATTTCATTTATTACCCACTCATGTTCAAGCAGGGAACTGTTCAGCTTCTAGGTATATGTGGTTCCCCCCCCTTTGTCTTTTTTGTTGTAGATTTCTGGTTTTGTAGTCCCTGTGGTCTGAGAAGATAGCTTGTATTATTTCTATATTTTTTTTCATTTATTGAGACTTGCTTTCGGTTTTGCACATCTATCATTTTGTGCATAGATATTAATTATGGTTATGTCCTCTTGGTTTATTGACACTTCAAGCATTATACAGTTCCCTTTATTTTCCTTTTTGATAGTTTTTACACTGAAATATATTTTATCAGAGATTGAGATCATTACTCTTGCCTTTTCCTGGTTACCATTTTCTTTTAAGTCTGTCTTTATCTTTGCTTTTTAAGTGTGCCTCTTGTAGACTGCGTATTGATGGGTTTGGGATATTTTTTATCCGATCTGGTACTCTTTCTCTTCAGTGGTGCATTTAAGCATTCACATTCAGTGCAATTACTGAGAAGCAAGGTTTTATTGCTATAATTTTGTTGCATTCTTTTTGGTGTTGTTGCTGGTTACTATGGGACATCTTAGTTTCTTTGACATCTCTGTAAGAAGGACTTCTCTCAGTATTTCCTGCAATGCTGTTCTTATTTTTAGAAACTCCCTTAGACTCTGCTGTTCTGAGAATATCTTCATCTCTCTCTTATATTTGGTGGATAGTTTGCTGGGTACAATATTCTTGGTTGAAAATTGTGTTCTTTGAGTGTTTGGTATATGTCTTTTCCCTGTCTTCTTGCTTGGTTTAGTCTGAGAAATCTTATTTGCTCTCCTTTACAAGTTACTCTTCATTTTTCGCTAGCTGCTTTCAGAATTCTCCACTTTGCTTTGATTCTGGGAAATCTGACTATGATAAGCCTTGGTGTTTTTCTTTTGGGGTTCTTTTTATGTGGTGTTCACTCAGCTTCTTATATGTATATTCTCTCATTCTTCATTATTCCTGGAAAATTTTCTTTAAGTAAGTCTTCCGCCACTTTCTCAGTGTCTTTTCTTACTTCTTCTTTTTCCAGGATTCCAATTATGAGCACATTTTTCTTATTGATGGTGTCCCACATTATTCTTAGGCTTTCTTCACTTCCCTTCTTTTTGACTGTTTTTCCTTTAGCAGATTAGTGCTGAGAGCCCTATCTTCTATTTCACTGATTCTGAGTTCTGCCTCTTCAGTTCTGCTCATCTGTCATTCCAGCATCTTGACAGTTTCCAAGTCTCCAGTCTTAATATTCTGGAATACAGTCTCTTCCCCCACACCTCATGGTTTCTAATAACTCATTTATTTGATCGATATTGTTTTGCATTGTTTTTCTAAGTTCCTCTTGGCATTTGCTTGTAGAATTCTGCAAGTCTCTGAGTTTTTCTTTTACCTATTGAACATTTTCAATCATTGTTCTCTTGAATTCTGTGTCAGAGAATTCTACCCGACTTTCTGGCTTTAGAAAATCAATGGATTCTGTGTTTTGGTCATTTTTATGAGGTGAAATCTTGTTTTGGTTTCGTGTAGGCTGTGATATAGTCAGTTTCTTTCTTGTTATTATTATGATACGGGTTTTAAGTTCCTCCCCCTACTCTGTTTTTTAACTTTTTACCTTGTGTTTAACAGATCCTTGCTCTGTATATCTTGCTTGGGGAACTCACTACTTCAGAAGAGGAAGTAGGAGCTCACTCTGGCCAAATTTCTCTCAGGTCCCCTGGCTCACAGAATATAGCTGTGTCCAGGAACTAAGTTCTGCAAGGTGTAGGACACTGTCCAATACCTGTGGCCCAAAGGCTGTAGGCTTGAGGGCCTAAAGCAGAGTGGGTGGTGATAAGGGTTGGTTCTGAGACTTGAGGCAAGCTGGAAGCAAGACTGGGCTGGAGAGGAAGTCTCAATTGCTTTGTATATATGAAAGCTGGACATGAATAAGGAAGACCAAAGAAGAAGAAATTGTTGAATCATGGTGTTGGTGAAGAGCATTGAATATATTGCAGACTGCTAAAAGAACAAATTAATTTGTTTTGGAGGATGTGCAACCAGAGTGCTCCTTAGAGACAGGACTGGTGAAACTTCTGCTCACATACTTTGGATGTTTTGTCAGAAGATACCAATCCTTGGGAAAAGGCAACATGCTGGGAAAGGTAAAGCTGTCAAGGAACAAGAGGAAGACCTTTAACGAGATGAACTGACACAGTGACTATAACAACGGGCACAAGCATGTCAGAAATTGTAAGATTCAAATCTATTATTCATAGGCTTGCTGTGATTTGTAATTAATACCATTTAACAACAACAATAACAACAAAACACCCCAAGCACAGTATTCTTTTTCTTTTTGTTTTATTACACTAGTTTATTTACAAAACTCTAATAAATTGTTTTCCAGACTATAGTCTTCCAATTTTCCTCAGTCCCCACCCATCAAATTGTACAGCCCCATGATTAATCCAACCTCCCACTGCACATCCTCATCTCTCTACTTCCATCTCCCTGCTCCCCCATGGATCCTCATTCTCATTCTACAATGGTTTTACACAATATTTGTCCTGTGGGATTGAGTTCACTTGGCATACTGCACTCCAGTCCCTCCCAAGTTAGGTAATGGTTTACAAAATCATTGCTCCTATGTGTTGCATAGTATTCCATTGTGTGAATATATCATAATTTCTCAATCCATTCAATTGTGGTTATACATCTAGGCTGTTTCCATGTAATTGCAATGGTGAATAAAGCTGCTATGAATATTGTACATAGTGTACAAGGATCCATTTGAGTCTCAGTTTTCATTTTCTTAAGGTATATTCCAAGCAGTGGAATAGCTGGGTTATACGGAATTTCCATTTTTTTTAGCTTTCTGAGGAAGCACCAAGCTGCCTTCCAGAATGGTTGTACCATTTTAAAATCCCACCAACAATGTATAAGAGTTCCTATTTCACCACATCCTGTCCAACATTTATTACTTGCTGCCTTGTTAAAGTTTGCCACTGTTACTGGAGTAAAATGGTTTCTCATTGTTATTTTGATTGGTATCATTCTTATTGCCAGTGATTTTGAGCATTTCTTGTGTCTGTTTGACATTTGAATATCTTCCTCTGTGAAGATTCTTTCCGTGTCTTTTACCTATTTTTTAATTGGGTTATCAGTCTTTTTCTTATGGATGCCCAGGACTATTTGGTAAACTTTCATTATGAGCCTCTTGTCTGAGATGGTATTATCAGATGTTTGCTCCCAGTCTGTAGGTTTTCTTTTTACCCCGTTTGGGAAAGTTTTTGATGTGCAGAGAGATTTAATCTTTAGAAGGTCTCATTCATCAGTTTATCCTACTCAGATTGTGCATTTTTTGGCTGTATTTGACAGTCTCTTTATACCATTGACTAGGGCTTCTAAGCTTGATTCCAGTTTATCTCTTATGAACTGTATGGTTTGGGGCTTTACTACCATGTATCCTTGGGTTCACCTTGAGTTGATTTTTGTGTATGGTGTGAGATGTGGGTCCTGTTTCAGCTTTCTGCAGGTAGAAGCCCAGTTTTGCCAGCACTATTTGTTGAAGAGATTGTCATTTCCCCATTTGATAGATTTTATTTCCCTGTTGGATATCAGGTGACCATAGATAGCTGGGTCTATTTCTGAGTTATCAATTCTGTTCCATTGGCCTATGTGCCTGTTATTGTATCAATATCATGCTGTTTTGGTTACTACAACTGTGGGTTTGGGGTGAGGGAGTGCTATGCCTCTCACCTAATTTTTGTTTATCAGAAGTGTTTTGCTTATTCAGGCCTCTTTCCTCTCCACATAAATTTGACAATTTCCCTTTCAATCTCCTTGAAAAACGAATTTGGTATCTGGATTGGGATTATGTTGAACATGTTGATTGCTTTTGGTAGAATTGATATTGAGTCTTCCTATCCATGAAGAGGGCACATTTTTCTATTTCTTTAGGTCTTTTATTGTGTTTTGCAGAAATGCTCTGTAGTTTTCTTTGTATATGTCTTTTTTTAAAAAATCTCTAGTTAAGCTCACTGCCAAATATCTTGATTTGTGGTTGGCTATTGTAAATGGTATTGCTTTCTTGATTTCCTCTGAGTTCTCTTGATTATTGTAAGGAAATTCTACTGATTTTTTTATATTGATCTTATATCTTGCCTCTCTACTAAATTGGCCTACTAACTGACAGGGATTTTTTTTGTTGAGTCTTTGGGGTTTTCTGTGTATGTTATCATATCATCGGCATATAACAATTTAGCCATCTTTTTGCCATGTTGTTGTTGTTGTTGTTGTTGTTATGTGCCATTGAGTTGTTTGCGACTCATAGCGACCCTATGCACAACAGCCCTAAACCCTGCTCTATACTGTGACAATCGCACTGCCTCTAACACA
>NW_006399922.1:443355-454864 GCF_000299155.1 Elephantulus edwardii | reverse complement strand
GATTGCAAAGACCATGGCCTGTATCAGGTGCACCTTAGTCTCCAGAGAGACACCGTTGTTCTTGAGTACTTTAGAGAGGTCCCTAACAGCAGACTTTCCCATCGCGATATGGATGTCTTTTATTTCCTTGTCCTTTTGTATTGCCCTCAAAAGTAATTTCAATACAGAAGAGTATTATTGCTTTGCATTTTTTAGAGTATATGATTTTGTCATTATTTCACTGTTGTTGATAAAAGATAAAAAAGTACACCAATATTTAAACATGACACTTGGTAGAAGATGTTTACTATATTTACATATATAGTAAAAACATACTGCATCGCATTTAAAAAGTATTCTTCTTATTAACACTGTCTTTTGGGTTTATCTTCTTACTTTTGTTTATGCAAAATTTAGATAAATTAATTTCTTGAGGAATTCTTAAAAAACTCTCTCAGACTGACGGACCCTGTAAACCTCAGTTTCCATGACCTTGAGACTAGAGGAACTCGATAGTTTCTGGCTACCATGGCTGAGCCCTCTGAAAGGGATCAGTATAGATGACTGCTGATAGGAATGGGAGAAAAGTATGGAACAAAATTTGAAATTGTAAGAGACCAGATTTTACTGACTTGATAGAGAATGGTGACAGTCTTAGTCACTCTTCAAGCCTGGAACTGAAGTCAACTCTATCATTCGACTTCTAATCAAATAATTGGTTTCTTTTAGGTACAGTTGAATTGACTATGACTTAGTGATCCTGGAACGGCTTACTGAAACCATGCTCTATCCTGTGACATTCTTATAGTCTCTTCCATGCTTAAGATCCTTGTTGCAATCTCTATGCCAACGTATATCAATGTATCTCCCTGCTTTCCTTCCTGAGCCTCTACTTTTCTGTACAGAGTGTTTTTTCTCTGAGAACTGGCACCTCCTGACAACATGCCTAAAGTATGTGAGATGACGTTTCACCATCCTTACTGCTGAGGGGATCCCTGGTTGCACTTACTCTAAGATAGATAGACAGGACTAGAAGGTGATCAATAACACCAGAGAGGAAAGCATTTCTTAGAATCATCCGCTGTACAAGATCATGTGGGCAGCATTTGTCCAGTTATAAGGCTCGGAAGGCAGGGAGGGATGAAAAAGAAAAGCTGAAAATAGGAAATTAGGAGGCCATAAGAAAAAGTGTGTTAAAATGTGGGGATAGGATTAAATTTAACAAAACAAACTGTAGGAATTATTGCCTGGAAAATCATATCACTCTGCAACATCACTCAAATAATAATAAAAAAGCTAAAATTAAAAAAAATTTTAAAACCCTCTTAGAATCCATAGATGTAGTTTCCATACTTATACCTGTCTTCTTTTTCTACAGATGAGTAGAATATGGACAGAGTAAGTTTCTTCATTTTCTTTGGTGGAGCTATGAGTGGGAGTGAAAGCTATTTAATAAAGTGACTCAGGTATAGAGATTCAGGCTCAGCCTGACCTGTAATTTAATCATCATTTTCATGGTGAATTAAGAAGCACATGTAATTAATGGTGAATCAAGAAGCATATGATTAACTGCTATGATAGGATGTTTATAAATTCAGGAATCTGTGCTAATTTGAAATCCTTGCTGCTTCTGCCATTATTAGCTGTTCTGTTTCTCTCTGACATTTCCTGCAGAACCAGCTTTAGAGATGAAATTTCTACCTTTACACCAACCAAGATACAAACCTTTTGGTGAGAGAATCTGACCTCAGTACTCTGATTTCAGTTTTTCATCTACAGGGGGTGTTCTTGTTTCTTCCAAGGCAATATTCTCAGAATATTACCACTGAAACCACAGAAGCCCTTTTATGAAGAGACTAAGGCACAATACTGTGTTTGCTAACCTGAAAGGGTGAGATGAAGATTGGAGAGTTGAGAGAGAGAATGAAATGGATGAGACAGGTGGCCAAGGAGTGGAGTGTCAAAATCTTACAAAAGACCAAATGACATATTTCTAGATCATTCATGCTTTAGATACTTCCTGCTGCCTTTCTCCCCCTTCTTTGTTGTTGATGATCACAGTTGATCCCTAAAGAATCAAGTGATGGGGGCAGGATAAGTACATATTCAAGAGTCAGGTAAAAATACCTTAGACTCTACTGGCTTAAAAGTAAACATTAGAATTGTGCTTTGAGGCCTAAAGAAATAAACTTTTTGCTGCCAGACCTTGGTGCAAGGCATTACTTCCCTTAATGATAAAGAAGAATCTTAACAATGTTCAATCTGTTACTTGATTTTAATTAACATTCCATGGATGCAAACTTGACTTCTGCATTTCATGTTTATGTGTGTTTTCTCTGAGTTTTTTTTATTTATTTTTATTATATTTTATATGTGTACCATCAAATCAGATCTGACTGGTACAGGAGGAGATAGTCCCTCCTTCTCCAGCAGAGAATCTGGTGGATTTGAACCGCATACCTCTGGGATTGCAGTGCAACTTCTTGCCACTAGGCCACCAGAGCTCCTAGAACGATTCTTAGAAGCAAAGATGATAAGACTTCATCTCACATCCATGTTATTAGGAGGAGTCATTTCCTGGAAAAAGACTTTGTGTTTCTTAAATAGAAGGTCAGTGGAACAGCCACTCTGGAAGGCAGTGGCACTTCCTCAAAAAGAAATAGAAATTCCTTATGACCCAGCTATTCCACTGCTTGGGATATATGAGAAAATGAGAACTGAGGCACAAATGGAGACTTGTACACCAATGAGTTGGTTCTAACTTAACAGCACAAAACCACAACATTTTAAATTGTGCCCCATAAACAACTCAAGGTCCTTCACTGGGTGAAAGCTATATCATTAAAGTAGACTCCACTATATCATTAAAGTAGACTCCACTTTGAGGAGGCAGCTCTTCCTTACTGGTATTTTGAGTACCTTCCAACTTGAGAGTCTCCTCTTCTGGCATTGTATCCGATAATGAGCTGCTATTTCTGGGGCTTCCAAGGGCCACTTCGAAAGGCCTGCTTCTTAGTCCATCTTAGATTGGAAGCTCTGTTGCAATCTGTCCATCCTGGATGGCCCAGCTAGTTTCTCTGAGTTTTAAGGTGATAGACATTCAATTTCACCACCTGCTCTGTAGAAGAATGGTGAACAATCTCCTGTACAATTTACTGCCTTTGAAAACTTGATGGAGTGTCAGCTATGAGTCATTTCCAACCCAATGGCACACAAGAACAACCACAGGAGTCTTTTCTCAGCTCAAAGGTTTGAATAAGAGCATCACTTGGCTTTTGCTTTGTGATAGTTATTGCTATCTGCTGGCACGTTGGAACTCACCTGTAGCTGACCCTTCAGTGGGTTTTTGGGGGCAATGAATTGCATAGAAGGAGGTTGTACATCTTTCTCTCAAGGAGAAGTGTGCTTTTGAGTTGGAAGCTCAGCTCTTACCACTAGGCCATCAGAGCACCTAACTGACTAGTTTAGATTTGTTATTTTATAGGTTCTGTGGCTCACACTCAAATTTCAATTTGCTTTTAACATTTTTTCTTTATTTACACTTTTTTAAATGGATATTTAATGAAAATTTTTATAAAGAACTTAAGTTTCCAATTCTTCATTGTTATACATTTTCTTCCCTGCCCCCCAGATGACTGTTTTCTTTGGAAAAGATCACTTTCAGACATTCTGAAGTCTGAAAGTACAGAATATTTGTGATTTTTATTGCTTTCATGAAAATGTATCATCTTTTCCCTAAAAAAAAATCTTTCACTCACAAAGGCAGCGTGATCCCCTTTAGACTGGGTTATGGTCTCTTATGCATGTAATCTAGAGAAATGCCTGCTTCTTCACATGGGCCCAGTTCTTGTCCTTTCTGGAGTTCAGGGTGAGGGTTTGCAACAACTCACTATTGATGAGAAGCTCCTCTGTTCTGTCCTCATTCTTCTGTTTCTTGAAATCATGGTGCTGACTGCCTTTTCAACAGAGAATGTGAAGTCACCTCTTCAATGTATTACCTTAGAATAACATATTTCTTATTTCTCATGATTCTTTGGGCTATCTTTGTGTTTCTTCTCCTCTACCTATACAAGGCTGGATGGGCCAGGCTGGGGGCCAGGCAAGAATGACCCTTGTTCTATGTCTGGGGTCTCAACTCTCTAGCAGCCGAGCCCACATTTCTGTGCTGGGAGAATTCCCAACAGCAAGAGAGAGCATGTGCAGCACTTTCTCAGCCTCTACTGTCCACATATGTGCTACTATCCCATTACCTAAAGTCACATGGAAGAGCCCAGATTCAAAGTATGGAGAAATGGAATTCTGTTCTTGAAAAGAGGAGCAATAAAATATTGTGGCCGTATTTCCCCATTTGTGATAATTGTTGACTGTGTTGCCTAATTTCTAGTGTGTCAGGAAGTGTGAAGAGGGCACAAGATAGGATGGGGTTGAGATCCTCTGTACTCGACACGAGAGTACCTAACAACAATGGTTGGTCTAGTTCCACAAGGGAGGTTGCTATTGTCTCAGACCCTGGAATCAGGATTCATACCCTTGGTTCTTAAGGTTTTGATAGGTGCCACCAAGCCACCTCTGCACAGCAGGATGAAGCACTGTCCAGCTATGTTTGACCTCTCTATGCAGCCACTGAGTCAGTCCATGTCTCTGAAGGTCTTTGTTTTTCACTGATCTTCTTTATCAAGTGTAATGTTCTCTTTTAGTGACTGACCCTTCCAGATAAGCATGTGAGACAAAATTTCACCATAAAGAAAAAGTAACAGAGTTATTCTTGTCTCCATTTTTTTCAATGCTGAGAAACACGTTGAAGTTTAAAGGGTAATAATTATTATGCTTTGAAAAGATGAAGCCAAATTGTTCTTTGGAAGCAAGGATTTTGAAGCACCATCTCATATACTTTGGGCATGTGGGTACCAGACCTTGGAGAAAGATATCATGCTTGGAAAAGTGAAGGGATAGCACAGGACAGGAAGACCCTGGATGAGTTGGATTGACACAGTAACTGAGGTAATGGTTGTAGGTATGTCGGAGACAGTGAGACTGTCTCAGAATAGGGCAGGGTTCAGAGCCTCTTCACATAGTGTCACAATAAGACATAGTCAACTTGACAGCTCATTGCAACAACGAAAAATGGCCATACCCTTCTTCTCTCTTTTTGCAATCAATTGAGAAATAGATGCCAACAGTGAAGACATGGTTGGGTGACAGTCACACAGGGCTCTCTGCTTTGTACCCAAAGGACAAAGTCTGCAGTGCAGGCCCTTCAGCATGGTAGGACAATAGAATTGTTGTTTCTCACCTCTTGTGTCACAGCAGTGAAGATTGAGGGGCAGGCGCGGTCCCAGAAGGGAGAGGATGTCCATGCGCTGTGAGGTAGATCCCCTCTCTCCTCCTTGTCAGCTATGTCACTGTTCTCATGAAAAGGAGAATTTTTGACTCATGCACTTTTAACTTGTTAGTTAAATTTGTATCTTCTAGGCTGCAACACTTCCATGATACATCTTCAAGGATATGAACATGTACGGCTAAGCACAATTGATAACCGTGCATCTAAATTCCAAAATCAATCTCCATAATAGTCTATGTGTTTCCTACTGCCAAGGGGGCCCTTTGGAGTAGTGAGAGAAGACATTCACCCTGAAACCCACAGCGTCCCTTTTCAGTAGGAAGTAGCTAAGAGAATACGCCATCCCCTTTTCCTTATGAATCAGGGTGAAGTCTCTCTCAGGGAGGAGTGATAGGGAATGACAAGGGACACACTGACAAAGGAGATTAATCAGAACTGGCTTTGACAAGCACTGTGGCAATTGGACAATTAAAACAGACATGGGGGGGCTGAGAAGAATGAACTGGGGATGAGGGTGGAGAAAACAATGAATGAGTGAAAACCCCAAATCTCTGTAAATGTTCATTAAAACGAATAAAATTTAATAAAAAAAAAGAAAAGGAGAAAGTAGAGAGAAAATTAGGCAGAAGCAGTTCTCCAATGCCTATTATTATTTTTTTTGCAATTTTATGCATGTATAAAAATTCAATTTTGAAGTATAATGTATCATATATACGCAACAATTTTTCTCCTCCTCCACACTGCTATTGAGTTAGAGCTGACTCATTTGATGCTCCAGCAGGTTTCTGATGCTGTATGTTGCACAGGAAGAGCGTGTTGGTCTTCTCCTTCAGGATCTCTTGGTAGATCTGAATTGACACCTTTGAGTTAGCAGCACAGCTCCATAGAGACTATGCCAATAGAAACACACCAAAAAGTGAATACTACATTTCTGAAGTTTAATCCAAAGTGATTAAAATAAAAGAAAATTTTCCATTGAAATTATTTTACAAAAAAATATGGCTGAATACATTTTCACAAATTGAAAACACCAGAGTTGGTACCACTGACACCGTATTACAGAACACAACTGCAGGCAGAAAAGACTCTGTTGTGTCTTGCTTCTTTTGCTTAGAACTATGATTGTAAAGTTTGTCCATTCTATGTGTAGGTATAGAATATTATTGTCATTTCCACATGCTCTTTTACTCTGTGGATTTACTGTAATTTCTTTATCAGTTCTATTGTTGATGAGTATATGATACGTAGTTTCTAGAGTTTGCTGATTAACAGCATAATATGTGTCTTTTTGAAAATACGTGGGCATCTGGCTATGTCCCTGGAAACAGGGCCTGCAGTATAGCTTTTCTAGAGGTGTTTTTGTTGTTATGTGCCATCGAAATGTTTGCAACTCATAGCGACCCTATGTACAAGAGCCCTAAACACCGTTCTATCCTGTGCCAACCTCGCTGTCTCACATTCATTCCCACCACTCCACTCACAGAATCGATACATCTCATCAAGGGTCTTCCTCTCCTGCGCTGTCCCTCCACTCTGCCAAACATGACGTCCCTCTCCAAGGACCAGTCCCTCCTTGCAACATGCCCAAAGTATGTCAGACGAAGCTTCAGAATCCTTGACTCCAGGGAACATTCTGGCTTCACCCTCTCCAGGACAGACCTGTTTGTTCTCCTAGCAGTCCATGGTATATCAAAAGTGTCATGCTTTTGTTAATATTGAACTGTGGATGGAGTCATTCAATACCTCCCCCACCTATACTTGAAGAAGGCTTCACTTACTAACCTCTTTCCTTGCTTCCTAAAACCTTAGAATGATGCACGTTCCTGTTTGATAGACCAGGTTGAAATAATAGGAGAAGAAAAAAAATAGCTTTTCCTGTAATTGAAAGGGGAGCGCTGTTGGCTTAGTAGGTAAGATGTTGTACTGACAACCCAATGACAGGCAATTCAAATCCTTCAGCTGCTCTGAGGGAGAAAAATGATTAATCTCCTTCCTTGCAATTTACAATCTCTGAAAACTCACTGGAGAATCAGCTATGAATTGGTTCTGAGTCAATGGAATGTAACAAAAACAAATAAAAAGAAAAGGATTTAGAAAAAATTAGGATAAATAATAGATTGCTTAATATACAGATTATTAATAATTAACAGATTGATGTGTGTGTTGTGTACCTTAGAGTCAGAAATAATCTACAGCTGACCCTCCAACTTGTTTTCAGAGGCAGCTAATCACATGGGAGGATATTGCCCACCCGTCTTTGGCAGAGCAGCTGGTGGTCTCAAAGCGCATACTTTCGCAATTGCAGCGCAGCTTCTTGCCACTAGGCCACCAGAGCTCCCAGATTATTAATACTAATTATTTAACAGAAAAATGTTAATAATTAACAGGTGTTAATGTGATGAATAATTAGCATATTATCAGTATTATTTAATAATAAAATAAGTCTCTTTTAGGTACAATACCTTCTTAAAAGAGAGAGAGTGATTTACTATCTAACTAGACATTCTTGATACTCTCAAAATCTCATGCACTTCTTTAAAGAATTGGCTCTGTGGACATAAAATTCCATCCACAGAAAATACCATGATAAAGCACCACTTAATATCTAAAGCAACAGCGTGGGCGTGTTTAACCTTTCAGGCATGCCAACAATGCACTTCTTAATTTGAAAATTGAGTACAGAGTGTAAGCAAGTGAAGAACAGTAATTTATCATTCAACTTGACATATTTCCTTGGCAGCTGAGATAAAAGAAAAGATTTTCCCTATTCCATTTGCTCTGGCTTTCATCTAACTCTTATAAGAAATGACTAGATGGTCTAATGAGGGGTACCAGACATCAGATTTATCTGGAGATGAGGAGAAACTTGTTGATAGCTTTCTACTCAAGATGTCTACATTTCCCCCAGCTTCTTAGAGCAATTTCCATGTACTACTCAGTAATGAATCTTATTATCTCGTTTCCTACAAATGGTAAAAAAAAGTGGGGCAGGGCAGCTGAAAGGGCTCACTCAAAGTAACAGAGAAAGCCAAATACTCGGCTCTAAATAGAAACCATGACCCTGGGAGTCTTCGCTGGCCTGAAAGAGCCTTCAACCCTTAGACCCTTCTATGTCTTTTCAAACAACAACCTTTCCCTGAAAGAAGTTTCCCGCCCCTCCCCCACGCCCATGACAGTGTTATAACTCTTCCTCTAGGATGTTGTAAAAAGGTGACTGTAAGAGGAACAGAAGGGATTTGGGCATGACTGAGTCTTACTTCTGCCTGCTTCATAAAGGGGAAATTTCCCCATCAATAATATCCATAGCAGCAAAACAGATAGCTGCTAGAAGAGATATGCCACCCCCTATTTCCTATAAGACATGCCTCCACCTATCACTGAGTTTGCTATTCATTGCTGACTCAAAGGCTTTACTCACAGTTATGGAATACTGAGAGGAAGGTTATTAGGGAAGTAAGTTGGAGAGTAAGGGAGGTAAAGTATATCACCCAATACAAATCCAGGTTTTAGCTCAGCAGTCCCAAGGCACACTTCCCAAGTTAGTTCAGGTTCTGGTTTCAGTTCAACAACACATTCAAAAAGCTTCTAGTTTTCTCCATCATCTGGCAAGATTTACCTCAGAGCAGTTAGAAGTCAGCTTCTCCTTGAAGCACAAGGCAAGAATAGCAAAACCTTTTACAGTGGCCTTTATCTCAGGACTCCTCTGGTTACACCTTGCTATAGTTTATCCACAGCAATGTCACAATCTCTCCACCATCATCACCAGGGACTTGCTTTTACCAGGCTCTTGCTCCAGTCTTCCTTAAGTCTTGGGGCTCAGTGTGGGAATTAATTTCTTTTTAATCCTAGTCCCACAGCTGTTGATGATTTGCAAGACCAAGTGCTTGCAGTTAAGATAGTTTGGAGACCAGAAGAGGCTAAAGTAATGGCTAGAAAAGCCAACTTCAAGCTAACACTGCAGTTACATTTAGCAAAGGAAGTTGAATTGACTTCTTTTAGTGCCGAAAAGGGGGCTCTGGTGGCCTAGTGGTGAGAAGCTGTGTTGCAATCCCAAAGCAGTTCTGCAATCCTGAAGGCACATGGTCTGAATCCACCAGCTGCTCCATGGGAGAAAGACGGGCAATCTCCTCCTGTGCACTTAACTGCCTCTGAAAACCTGCTGGAAGAGTCCTTGTATTCCTTCTCTTGTCCAGTTGTTTGTAATTATCTCCTAGGTATTCTATCATCTGTCATACTGAAAAAAGAAACCACCTCAAAACAACCCCAGAAGGACAGGCCACTCAAACCGATAGTTCCAAACTGAAAATTTGTTTTAACTACCACCAACTAGGCATGGAAGAGAGCTCTAGCACAGCAGAAGGCCCTGAGATTGATGTAGCCCCAGAGTCTCTTGCTGGGGGTGAACTCTGTATTCCCAGGTCAGGTGTAAGAAGATTGTGGTTATTTGGCTTCAACATGTTATTTGTTTTTACTAGTGGGGATGATGTGAACAAATGTGTGTGTGCATGGGATCTTATCAAGGAGCCTGCAGATCTATGAGGATGAGAGACACATGTGGCCTGGGTCATTAATGCAGCTGAACTGCATCTAAAACAGCCAATTTGTAGGTACTATTCAAACATGCCAATAATAAATAATTACCTATTGTAATCTACTGAGTTTGGTTGACACAGGGGCCAGTGAAAAGATAGTGACAGAAACTCTTATTGTGCTGTAGACAATGCTTGAAAAGTTCTCAGTGTATGAGCACCTAGTGTGTTGTTAGATGCTGTACAGTCATCTCTGACTTGTATAGACAACAGAACACAATGTCATCCAATCCAATGCTGTCTTCATAATCATTGATATATTTGAGTCTATCATTGTAGCCCACTGTGTATTTTCAGTGCCTTCTTGTAGGTTGGAAGGCACAGCAAATACATGGTACCTCCTAAGGCATTTGAAAGTCAATAGAGCTCACTTTCCAGTTCTATGTTACTTAATAGGGAGCCCTGGTGGCCTAGTGATAAGAAGATGTGCTCCAATCCCAAAGCCATGTGGATCCAATCCACTAGCTACTGAGGAGGAGAAAGTTGAGAAATATGCTCCCTTGTGATTTATTACTTCTGAAAACCTCCTGGAGGGTCAGCTATGAGTTGGTTCTGACTCTACAGCACACAACAACAACATATTGCATGTGGTAATTTGTGGGGTTTTCTTTGCCTATTCCCCCCCCCAAGCTCTAGTGGCCCACTGGGGAAGGATTGGTGCTGCCAGCTATAAAAAGAAAAACAAGGTTTGAATCCACCAGTTCCTCTGTGGGAGAAAGATGAGAAATTTCCTCTTGTGCGATTTACTGCCTCTTTATCATAATAATTATGACCAGCATTGACAAGGATAGGAATCCCAGAACACTTAATTGTTCTAATACAAAATCTATACCTAGGGCAAGTGGAAACAGAGCAAAGGAACACTTCATGGTTTAAAATCAAGAATGGTCCCGGCTCGCGCCCCACCCCCCCCACCCCCCACCCCACGCACCGCCAGCTCTGAACATTGGGACTGGCCAAGGGCTGTGCACAGACGCAGTGAACAGTGGAGGTAGACTTGAATCGAGACACACCCCTGCAGCTCTGACCCACGACCCCCATCTTCAGGTATTGCATTGCTCCCCCACACCCGACCCGGATCGCGCCCCCCCCAGCCCCACCAGCTCTGAACTTTGGGAATGGTCAAGGGCTGTGCACAGACGCAGTGAATGGTAGGAGTGAACTTGAATCAGGACACACCCCTGCAGGACTGACACACGACCCCCAACTTCAGGTATTGCATTGCGTCCCCCCGCCCCCCGCCAGCTCTGAACTTTGGGACTGGCCAAGGGCTGTGTGCAGACGCAGTGAACGGTGGGAGTGGACTTGAATCGGTACACACCCCTGCAGCTCTGACCCATGACCTACATCTTCAGGTACTGCATTACTCTCCCCTGCCACCCCCACCACCACCCCCGACCCACAAGCTCTGAACTTTGGGACTCACCAAGGGCTGTGCACAGAGAGTGAACGGTGGGAGTGGACTTGACTCGAGACACACCCCCGCAGCTATGACCCAGGACCCCCAACTTCAGGTATTGGATTGCTCGCCCCCCACCCGGCTCGCGCCCCACCCCCAGGCCAGCTCTGAATTTTGAGACTGGCCAAGGGCTGTGCGCAG
>NW_006399922.1:418226-423566 GCF_000299155.1 Elephantulus edwardii | reverse complement strand
TCTGACATTCATCTTGGTCTTTTCTTCCTCCTCTGTCTTAGTAATGACATTTTTCATCATATTCTTGATATCCTCTACAGCTCATTAGTGTTCAATGTCTCAAATCTGTTCCTGAGATGTTTTTGAAATTTAGAAGGGATAGACTCAAGGTCAAATTTTGGTTCCTGTGGATTTGATTTAACCTTCTTTAGTTTCAACTTGAACTTACATGAGTAGTTGGTGGTCAGTTCCACAATCAGCACCTGGCCTAGTTTTCACAGCTGATATTCAGCTTCTTCAGCCATTAAGAAACATAAATGCAAAAAAAAACCCAAAACAAACATAAATGCAGACTGTACACATGGTTACAATAAAGATGTAAATATGGACACATGTGCACATGTGCTTCCTCTTGAACTTCCTTCTGTCCTCTGCAGCTTTGGTGGACACTGCTCAGAGGTGGTATGGCAAGTTCATGTCCAAGATGCTTTTCTGTTACAGTGAAGATATTTACAAATTGCTTAACTTAACTCACTAGCACTACTTTATATCATACATTGCCACATCAATATCTAAACACGGATGCTGCAAAGAAAGAGAACAAACAATTGTTCCCAATAAGCAAGGCACTTTAAAAAAATACATATAATAGACATAATCTAATACTATTATAGAGTTTCTAGCCAATGGCCCTTCCCTATACTCTTCCACCATTTCAATCGCCAAACACTGAAATACCTCCAGCTTCAAGATAAGAGTTTCATTAACAAAGGACACTCCAGAAGACAGTCTTTCCTTAAACAAAGGATATTTATAAATATTATTTTACTACCTTGATTTTTAACATAATTTGGGCATTGGGTCTTGTTTGTCCTTTAACACACAAGAAAATATTAACCAAAATTCACATAACCCTCCACCCCATGTGTAGACAATCCCAGTTTAACCGATTTAGAGGCATAAGACCCATTTGAACCTCCTTTTCTATCCCTAGCTACACCTGGAATTCTATCTCCAAGGCATTAAGTAATTCCATTCCTCAAATACAGACATTCCTATGAATTAAAAGGAGGCACAATTATTACGATTATTTTACATCTTCTCTTAGCATAGGTTGTGCGCTGCTCAACATCCAGACATCCAGAAAAACCAGTCCAGATGTTTCAAATAAAGGCTTTAGTTTGTTCACAAAGGTTATCTTTTAGATAAGCATTCTGGTCTAGAATGCCTCCCCTTCTCACTTCTATCACTCTACTGGACAAATAGAAACATCTGTAATGCTTAGAGTTTTAACAATTTAACATCTATCAATAATCTTTGAAACAGCCTTTATTATTATTTTTAACACAAAATGTACAAATCATAAAGATTATTATTATGACTGTGGAAATCCTAGGCTATGGTCTCTAGATCTTGAGCCTTGGTGGCACTGTGGTCAGCTACCATTGAGCTGACTCTGATATCGCTTCATCCTATGCATTGTCACCATCACTGACATGTTTGAGCCCATCATTGTGGTTATTGTGCCAATCTATTTCAGCAAGGCTCTCCTACATCCTCATTGGCCTGATAGGTCATCGATTATGAAGTCTTTCTCTAGTAATAATCCTTCTTACGGCAAGTTCTCATAACTGTTTAATTGGCTAATAGTCAGAAATAGATTATCAGGTCTTTTTTCCTTCTCTGTCTTCATCAGGAAGTGCCTCTAAAATCTATTTACCATGTTTTTGTTAGGTGCTGAAGAGTTGACTATAACTCATAGCCATCCTATGAACAATGGTCTTGAACCCTGTCTTATCCTGTTTCATCTTCATCATCCTTAAAACACTTGAGCCTGCTGCTATAGTCATTGTGTCAATATTCTCCATGGGTGATGGCATATGAAGTACAGTTACAGAGGTTCCAGTATCACAGCAACATGCAAGCCATGTTGCAATGGTAAAAACAAACAAACAAACAAACAAACAAAACACAACTGGCAGATGGATGTGCATGTCTTTGATAGAGAATCTGTAAAACTTCAGAGAGATCTCATGATAGCTTCATGCTGCTCAGGACACAGCCCTCCTGCTGCAAATTGAAGAAAGCATGTGGACTGCAGCTGTTCAAGCCTGTGTTCACTGTAGACAGTGCCATGGTCATGACAGGTGAGAGACCTCAGGTTCAAGATTGCTCCTGGGGATCCCATGTTTAAGACAGCTGGGGGAGAGACAGGGTTCTGTGAGAGTACATTTCTCAGTATAAAAAAAATTCTATTCAAGTGTTTGCATTAATCAAAAGTCAGCAAATAAATATACAATTAAAACTGTTTTACTTTTGACATATTGAGAACTATAAATAGATATTGAATTCTAGTAAATGCTCTATATGCTTAAATCTTATGGGTTAGAAGGATATAATGCTTAGAGGGTGGAGAGAAAGTGCAAGTGAAGAATACACTGGGTGAGATGGATTGGCTCAGTGACTGGGGAAATGAGGATAGGTGTGTTAGAGACAATGAAACTGGATCAAGCTAGAGTAAGGTTCAGAACTGTTGTACAGTAATAACAACAGCAAAGTCTATGTGTTCATTTACAACAAATTTTGGACCTAATAATTAGTAGAAGTAAATGTATGACTGTGGAAGACCATATCTGATCTTATGGGGAATAGTTTTATATTGTGGATGTTGTTGATAGGACCAATTCCTCTTTGTAGACTTCCTTGAAATCAGTCTCAGCCTTCTCCATAGTGGCCTTGCTCCTTTTACAAGCATGTGCTTGTTATGTGCCTGCAAGTCTTTTGTAACTCATAGTGAACCTATGTAAAACAGCCCTATACCCTGCTCTATGCTGTGCCAATCTTATTGTCTCTGACACACCTATCCCCATTACCCCAATCACTGAATCAATCCATCTCATCAAGGGTCTTCTCTTATGCTGTCCCTCCACCCTCCCAAGCATGATACCTCTCTCCAAGAACTGGCCCCTCCTTGCAACATGTCTGAAGTATATCAGACGAAGCTTCAGAATTCTTGCCTTCAAGGAGAATCCTGGTTTCACCCTCTCTAGAACAAACCTTTTTGTTCTCCTAGCAGTCCACTCAATACTCCTCTCCAGCACCACAGCTCAAAGACATCAATTCTCCTATCATCTTAATCATTTACAACCATAGATTTAAAAAAAAAACTATCAGAACTGTTCACTCGGTTGGAGCTGCTCCCTGGGAGATGTCTACATTGGAAAGATGGAACTCATGATGCCTAATATGGCCTGGATCATGCTCTGTTCCCATAAAGTCAGACACTCCTGGGATTGTGGGACCAACAGGCCTGAATACCTTGTGGGGATTGGGGTGTGGCTTCACCTCACAAAGATCTTTTTGAGACCCTGCTCCATGTCACACCTGTTTGTCCAATAGCACACATCTGCCCAATGCCCAGTTGGTCCTGAACCTTGAGGTCACAATAGGGCTGTGGATATTAAAGTTCCCACAGCTCCTTACACAGCAGACAAGTTCAAGAGGGCAAACCCAGGAAGATGTGGAAGAGAACTGACCATTCACCAAAGATCAAAGCAGCAGACAGATCTCAAGCAGGCCATTTCAAGACGGTGGGTTCAGCTCAGGAATCAGCTGAAACACATTCTCTGCATCTGCAAGACTCCCAGAGCTTCCTGGTGTTTGAAGACTTTTGCCGTTACATCAAAGAGGTGGGAGTCCAGCTGGTGAAGAAAGTCAATGCCATCTTTCAACTGGACATCACCAAGGATGGGAAGACTATCCAGCAGTGGACTGTTGATTTGAAGAATGGTCCTGGAGACGTGTACCCAGGATCAGCCAGGCTCCCTGCAGACACTGTCTTCACGATTCCAGAGGCCATCTTTATGGAGTTGGTTTTGGGCAAAATGAATCCACAGAAGGCTTTCCTTGCTGGCAAATTCAAAGTGAGTGGCAAAGTTCTACTTGGTCAGAAGTTGGAGAGAGTTTTTAAAGATTGGGCTAAAACCACCAAAAGACTTCTCCCCAACTATAATTACAAGTGAAAAAAAAATCATGCTTAAATGGAAGATTACAAAAAGTATCCAGTATTTTTACTCATATTCTTCCTATTCAAATTTGATTACTTTGTTGTGGATATGAAAATTTGTAGTAAGGGTTCTAGAGCAGTAAAGAATGCTGGAGTTCATCACCAAAAGTTTTGTCTTTTTCTTTTCTTAGCTTTTATGTTGTAATTTAATAGGGTGAAATCTACACATAGAGATTTGGGTGATGACAGGTCGCTGATGACAACACTTGAGCTCTTGTGAATTCTACCTGGCAACAAGGTTAACAAGTTGCCTTTACTATTGGGTGGCTCGACAGCAAGGAAGGGTGACATCCCAACTGTTCTTGTGGAATAGTCAGGACAGAGATGCCTTCCCCTGCCCCCCCCCATTTATCATGATGGTTTTAACACAGAATCCAGGGGCAATGGAGGGCTCTGAAACAGAAAATGTTCCCAGTGGTTTTTGAGCATGCATCAGAATCTTTGAAAGGCTAGTGAAAGCCCAGGTTTCTGGCCCCATCCTCAGAAGATCCTATCCTCTGTAGGTTTGGGGTGAGGGAGGATGTGCATTTATAACAAGTTCCCAGGTAATGATCAAGTTCTAGTTGATTCCATAGCCTTCAATAATGACCCTAAATATTCTGTTCTAGATCTGTAAGGTGCTGCTTCTATTCAAAGTACCTCCTTTTTAATGAGCCAGTTCTGAAGCATCCAAACTTCTGGAGTTGGTGAATTGAGCATTTTACAAAATGAAAAGTCATCTTAGGAGATCTTCCTTCAGGGAACTTGCTGCACACATGGTTTGAGGGACTACATTAATCTGGCTATAGCCTCATGTGACCTCTTTATGGGTATTTGTGACATAAGGAGCTCTGGTAGCGTAATGGTTAAAGAATTCAACAATTCAACTGCTAATTAAAATATCAGTAGTTCAAAATTACAAGAAATTGCACAGGAGAAAAGAGAGACAGTCTGTGTACATTAAGATAAACGGCCTCAAAACCCTTTTGACAGTTCCACTCTGTCTAATGGGCTTTGCTATGCATCAGAATCAGTTTCATGGTAGTGGGGTTTTTTGCTTATATGTGCCATTCATTAGTTCACACAAAATCTCTTGTACTCAAACTGCCATGCTCCAACATATGATTCAGCCAGTCTGTTCTTTGGTATTTACTCAACAGAAAAGAAAGCATATGTCCATACAAAAACTTAAATGTGTATGTTTTTCATGGCTACATTTGTAATTGTTGTTGTTGTTGTTGTTGTTGTGTGCGGTCGAGTCGTTTCCGACTCATAGCGACCCTATGCACAACAGCCCTAAACCCTGCTCTATCCTG
>NW_006399922.1:413067-415753 GCF_000299155.1 Elephantulus edwardii | reverse complement strand
ACCCTTAGCCCAGAGCCTTGACCCACTTACTTCCCAGCTCCACCCTCAACCAGGATAACCCTTCTCATCTGCCAAGTCCCTTCAGAAAATATCTTCCATTGTCTAAAGCAAATGCCCACCACTAGGTAAAGGGAAGAACATATTGTGGAATGCTCCTACAATGGAACTTTGTTGCATTGCTGTTATGTGCTATTGATTTGCTTGGACTCATAGCAGCCCTATGTACAATAGCTCTGAACCTTGCTTTATCTTGAGCCAATTTCATTGTCTTTGACACACCTATTCCTATAACCCCAGGAACTAAATTAATCCATCTCTTTCAGGGTCTTCCTCTCTTGCGCTGTCTCTCCATTCTTTTAAGCATGATGCCCGTCTCCAAGGGCTGGTCCCTCCTGGCCAAATGCCTAAAATATGTGAAATGCAGCTTCAAAATCCTTGCCTCCAAGGAGAAGCCTGGATTCACCCATTCCAGAACAAATCTGTTTGTTCTCTTAGCAGTCCATTGTATATATTCAATACTCTTCTCTAGCACCACAACTCAATCAATTCTTCTATCTTCCTTAGTCATTGTCCAGCTACCTGGTGTATAGTAAATAATTGCAAAGACCATGGCCTGGATCATGTGTGCCTTCATTACTCTGGAGAGGTCCCTGACAGCAGATTTTCCCACTGTAATTTGTCTATTGATTTCTTTGTTGCTGGTGTCAAAAGTGCTGATTGTAGAGCCAAGCAAACTGAAGCTGTTAACTATCTCAATCTCTTCTCCATCTATCATGACGCTGCCAGCTGGCCCAGCGGTGAGAATTTTTGTTTTCTTGTTGTTGAAATTTAATCCATATTGAAGGCAAATGTCTCCAGTCCTCAGTTTCAACAAGCAAGTGTGTGCTATCTGCATTACACAGGTTGTTGATGAGTCTTCCTCTAGTCCTGATGCCACATTCCTTCTCATAGAGCCCACCCTTCCAGATGATCTGTTCTGCATATAGATTTTTTCCTTTTTAATTATTATTAATTTAAATGAAAATTTACAGAGACTTTTGATTTCCATTTATTCACTTTTGCACTTTTTCCCTATCTCCCACTCCCCCAGTACACTCTTCTCTTTGAAAAGTAAAGGAAAAATTCTTTCATTGTTTTACAATCCCTCCCCCTCCCGGGTCCACTTCATTATGCAACCTTCGTTCTGGACTCCTGTCCTGACAATAATACCTAATAACATAACCCTTTTAAAGAGTTTTCTCCCTCATCTGTTTCAATGCTGTATACATTATTTATCCCATCTTTCTCAGTCTCCCCCAAACCCTGGTGTCAGTACTGTTTTACAACAGTGGCACTAAGCAGAATTTATCCTTTTGTGACTGAGATATTTCACTCAGCATACTGTCTCCCAGGGTCACCCATTTTTAATAATATTGCATGAGTTCCTTATTTTTTAATGCAGAGTGTTATTCCACTGTGTGAATATACCAGAGCTTCTCTATCCATTCGTTTGTTGATGGGAACTTAGGTGTTTCCAACTCCTTGCTACTGTGAACAAAGTGCGATAAACATGGGTGTGCATATATCTGCTTGGGTGTCAGTTATGGTCTCTTTGGGGTGTATTCCTAGTAGTGGAATTGCTGGGTCAAACCACATATAGATTTTAAAGGTATGAAGATAGGATGCCTCCCTGGCATACACTTTTCCCGATTTTGAACCATGCAGTACTTCAGCAGTGTTTGGAGAGAAGATTTTTCTAAGTGGCACAGCATTTGTCTGCCAGTTTACTGTACTGAAATAACTTGGGCTTGCTGTGATACTGAAATATGTGCCACTTGGTGTGTCAAATGCCATAAGGGTTTCCCATAGTGCACAGATTTTGGTGGAGCTCCCTGATTAAGGAAGACTAGGAAGCAGGATGGGCCCTCTACTTCTGAAATAACAGGCTTTTGAAAACCCTATGAGCGTTAAAGAAAGAGGATAGTTATAGTAGTGTAGTGGAAGTGTCCAGTTTGTGAATCAGGAAGTGTGAGGACAGTGCAGGATATTACAGGGTTCAGATCTTTTGTTCATAAGGTCACTATAAGTCGTTCTCAACTTGATGGCACCTAACAAGTGTTTCCTTGACAACTATGTCCTGGTCCAAGTACAGGTTTTGCAAATGCATGATCAAGTGTTCTGAGATTCCCATTCTTCTTAAAGTTAGCCATATTTTGGTGTGATCCACACAGTCAAATGCCTTTCCATAGTCAATGAAACACAGATAGACATTCCTCTGCTACTATCTGCTTTCAGCTACTCAGCAGTAAAAAGAAACTACTAATGAACAAATAACATGGGTGATTCTAAAATAATAATGAGTGAATAAGCCAAAGAAAATACGTTCCTTTGACTTACTCTATTTAAATGAAACACTAGGCAATGAAAACTACAGTAACAGAGGAAAAGCCTGTGGTTGCTAAGAGATAGGGCACAGAGGGGGAAGGAGGCGACGAACTTGTGATAAAACCACAAGAAACCTTGGGGGATGCTGGATATTTCATTATCCTGGCTGTGGTAATGACTGAATTAATAGCTGTGTATACTTCAAAACACAAATCTGTACACATTACATATACTCATGCAGTTCAATGTCAAGAAGACAAAGATTCTCACCACTGGACCAATTGGCAGCATCAGGATGGATGGTGAAGAGATTGAGATTGTA
>NW_006399922.1:401185-412542 GCF_000299155.1 Elephantulus edwardii | reverse complement strand
CAAACGACTCGACGGCACATAACAGCAAACAACAACTTGCAGTTTACTTTTTTTGTATATATGTTGTTGTTGTTGTTGTTATGTGCCATTGAGTCACCTGCAACTTATATGACCCTATGTATCACAGCTCTGAAGCCTACCCTGTTCTGAGGCAGTCTCACAGACTCTGACATCCCTACCCCCTATCTCCCCAGTTACTGTATCAATCCATCTCATCAGGGATCTTTTTCCCCTGTGGTAAAGTGAGCCCTCTACCCTTTCAAGTATGGTGTCTTTCTCCCAAGACCAGTCTCTCCGGGCCACGTGCTCAAAGTGCGTGAGATAGAGCTTCAAAATTCTAGCCTCTAAGGAGAAACCTGTTTTCAAAACTCTTCTCCAGCATCACAACTCAAAGGCATCAATTCTTCTGTCATCCTTAGTCGTTGTTCAGCTCTCTGATGCATAGCAAATAATTATAAAGACCATGGCCTGGATCAGATGCACCTTAGTTTCTAGACTAATATTGTTGTTCCTCAGTACTCTGGAGAAGTCCTTGATAGCAGATTTCCCCAATGCAATTAATTTTTTGATTTCCTGAGTTCTGGTGCCAAGAGTGTTAATTGTGGAGCCAAGCAAGCGGAAATTGTTAACAACTTCAATATGATAAACTGGCCAAATCCATTCAAAACATGGGATTTTGGACAGGTGCATTCCTGAAGAGGACCCTACAGCGCTGCCCTTTTCCTGGTAAATAAGTCTTCTGTTCTCACAGTGTGTTCTTTTCTAGCATCAGAGAGCTGAACAATGACTAGGGAGGACAGAAGGAGAGTTGATGCCTTTGAGCTGTGGTGCTGGAGAAGAGTACTGAATGTACCATGGACTGCCAGGAAAACAAACAGATTCATCTTGGAGAGGATTAAACCAAGCTACTCCTTGGAGGCAAGGATTCTGGGGCTTTGTCTGACATACTTTGGACATGTTGCCAGGAGGGACGGGTCCTTGGCTCTCCATCATGCTTGGGAGGGTGGAGCGACAGCACAGGAGGGGAAGACCCTCTATGAGATGGATTGATTCGGTGACTGGGGTGATAGGGATGGGTGTGTCAGAGGCAGTGCGGTTGGCGCAGGATAGAGCAGGGTTTAGGGCTGTTGTGCATAGGGTCGCTATGAGTGGCAAACGACTCGACGGCACGTAACAACAACAACAACAACATTTATTACCATGGCTTTTAGAGGTCATTTCCCGGTTCTCCACATTACGAACAGGTAAAAGAAAGGCTTGTTGCTAGAATAATGGCATCCTCTGTGTGTCAGCTTATACTCCGAGCTGTGTGAGGAACTGGTAGGGAGGGAGGACATAGATATAATGAACTACTGGGGGGGGCACACGTGCAAGAAATTCCTGGAGGATATGTGTGTACGACACCGCTGAGGGGACACAGGTGTAAGAAACTGCTGAGGGAGGACACATGTAAGAAACGGAGGGAGGACACATGTGTAAGAAGCTGCTGGAGGGAGCACATGTGTAAGAGACGGCTGCTGGGAGTAAGAAGCTGGTGAGGGGGCACACATGTGTAAGACACTGCTGAGGAGGGACACACGTATATGAAAATGCTCGGGATCTATGTAAGGAACTGATGAGGGGAGGTGCACACATGTATGAGAAACTGCTGAGAGGGACCCATGTGTCTGGAGCTGATTCGCTCCCAGGCTTCTCACCTCTCTGGGCTGTTAAAGAGATGACGCATTCTGCATTCTTGCTGTGCTCTCTGTGCAGGACAGCTGTGGCTGTCTCAGAGGCTTCAAGCTGATTAAACAGATGATGTATGCTGTGTCTATATTTCCTTTTAAGGGAAATGGCTAGCTCCAGGTCTTCTGCTCACATAATGGAGCTGACACCAAGTGTCAAACACAGCTTCTGCTGAGTGACTCTGAGGCCAGTTGCCTAGAAACTGGACAGTGAGTGCCTAGGATAAGAGGGGAGTTTACAAAGGGTCATTCATGACCTAGCCTGTGACCAAAGAAAGGCCAATTCTATTAAAATTACCTGAACCTATTAGATTGCTTTCTCAGGCATTTGGAACTGTGAGCCTGGAGACTAAGCTACAAGTTTTACATTTCATAAAAATGGAACCTGAAACCCTGGGATGTTGGAGGATGTGGTCATACAGAATAAGCCCACAGCCATGATAGGAACTCATGATGGGAGACTGAAGTGCAGACATATTGAATAAGAGGAGAAGGCTTATTAATAAACTAGAGGAGAAAAGTCCAGGCCAGGAAATTTCTACATTAAAATATTTTTTGGTCCAAAAGGGAGGTGGGATGGAAAGCAATATGAAATGACTTTGGGATAAAAGACTTCGTTTTTAGCCCAGCGTCACTATTTTCCATCTGTGTAATCATGATCAAGAGCCAATGGCAAAGAAGGGAGAAGTCTAAATTGAACTGAAGGTAGTCACGAAAAATAAGGCCCAGGAATCGAAGAGATACCTATTGACATGTTTCAAATGACAGATGAAGCTTTGGATGCACTCACCAGTCTATGCCAGGAAATTTGGAGGACAAGTCCCTGGCCATCCAACTGGAAGAGATCCATATTTGTTTCCATTCCTAAGAAAGATGATTCAACACACTGTGGAAATTATAGAACAATATCATTAATATCACATGCAAACAAAATACTTCTGAAGATCACTAAAAAATGGCCAAAACAATACATTCACAAAGAACTGCCAGAAGTTCAAGCTGAATTCTGAAGAGGTTATGACACTAGGAATTTCACTGCTGATGGTAGATGAGTCCTGGCTGAAAGCCAAGAATAACAAAAGAATGTCTATTTGTGCTTTATTGATTACACAAAGGCATTTGGTAGTGTGGACAAATTATGGACAACATTGAGAAGAATGGGAGTCTCAGAATACTTAACTGTGCTCATGCTAAACCTAAACCAAGAAGTTGTTGTTCAAATAGACCAAGGGAACACTGATGTTGTTGCATGTGCCATTGAGTCACTTGTGATTCATAGTCACCCTTTGTACAATAGCCCTGAATCCTGCTCTATCCTGTGCCAACCTTATTGTCTCTAACACACTTACCCTAATTACTCCATCCACTGAATCAATCCATCTCATTAAGGCTCTTCCTCTCTTGTGTTGTCCCTCCACCCTTCTAAGCATGATGTCCCTCTCCAAGGACTGGTCCTTATTTGCAACATTCCCAAAGTATGCAGATGAAGCCTCAGAATCCTTGCCTCCAAAGAATAGCCTGGCTTTACCCTCTCTAGGATGAACCTATTTGCTTTCTTGGTAGTCTATGGTGTACTCAATACTCCTGCACTACATCTCTAAGGCATCAGTTCTTTTTTTTTTATCATCCCTAGTCATTGTCCAACTTTCACAAGTAATTGTGAAGACTTTAGCCTGTATCAGGCACACCTTAATCTATAAACTGACATCATTGCTCTTCAGTACTCTGGAGAGGTAACTGACAGCAGACTTTCTAAATGCAATTAATCTTCTTATTTCCTGGCTGCTGGTATCAAGAGTGTTGATTGTGTAGCTGAGCAAACTAAAGCTGTTTACAATCTCAACCTATTCACTAAATATCATATGCTGCCAATGGGCCCAGTGGTGAGAATCTTTGTTTTATTGATGTTGAGCTTCAACCTGCATGGAAGGCCGCAGTCCTTGACGTTTTGCAGCAAGCACTTTAGGTTCTCCTCAGTTTCAGCAAGCAGGGTTGTGTCATCTGCATAATGCAGTTTGTTGATGAATCTTTCTCCAATTCTGATGCCACATTCCTCCTCACAGAGCCCAACATCCCGGATGACCTGTTCTGCATATAGATTGAAAAGGTATGGAGATAGGACACATCATGGCTTACACCCTTCCTGACCTTGAACCACTCAGTGCTTCTTTGCTTTGTTCTGATGACTGCCTCCTGGTCCAAATAAAGGTTTCATATAAGCACAATCAAATGTTCTCGGATTCCCATTCTTCTCATAGTTAGCCACTGTTTGTGGTGATCCACACAGTCAAATGTCTTTGCATGGGCAATGAAACAGATAAACATTCTCTCTGCTTTCAGCCAAGATCCATTTAACATAAGCTATCATATCCCTAGTACCATAGCCTCTTTTAAACCCAGGCTGCACATCTGGCAGTTCTGTATTTATGTGATGTTCCAATTATTTTTGGATAATTTTCAGCAGAATCTTGCTTGCATGTGATACTAATGACATTATTGTTTAATAATTTCTACACTCTGTCGGGTCACCTTTCTTTGGAATAGGAACAAATACAGATCTCTTCCAGTCAGCTGGCCAGGTGGTTGTCCTTCAGATTTCTTGGCTTAACTTGATGAACACATCCAGGGCAGCGTCTGTTGAAATATGTCAACTGGTATGCTGTCAATTTCTGGGGCCTTGTTTTTTACTAATTCTTTCAGAGCATCTCAAACTTCTTCCTACACCACCACTGGTTCTTGCTCATATGTTGTTTCATGAAATTCTTCTGTGTCAACCAATTCTTTTGGGTACAATGACTCTGTATAGTTCTTCCTTCTTCTTTTAATGCTTCCTGGATCATTTAATATTCTTCCCAAAGCATCCTTAAGTATTGCAACTCAAGGCTTGAATTTGGTCTTCAGTTCCTTGAATTTAAGAAATGCTGAGTGAGTTTGGCCTATTGTATCCTTTTCTCCATACTTATTCAATCTATATGCTGAGAAAATTATTTGAGAAGTTGGGCTCTGTGAAGAAGAATGTGGCATCAGGACAGAAAGAAGACTCATTAATAACCTTTGTTATGCAGATGACAAAACCTTACTTGTTGAAAGTGAGGAGGAATTCAAACACTTGCTGCAGAAGGTTATACATTGTAGCCTTCAATATGGATTGCATCTTATCATCAAGAAAACAAAAATTCTCACCACCGAATCACTGGTTTAGGGTTAAAGGTAGCCTAGTGGTAAGAATCTGTGCTGCAATCCTGAAGGCATATGGTTTGAATCTGACAGCTGCTTCTCTGGAGGAGGATGGACAATCTGCTGCCATGCAACTAACTGCCTCTGAATACCCACTGGAGGGTCAGCTATGGGTTGGTTCCAACTCGATTGACACAACAACAACAACAACACGATTCATGGAGAGAAGATTGAAACGGTCAACAACTTCATCTTACTTGGATTCACAATCAATACACTTGGTATCAGCAGTCAAGAGATCAGAAAACATATTGCACTGAGAAAGTCTGCAGTCAGGGATCTCTCCAAATTGTTGAGGAGCAATGACGTTAATTTGAAAACTAAGATGTGCTTGATTCAGGCGATGGACTTCTCAATTACTTGCTATGTATCTGAGAACTAGAATGAATAAGGAAAACAGAAGAATAGTTGATGCTTTTGAACTGTGGTGTTGGAGGAGAGTACTGAATATCTCATGGACAGCCAAAAGAATAGATAAGTCTTGGAGAAGGTGCAGCCAGAGTGCTCCTTGGAGACAAGGATGGTGAAGATTCATCTCACATATTTTGGGCTAGGGGAGATTATTCTTTGGAGATGGACATCATATGTGGGAAGGTGGAGGGATGGTGAAAAAGAGAAAGACCCTCAATTAAGTGGATTGACAGAGTGACTGCAGTCACTCTAGTGGTTCTAGTGTGTTAGAGATTGTGAGGCTGGCACAGAACAGGACAGGATTCAGATCTGTTGTGCACTGGGTCACTGTGAGTTATACTTGACTCAGTAACATCCAACAACAGCAAAAACAATCCTGGGGAAAGGGGACCAGTATCCCTTAGATTGCTAGGAAACTCCATTATATAGTTTACAGAAGGTTAATATTCTATAAATATTTTCCTTTTCTTTTCTAAATGAGCAGAAGGGGAAATTGTCTCCACACTGTCTTCAGGAAAAGTCCACACACGGGGCTCTCAGAAGCACTTGGGCTCTGCTGAAAGACCTTTCCTGCCATCCTCAGTCAAGGTCATATCTGCCTCAGCTGAGTTTTGGTCAGCACAAAGCTGATCACCACAGTGGTTTCAAAGTTTAAATGAGGGATTTTATGTAAAAATTTTGTTTTCCTGCATTTTCTTGAAGAATTAAGATATTTATTCATGTAAAGCCTCTATTCTTATAAAAATGGAAGGATAAGATGGGGTTGAGTTTGTTCAAGTGAGTGCGCAGCTCTGAGTGGACACCAGTCTCTGCATTGCTTCTTTGACTCCAAGACTGAATTTTCATTACAGAGCAACACCAGAAAGATGTTTACTTGTATTTTCTTGATTATGTAAAGGTTACTTACTGTGTGGAAAATAACAAATTATGACTGACATTGAGAAGAATGGGAATTCCAGAACTGTTAATTGTGTTCATGAGAAACCAAGAAGCAGTTGTCCTAATTAGGAACGGTGTTCATCAGGGTTGTATCCTTTCTTTATACCTATTCAATATGTATGCTGAACAATTCATCCAAGAACATGAACTATATTAAGAAGAATGTGGCATAAGAAATGTAGATTCATCAACAATCTGCCTTACGCAGATGACACAACTGCACTGCAGAAAATGAAGAAGACTTGAAGCACTTGTTGAATAAGATAGAAGACTACAGCCTTCGATATGGTACATAACAACATCTCTGATTGTGCTTCTGTTGTTGTTCTGTTGAGCTAGAGTGCTTTGCTAGGTCCCTGCAGGTATTTGGATATAGGCTTACAACTCCTCACAATAATAGATCTTTCTCTTCTCCTTAACTAAAAGATATGTTTTGTATTTTAATGTGACAAATTACTACACATTTAGCAGTTTAAAACACCATCTGTTTATTTTCTCAAAAGTCAGCTGGTTCTCAGAGCCTCATCTCATTAGACTGAAATCAAGTGTTGGCCTGAAGAGGCTCTTACCAGGAGATTGAGAAAATAGCATACTCTAAGTTCATTCATGTGTGGCAAAATCAAGTTGTTTGGGGCTATAGGATGAAGTCCTTGTTCCTCGCTGACCTTCAGTTCCTTAAACCTATTCACATTCTTCATCATATGTCTCCTCCATTTTCAAAGCCAGCAAGTCAAGTCTCTCTCATGCTTCCCATTTTTCAGATACTCTTTCCTTTCCTCTTCTGCCTTTATTGAAAGCAATTTACAGTTTAGACATTTGAAACACAGTCAAAATCAGACCAGGTGCTTACTGTGAAACAGATCATCAATAACTTCTGTGCAAGTTCACACTGAGGTTGAAGAAAATGAAAACATGTCCACAATAACCAAAGGATGACCTGGATCTATCCCAATTGAATTTAAAATTCAGCTCAAGAATAGATTTAAGGCATTGAACACAAGTGATCAAAGATCAGGTGAGTTGTGTGATGTCAAAGATAACATCCATGAAGAGAGCAAAAGGTAATTAAGAAGACAGAAGGAGAAAGAAAAAAAAACCAAAATAAATGTCAAAAGAGAATCTGGAAATTGCACCAGAGCATCAAGAAGTCAAACAGAGTGCAGAAGCTGAAGCAAAAGAGATGAGCAGAAGACTTCAAAGGGCTGATTGGGATTACATAACAAGGTAGCTGTTGTTGTTATGTGCATAGAGACCCTATGAACAACAGTTCTGAAGCTTGCACTGTCCTGAGCCAGTCTCGCTGACTTTGACACATCTACCTCTATGACCACAGTTACCACATCAATCCATCTCATCCAGGATCTTCCTTTCCTGTGCTGTCCCTACACCCTTACAAATATGATGCCCTTCCCCAAGGATCAGTCCAATAGTTAGAGTTGGAGAATAAGAAAGGAAGAACTCACTTGGCATGTCTCAAGTTAAAAGAACTGAAAAACAAATTCAAGCTTCAAGATTCAATACTGAGAGACACTGTGGGAAAAATCCTGAGTGATCCAAGAAGCATCAAAAGAAGATAGAGGGAATACATGGAGTCATTGAACAAAAAAAGAATAGGTTGACATTGAAAAATTTCAGGTAGTTTCCTATGATAAAGAGTCAGGGACAATGAGGAAAGAAGTCCAAGCTGCATTGAAGGCACTAGCAAAAAATAAGGTCCTGGAATTGATAAAATAACATTTGACAGATGATGTCCTGAATGTGTTCACCAGTCAGTGCCAGAAAATTTGGAAGACCTGGCCAACTGACTGGGAGAGATCTATATTTGTCCCCATTCCCAATAAAGGTGAAAAACCAGAATGTAGAAATTATAATTATATTATATTATATCATATCATAACATATCATATTATATTATATTATATTATATTATATTATATTATATTATATTATATTATATTATATTATGTAGAAATTATATAATTGATATCACATGCAAACAAAATATTGCTGAAGATCATTTAAAATGGCTAGAACACTACATTAACAGAGAAGTCTCAGAAGTGTAGGCTGTGCTGATGTCAGATAGATTTTGGCTGAAAGCAGGGAGAATAACAGAAGAATGTGTTTTATTGACTATGAACAGGCACTTGACTGTGTAGATCATAACAAACTATGGCTAACATTGAAAGAATGGGAATCTCAGACACTTAAATAAGATTACACAAAACGTATACCTAGACTAAGAATCTGCTGTCTGAACAGAGCAAGTGAACACTGCATGCACATCAGGAAAGATGCTCATCAGAAATGTATCCTTTCTTCATACCTATTCAATCTCTATATGCTAAACAAATCATTAGAAAAGCTAGACTTCGTGAAGATGAAAGTTGTATCAGGATAGGAGGAAGACACATCAACAACCTTCATTATGTAGACAACAGAACCTTGCTTACAGAAAGTAAATTTGACTTGAGGTGCTTGGAACCTTGTTCAAGGACTGTAAGCTTCAATATGGATTACATCTCAACATAAAGAAAAAAATGGAAATCCTCATCACCAGGTCAATAAGTGATATCATGGTAGATGGTAAAAAGACAGAAACTGTCAATGATTTAATCCTGCTTGGATTCACCATGAAGAGCCATGATACAAGTAGTCATGAGATCTGGAGACATAGAACATTTGAAAAGTCTGCTGTCATTGACTTTGTCAAAGTACTAAAAGAGCAATGCTGTAGTTTGAACACTAAAGTGCACCCGATTGAAGCTATTTTTGTTGAAGCCTGACGGAAGTGCAGCCAGAAGACTTCTTGGAAGCAGGGATAGCAAAGTTTCATGTCACATACTTTGTACCTGCTGTTATTAGGGGCCATCACTGATTTGAATGCTATCCTATCTTGTGGTATCCTAACAATCTCACACTCTCAGGCCCATTGCTGTAGTCATTGTGTCAACCTATCTGGTTGAGGGTCTTCCTTTCCTTCTCATTTTCAACTGTGATGTTCCTTTCCATGGAATAACCTCTCCTAGCAACATATTCAAAGTATGTGAAATGAAGCTTTATCATCTTTGCCTTCAAGGAGCATTCTGCCTATACCTTCTCGAAGATATATCTCTTTATTCTTTTGCCAGTCTATGGTACAGTTAGTACTCTTCTCCAACACCATAGTTCAAAGGGATCATTTCAGAAGAGTTGTTGAAGTATGATGTTAGGAAAGGCCATTCCCAGGAAAGGGATATCAAACTTGGAATGGTACAGGGTCAGCAAAAGAGAGGAAGACCCTCAATGAGATGGACTGATACAATGTCTGCAGCAATGGGCTCTAGTATGTCTGGGATTCTAAAGATGGCACAGGATAGGATAGGGATCAGATCTGTTGTTCATAGGGTCATTAGGAGTCATATCCAATTCAGTAGCACTTAAAAAAAATAACGGTATTTTGGGTATGTTGTCAGAAGAGAAGACAAACTTTGTCCTTGGAGAAAAAAACATCATGGTAAGAAAAGTAGAGAGTCAGAGAAAGAGAGGAAGACACTTAAAATGGTTTGACACAGTGACTGTAACAATGGGCTTAAGCATAACAGAGATTATGAGAATGACACAGGACAAGGTTCAGATCTGCTATTCATGAGGTTGCTATGAGTTATAGTTGACTCGATGGCATCTAACAACAACAGTAAAAACATTATTACAGTAGATACATCCAGGTAATCCAGAATAATCTTCCTTTTTTTAATGTTAGCTGATTAGCAGGCTTAATTACATCTGATAAAATCTTTTTCCCAGGTAAAGTAATATGCACATGGATGTGTATAACATTCAAAAGATAAGGATTAGAATGTAGAATCTCCTTGGGGGAGATAATTCTGCCTACATTTCTTCTCACTAGAACCTACCATTAAAATTTCACACATCCTTAAGATTGTGCTGAAATATGCTTCCTCCATGAAATCCCACCAGATCCATTGCCACCTACCTTTCCCATAGTTCTTATATCCCCTTTCTAACCCTGTGTTTTCTTATGTCTGAGTATTATCTTAAATTTGGATTGTTTGAACATAATGGTTAGCCTAGGACAGCCAAGTTAATACCTTGTCTTGAAGTTAGATTAGTGGTGTCTATTATACAGTGACTGAGGCAATGATGGTTGGTGTATTGGAATCAGTGAGACTGGCTCAGGACAGAGCAGGTTTCAGAGCTGCTGTACATGGATTCACTATGGGTCGCAGGCGATTTGATGGCACTAATAACACACTGAGTGGCTTCTCAACTTACCCACCTATTCTGCTCCTTGAGGGCAGGATTGACAGAACCCCTACCCGACTGTCCCATTCATTTAACCTCTGACACATCCTGTGGGTTCCATAAATATTTGTTGTTTAAATAGATCCCCTTAATTTTTTAAAGACATAAACAAGAAAATTAAACTTGAATAGTACAAAAATGTGTCCAGAGAAAAATTACTTCTCCTCACTTCCAGTTTCCCTCACAGGCAACAAGTTACCAGCTTCCTCTCTTTTATACCAGATGTATTTGCATATTTTAAACACCAAAGTATGTGTTTCGCTCCTCCTTTCCCCATCCTTTAAAAAAACCAGAATTGATAGCAGACTACAGAGGGGTTTTTAACTTTGAGTTTTACACGTTTTCCAGAGGTTACTCATAGATCTCATCTTTAAATAATGCCCTTCCTATGGATCGATATTTGTTCCTATTCCAAAGAAAGGTGACCCAGCACAGTGTGGAAATTATTGAACAATATCATTGATATCACATGCAAGCAAGATTCTGCTGAAAATTATCCAAAAACTTTTGGAACAATATGTCAACAGAAAACTGCCAGATGTGCAGGCTGGATTTAGAAGAGGTCGTGGTACGAGGGATATTATAAAACAGAGAATACCAGAAGAATATCTGTCTGTGCTTCATTGACTATGCAAAGGTTTTTGACTGTGTGGATCACAACAAGCTATGGCTGACTCTGAGAAGAATGGGAATCCCAGAACATTTGATGACTTATTTATCACAAACACATTTTTTAAG
>NW_006399922.1:388601-398815 GCF_000299155.1 Elephantulus edwardii | reverse complement strand
ACGCAGATGACACAACCCTGCTCACTGAAACTGAGGAGGACCTGAAGCGCTTGCTGCAGAAGGTCAAGGACTGCAGTCTTCAATATGGATTGAAGCTCAATATCAAGAAAACAAACATTCTCACCACTGGACCAATTGGCAGCATCAGGATGGATGGTGAAGAGATTGAGATAGTTAACAGTTTTAGTTTATTTGGTTCCACAGTCAACACTCTTGGTAACAGCAGCCAGGAAATCAGGAGATAAATTGCATTGGGAAAGTCAGCTGTGAGGGACTTCTCAAGAGTACTGAAGAGCAACGATGTCAGGGTGGATACTAAGGTGTGCCTGATCCAGACTATAGTCTTTTAATTCCGTACTATGCATCAGAGAGTTGGACAGTGAATAGGGATGATAAAAAGAGAATTGATGCCTTTGAGTTGTGGTGCTGGAGAAGAGTGTTGAATGTACCATGGACTGCTAGGATAATAAACAGGTTTGTCCTGGAGAGCGTGAAGCCAGTATGTTCTCTGGAGTCAAGGATTCTGAAGCTTCGTCTGGCGTACTTTGGGCATGTTTCAAGGAGGTACTGGTCATTGGAGAGGGACATCATGTTTGAGAGAGTGGAGGGATGGCGCAGGAGAGGAAGACCCTCGATGAGGGATTGATTCTGTGAGTGGAGTGGTGGGAATGAATGTGTTTGAGACAGCGAGGTTGGCATAGGATAGAACAGCGTTTAGGGCTCTTCTACATAGGGTCGCTATGAGTCGCAAACAACTCAATGGCACATAACAGCAACAACACCAAGCTCAGAGGTTAAATTCAACTCACCCAAGGGAAACGTCACAGCTGCCCATGACCTCTAGGGAGTCTCAATATGGACTCCTTCACATTAGAGAGAGGAGAAGAAACCTATCTTTACAGGTCACGTTTTCACCCTTTTTAATCATGGGAAACACTCCTGTCAAACCAACGTCCCAGGAACTAGGTTCTGGGGCTGAGATTTCTGCCAAGAGGAAAAGGAAGGGCATGGGATTCCAGATGTTTACATAACAGAGTTGTGTGTTCCAGTTGACATACTAGAATTTATCAGAAAAACAAGTTATCTTACCTCTGTAGCTTGCTTTACAGTTTTCAGTGGACCTATCTGCTGTCAGAGATCACTCCAAACTCCTGAAGAGCAATTATGTCAGTTTGAAAAATAAGGTGTGCCTGATTGTGGCCATGGTCTTTTAAATTGCCTGCTGTGATTCTGAGAGCTGAACAAAGAATGAGGATTACAGAAGAAGAATCTTTGGGTTGCAGTGTTGAAGAAGAGTGCTGAATATCACATGGATTGCCAAAAGAACAAAGAGATAGGTCTTGGAAAAGGTGAAATCCAGAGTGCTCCTTGAAGGAGGCAAGGATGGTGAAATCTCATCTCTCATACTTTGGACATATTACTAGGATAGGCTATTCCTTGAGGCTTGGAAAGGTGGACAACAGTGAAAGAGAGGAAGTCACTCAACCAGGTGGATTGACACAGTGACTACCGCAAAGGGATCAAGTATACAAGAGATGATAAGGATGGCACAGGATAGACAGGATTCAGGTCTGTTGTTCACAGGGTCTCTATGAGTCATATTCAACTTGATGGTATCCAACAACAACAACAAACAATAACAACAACAATATTACTTTAATATTTGTGAGAAGGATTGAGAACAAATTTTGTATGCTTAAGAAGGTAAACCAGTTTAGCTAAGAGAATCTTTTTTCATTATGAACATTCCATTCAGTTGGTGAGCATTTAGAGCGCGTTCATGATGCTACGCACTGGGATGTAATAGTTAATGAAACCTGCAGGGAGCTCTGGTGGTTTAGTGGCAAGAAGCTGTGCTGCAATCCCAAAGACACATGGCTCAAATCCACCAGATGCTCTGCTGGAGAAGGAGGGGCAATCTCCTCCTGTGCCAGCTGGATCCAACTTCACGGTATACAACAAGAAAAAAAAAATCTTCCTCTGAACCCAGAAAAACTATATACTACTGGGGGGAAAAATCCTTATAGGAGGAATCTGAGGCCCAGAGAAGTTGAAAGTTTATGTAGACTTGTCTATAGAATGAGTGCAAAACTGTTGTTGCTTTTGTTATATACCGTCGAGTCACTCACAACTCATAGCGACCCTATTTACAACAGTCCTAAACTCTGCTCTGTCCTGTGCCAATCACACTGTCTCAGATACACCCATCCCGATTACCCCAGTCACTGAATCAATCCACCTCATAGAGGGCCTTCCCCTCCTGCGTGTGCCCTCCACCCTCCCAAGCATGATGTCCCTCTCCAAGGACGATCCCTCCTTACAACATCACCAAAGTATGTTAGACAAAGCCTCAGAATTCTTGCCTCCAAGGAGCTGCCCGGTTTAACCCTCTCCAGGATGAATGTGTTTGTTTTTCTAGCAGTCCATATACCCTCAATACTCTTCTCCGGCATCACAGCTCAAAGGCATCAATTCTCCTTCTATCCTCCTTAGTCATTGTTCAACTCTCTGATGCATAACAAGTGATAAAAAAGACCATGGCCTGTATCAGATACATCTTAGTCTCTAGAGAGACACCATTGATCTTCAGTACTTTGGAGAGGTCCCTAACAGCAGACTTTCCCATGGCAATACATCTTTTTATTTCCTGGCTACTGGTGCCAAGAGTGTTGATTGTGGAGCCAAGCAAACTAAAGCTGTGAACAATCTCAATCTCTTGAGTGCAAAGCTAGGGGGGAAAAAGGCTCTGCCCCAGAGATGCCCCCTTTTCATCTATGAAAAAGGTTCATACGTGTACTTTGCCCTATAAACTGTGAAGCCAGTGGCCCAGAGTCTGCTAGGTCTCTCTGACCTGCCTCGTCTCTATGCAGACCAGTACTGAGATTCTGCAGCTAGTTATACACCTCTAAGCCCCCACCACAAACCCAGTAAATTCTTCTGTCCTCATAACAGGAAACATGACTGCCTTGGCTCCTATGAGGTGGATCTTTTCACACGTGTTTAAGCACAAGATCCAGGAGAGCTCCTGCAATAGTGAAGAAGTGTTTCATTTCAGACATATTCTGAAAGTTTAGCTGTGAACAGGCAGATTTCATCAGATTATTTATTGGTTGGTTGATTGGCTCATTCATTCATTTAATACATCTTTCTTTTTATACACAGGATTTTATTTTGCACTGCTATAACAATTTCATTATAGGTTAAGGATGAGAAAAGGATAAAACCACCACAATGAGTAAATTACTAAAGCTTTTCTACTTTTTAAAAGGATTTTCCCTCCAACAGACTTATTGTCATATCCATAGAGACAGACGCTTACCGTATTTTAAAGGTTATGGGTTACCACTGAAAGAAAAATTATACACAGTCACTGTGCATTAAGTTTGGAAAACTTTCCTGCATGAAAAAATATACTTAGAAAATTTTATAGTATTTCAGGCAAGCCAAAGGTCCTTATAATGCTGGTCATCTACAGGTGGCTATTCATTCTTCTTAGAGTTGCTTAGAGACAGAGAGATTTCTTGCTTCTGTCCTTTCCACTCTTTATACTGTGTTTCTAACCAACATCATTCATTAAGGCAAACAAATGAGAAGTCTTAAGGAAATTGTGGACCAATAGCAAACTTTTGGCATGAAAATAGTTTAACGTATACATAGCCTTTAGTAATATACATGAAACATATTTTTCTTGGACTGTGACAAGAAAAGATGAACATGCTTGTTAACAATGTAAAAAAGTTTAAAATTCAGTGTCCAAGCAATTCCCACCAATGTTTCTATAGCTATAAGCTCTAAACAGTACAGAGTTTATGCACATGCATTAAAGAATTCAAGCATGGCAGGTTATTAAACTATATATACAGAAAGTAAATGATAAATACAGAATTAATAGTCCTTATGTTTTTCTTTATAGCCTTGAAAATGGACAGACTTTTTGAGGATGTTTCTACCATATTAAACATTAGATAAAACACAGGTTACCTACTACATAAACTGATTGAAGATGCTCAAGATGACTCTAGTGTTGAATTCATTGTGCAGTAAAGGGCACAAGATAACATTTAACAAAAATAATCACAACAATTGACCTCAAAATCAACGTAAATAGATATGAATGTTGTTGTTATGTGATGTCGAGTCACCTATGACCCATAGCAACCCTATGTACAACAAACAGCTCTGAAGCCTGCCCTGTCCTGAGCCAGTCTCACTGACTGCAACTCACCTATGACCCATAGCAACCCTATGTACAACAAACAGCTCTGAAGCCTGCCCTGTCCTGAGCCAGTCTCACTGACTGCAACACACCTATCCCCTTTGCCCCAGTTACTGTAGCAATCTCATCCAGGGTCTTTCTCTTCTGAGCTGTCCCTCCACCCTTCCAAGCATGATGTCTTTCTCTTAAGTATACGTCTCTCCTGGCCATGTGTCCAAATTATGTGAAACAGGCCTTCAAAATCCTAACATCCAAGGAGAAACGTGGATCCATCCTCTCCAAGACAGGCCTGTTTGTTTTCTTGGCAGTCCATATATGTTCCAGACTTCTCCAGCACCACAACTTAAAGGTATTTATTCTCCTTCTATCATCTCTAGTCATTGTCCAACTCTCTGATGCATAGCAAGTAGCTGTGAAAACCACAGCCTGGATTAGGCACACCTTAGTCTCTGTACTGACATTATTGCCTTTCAGCACTCTGGAGAGGTCCCTATCAGCAGATTTTCCCCAGTGCAATTAGTCTTTTGAAGTCTTGACTGCTGGTGCCAAGAGTGTGGATTGTGGAGTCGAGCAAGCTGAAACAGTTAACAACCTCTATCTCTTTTCCATCTATCATGTTGCTGCCAATTGGTCCAGTGGAGAGAATCTTTATCTTCTTGATACTGATTCTCAATCCATATTGAAGACTACATACAGTCTTTGACCTTCTGCAGCAAGTGCTTCACATTTTCCTCAGTTTCAGCAAGCAAGGTTGTGTCGTCTGCATAATGTAGGTACTTGATGAGTCTCCTCCAATTCTGACGCTACATTCCTCCTCATAAAAGTCCAGTCTCCCGAACAACCTGTTCTGCATATATATTGAAAAGGTATGGAGACAGGATGCATCCCTGATACATTCCTTGCCTGATTTTGAACCATGCAGTGTTTCTTTGCTCTGTTCTGAGTTCCGCTTCTTGGTCCAAATATAGGTTTCGCATAAGCACAATCAAGTGTTCTGGGATTCACATTTCTCCTCAAGGTTAGCCATAATTTGTTTTGATCCACACAGTCAAATGCCTTTGCATAGTCACTGAAACACAGATAAACATTTCTCTGGTACTCTTTGCTTTCTGCCAAAATCCATCTGACATTGGCAATGATGTCTTAAGTGCCAGGACCCAGTTTGTCTTTCTGATAGTTCTCTGTAAATATGTGGTTCCAGTTGTTTTTGGATAATCTTCAGCAGGATTTCACTTGAGTGTGATTATTGTTTGATAATTTCCACACTGTTTGATCACCTTTTTTTTTGACTGGGAATAAATATGGATCTCTTCCAGTAAGTTGTCTTCCAGATTTCTTGGCACAACCTGATGAACATGTCTATGGAAGCATTTGTTTGTTGAAACATGTCAATTGATATGCTGTCAATTCTTGGAAATTTATTCTTTTCAATTTCCATTAGAGCCTGCACTTCTTCTTTCATCACATTGCCTCTGGACTATGTGTTATTTCTTGAAATCTCTAAAATCTGTCATTTTTTAGTGAACAGTATACATTTATTCAAAGTTATATAAGAAGGTGAAGGAGTAAATTCTCCCATGACATAAAGCCATTTCAAATTGTTTCCTATCTCAGCTGAGAAAGAAAAGTGAGGAGACTATGTGGAGGCCCCATGTGTTTAGAAACACTCAGTAGCCTCCACCCCCAGCCTGCTAGCCTCTCTGTGTTTCATTAGTAGCAGCACGCTGAGGGCCAATAATAGTGTGATTTGTCTCATTATTAATGTCAAAATGCCTTCTTGGATATTTTCTTGAATTTATTTTGCTACATTAATAAACATCTCTTTTACATTGGAGGCAGTCTCAGGGGACGTTTCCATGAAGATAGATCATGTTCTCTTGTGATAGCTTCACTTTTTTATTTTTTTTACCTCTCTTCTAGATTCTAAATCACTTTTATTTCCAGTAAGTGTAGTGACCATGTCAGAATTGAAATGCTGTCGGGCATCTTCTAACCAGATTGTCAAGCGGTTGAATGTATTTCTCCTTGTAATATCATATACTAGTTAAACACTTGCTGTACCTCTGTAATATGACCTTGTGATGGAGCAAAAGGACACTTGTCCTGCTTATCCTTTATCTGAAGTTGTATCTGTTTCCATCAACAGTTATTGTTCAAACACCAAACTACACCAATAGTAAGACCATGTACAGGTTGAAAACTCTTGTCTGTAAATTGTTGCTATAAACATGATTTACCATGAATTATTGTCACTGATGATGCTGTACTTGAAGATACAGGCATAGGCAAAGGCCATGGCCTCTCAGAACCAGGGCCCAGGCCCCCTCCTCCTCCTGCTGCTGCTCCTGCATCCCACACCTGGTGGCTACCCTCCAAACACCAGTTCCGCGGTGCTGTGGTCAGCCCCAAGGACTCAGGAGTCCAGAGGAAGAGGGACAAACTGACATCGGAGGAACCTAGAGTAGCTAATAAATACATTTTTTTAAAAAAACTATATTTTATATTGGTTTGCTTACAAAGTTCATATACATTGTGTTTCACACTGTTCTTCATTCACATTGTGTTTCATACTCATTCCCATTCATTATGAAATCAGTCACCATTGGACTATGCCCACCATTAAATGTCTTTTTAGATCCCCACTAGATACTTTCCATTTCCTTCACTCCCCTCCCTCTAGCCACTAAATTGTGCAACCTTGTGGTTTTGCCCCCACCTATCCTCACCCTTCTGTTTCCCTCACTGCCCACCTTGGGTCCCATACATGTTTTGCTAGTTTTCTAGCTACCCTTCTATTTTTACAGTGATGCTTTTGTGAGACTGAGTCGCTCAGCATAATGCTCTCCAGCCTCTTCCCACTTATGTAATATTTTTCAAAATCTTTGCTCCTAAGTGCTGCATAGTATTCCATTGTGTGATGTTTCCATGTTCCTAAGATGGTGAATAACACTGCAGTGTTATTCACCATTGCAAGAACATGAAAGTAACCCAAATAACTTTTTTTTTTTTAGTATTTACCTTGTGTTAGGCAAGATTCTTGACAGGGCTGTTATTAAGCTGGTGGTTGTTAGGTGCTGTTAAGTCAATGAAAATGTATAACAAGTGACCCTATGATCAGTGGGTCAAGCCTTGCCCTGTCCTGTGTCATCTTCATTATCTCTGACATACTAGAATTTACTGTTACAGTCACTGTGTCAACCTTCCTCTCTTTCACTGACCCACCACCTTTGCAAGCATGACATTGCTTTCCAAAGAATCACCTTGCCTATCAACATGCCCAACATGTAAGAGACAAAGTTTTGCCATCTTTTCCCTTAAGGAGCACTCTGGCTGCTTTTTCCAATACTTATCTGTATGTTCTAATGACAGTCCATGGAACATTCAGTAACTCCATGATTCAAAGGCATCAATTCTTTTTTCATTTTTATTTATTATCAAGCTCTCAGATGCATAGCAAGTGATGGAAAAGATAATAGCCTGAACTACGTGCACCTTAGACTTCAAGTATACATCCTTACTCCTTAGTATTTTTGAGGTCCCTGACAGTGAACTTGCTAAATGAAATATGCCTTCTGATCTCCTGATTGCTGATACCATGGTGTACATAGTGGATTCAAGATGAAATCATTGATAATTTATATCTTTTGTCCATCTATCATGATGTCCATCAGCCCAGAGCTGAATATTTTTGTTTGGGTTTTTTTTTTTCCTTTCAGATTTTACATGTAGTCTATCAGCCCAGAGGTGAGATTTTTGTTATTTTATCTTCAAATTTTACATGTATTTTTTCTCTTTTTAAAATAAAACTTTTATTTTATATTGGTTTACTTACAAAGTTTATATACACTTCCCCCCCCCACTGGATATTTCCCATTTTCTTTACTCACTCCTCCCATTACCCATCAAATTGTGCAACCCTATGATTACCCCTCTGTCCATCATCACCTCTCTGCTCCTACCCTTCCACCTTGGATCCTCATACAACTTTTACTAGTTATCTATTTCTACAATAATGATCTTATACAGTATTTGTCCTTTGGGGACTGAGTTATCAGCATAATGCTCTCCAGTTCCTCCCAAGTTAGGTAGTGATTTTAAAAATTATTGCTCTCACATGCTGTGTAGTAGTCCATCGATTGAATGTACCATACTTTCTCAATCTATTTGATTGTGGTTTGACCTTTGGGCTGTTTCCATGTTCTTGCAATGGTGGACAAATCTGCTATGAACATTGGTGTACAAATCTTTGTTTGTGCCTCTGTTCCAATTTTCTTGGGGTATATTCCAAGCAGTTGAATAGCAGGGGTCATATGGAATTTCTATATCCAGCTTTTTGAGGAAATGCCAAGCTGCCTTCCAGAGTGATTATGCCATTTTACAAACCCACCAACAATGCATAAGTGTTCCTATCTTCCCTTCACCATAGGAGACATTAAGGTGGCAAACAAACACATGAAGAAGTGCTCAAAATCCCTGGCTCTAAGAGAGATGCAAATCAAAACAACTATGAGATATCATTTCACCCCAGTCAAAATAGCAAAATTCAACAAAGCAGCAAACAGCAAATGCTGGCAAAGTTGTGGAGAAACTGGAACCCTTATTCACCATTGGTAGGACTGTAAAATGGTGCAAACACTATGGAAGGCAGTATGACGCTTTCTCAAAAAGTTGCAAATAAAAATATTATTTGACCCAGCAATTCCACTACTGGGAATATACCCTAAAGAAACCAGAACTGCCACCCAAGCAGATATATGCACACTTATGTTTATTGTGGCTTTGTTCACAATAGCAAAGATTTGGAAACAACTCAAGTGCCCATCAACAAATGAATGGATAGTCAAGCTGTAGTATATTCACACAAAGTAATACTATGCTACATTGAAAACCAAAGAACTCATGAATTATTATTCAAAATGGGTGACCCTGGAGGACATTATGTTGAGTGAAATATCTCAGTCACAAAAGGACAAATACTGCATAGTGCCACTGTTGTAAAATGAGACTGACATCAGGGTTAGGGGGAACCTTAGAAAAGAGGGGATAAATAATGTATTCTGCATTGAAACAGATGAGGGAGAAAACTTTTTAAAAAGGACTATAGGATTAGAAAAAAAAGGACTATAGGATTAGGTATTATTTTCATGACAAGATTACAGAAAAAGAAATTAATATTAAAGTGGACTATGGACTGGGGGGAGGGATTGTATAATAATGAAAGAATTTTTTTTTCTTCAAAGAAAAAAGTGAACTGGGGGAGGGGTGGGGAGGGAGGAAAATGTGGGAAATGTGCAAGAATGAATGAATGAATGAATGAGGAAATATTAAATGGAAAGAATATGCTGTAAAAAATATATATGTTGAATTAAAAATAGTTAATAAAATTTTTTAAAAAGTGTTTCTATCTTACCACATCCTCTCCAACATTTATTGCTTTCTGTCAAATTTTGCCACAGCTACTGCAGTGAGATGGTACCTCATTGTGGATTTGATTTGCATCTCTCTGATTGCCAGTGATTCTGAATATCTCTTCATGCATCTGTTGGCCATCCGAATATCTTCCTCTGAGAAAAGGAATTCCATGTCTTTTACCCATTTTATGATTGTATTATTAGTCTTTTTCTTGTGGAGGCCCTATAGGATTCTGTTAACTTTTGTTATGAACCCCTTGTCTGAAGTGGTATAGACAAATGTTTATTCTCAGTCATTAGGATTTCTTTTTACTCTGCTGGAAAATGTTTTTGATATGCACAGAATTTAATCTTTAGAAGGCCCCATTCATGAATTTTATCCTCTCCAGATTGTGCATTTCTGTATTGACTGTATTTGGCAGTCTCTTTATACCATAGAGTAGGTCATCTAAGCTTGATCTCAGTTTGTCTCTTATGAACTTTATGGTTTTGAGCTATGCCTTTGAGCTGTGGTGCTGGAGAAGAGTATTGAGAATACCATGGACTGCTAGGAAAACAAACAGATTTGTCCTGGAAAGGGTTAAACC
>NW_006399922.1:386551-388501 GCF_000299155.1 Elephantulus edwardii | reverse complement strand
CTGTGAAAACTAGGCCCGGAGCCGACTGTGGAACAGATCACCAACTACTCATATGCAAGTTCAAGCTGAAGCTGAGGAAAATTAAACCGAATCCATGGGAACAAAATATAACTTTGAGTCTATACCACCTGAATTTCAGAACCATCTCAAGAACAGTTTTGAGGCCTTGAACACGGATGAGCGAAGACCACATGAGTTGTGGGAGGATATAAAGGGTATCACCCAAGAACAAGGCAAACGTTCTGTCACAAAGACAGAAGAGGAAGAAAAGACCAAAATGGACATCAGAAGAAACTCTGAAGATTGCACCGGAGCACAGAAAAGCCAAAGTACAAGGAAGAATTCAAGATAGTAAAGAGCTGAACAGAAGATTTCAAAAGGCAGCGCAGGATGACAAAGTAAAATATTACAATAAGATGTGCAAGGAGCTGAAGTCAGAAAACCAAAAGGGTCAAACTTGCTCAGCATTTCTTAAGCTCAAGGATCTGAAGAACAAATTCAAACCTCGAGTTGCTATTATCAAGGATGTTTTAGGCAGAGTATTAAAGGATCCAGGAAGTATCAAAAGAAGATGGAAAGAATATAATGAGTCATTGTATCGAAAGGAATTGGCAGACACAGAAGAATTTCGTGAAACAACATATGAGCAAGAGTCTATGATAATGAAGGAAGACGTTCAAGCTGCTTCAAAGGAAATAGCAAAAAAATATGATCCCAGGAATAGATGGTATACAAATTGATGTATTTCAGCTAACAGATGCTGCCCTGGATGTGCTCACAAAGTTGTGTCAAGAAATCTGGAGAACAACCACTTGTCCAATTGACTAGAAGATATCTATGTTTGTTCCCATTCCAAAGAAAGTGACCAACAGAGTGTGGAAACTATAGAACAATATCATTGATTTCACATGCAAGCAAGATTCTGCTGAAGATTATTAAAAAAAAAAAACCAACCACAAAAAAACTGGAACAGCACATCAGCAAAGAACTGCCAGAAGTCCAGGCTGGGTTTAGAAGGGGTCGTGGTACTAGGGATATTGTAGCTAATGTTAGATGGATCTTGGCTGAAACCAGGGAGTACCAGAGGAATGTCTATCTGTGCTTCATTGATTATGTGAAAGCGTTTGACTGTGTGGACCATAACAAACTGTGCCTGACTCTGAGAAGAATGGGAATCCCAGAACACTTGATCATGCTAATGCAAAACTTATTCTTGAACCAAGAAGCAGTGGTCAGAACAGAGCAAGGAGACACTACATCATTCAAAATTGGGAAGGGCGTATGCCAGGGATGTGTCCTGTCTCTATACCTTTTCAACCTGTATGCAGAACAGATCATCTGGGAGGCTGGGCTCTATGAGGAGAAATGCAGCATCAGGATTGGTGGAAGATCAATCAACAGTCTGCATTATGCAGATGACACAACCCTGCTTACTGAAACTGAGGAGGACCTGAAGCACTTATTGCTGAGGGTCAAGGACTGCAGCCTTCAGTATGGACTGAGGCTCAATGTCAAGAAGACAAAGATTCTCACCACTGGACCAATTGGCACCATCAGGATGGATGGTGAGGAGATTGAGATTGTTCACAACTTTAGTTTGCTTGGCTCCACAATCAACACTCTTGGCACCTGCAGCCAGGATATTAAAAGATGTATTGTGATGGGAAAGTCTGTTAGGGACCTCTCTAAAGTACTGAAGAGCAACGGTGTGTTTCTGGAGGCTAAGGTGCGTCTGCTACAGGCCATGATCTTTGTAATCACTTGTTATGCATCAGAGAGCTGGACAATGACCAGGGAGGATAGAAGGAGAATTGATGCTTTTGAGCTTTGGTGTTGGAGAAGAGTGCTGAGGGTACCATGGACTGCTGAGAAAACAAGCAGATTCATCTTGGAGAGGGTTAAACCGGACTGCTCCTTGGAGGCAAGGATTCTGAAAATTTGTCTGACATA
>NW_006399922.1:380815-382735 GCF_000299155.1 Elephantulus edwardii | reverse complement strand
TCACAAGCGACTCGACGGCACATAACAACAACCAGGTCTCTAATCCACCTTGAGTTGATTTTTGTGTATTGTGTGAGATGTGGATCTTGTTTCAGCTTTCTGCAGGTATCAGTCCAGTTTTGCCAGCACCGTTAGTTGAAGAGGTTGTGATTTCCCCATTTAGTAGGTTTTCTTTCTTTGTTGAAAGTGAATTACATTGATAATTTTTCTTATGTTGAATTATCCTAGCACACCTTTTATGAATCTTACTTGGTTATAGTGAAATATTTTTTTTATCTGTTTTTGGATTCTATTAGCTAGGATTTTGTTAAGGATTTTTGCATCTATATTCATGAGAGGTATTGGTCTGTAGTTTTCTTTCTTGGTAATATCTTTGAGTAGTTTTGGAATTAGGGTCATGCTTGCTTCATAGAATGACTCTGGAAGTGTTCCTTCTTTTTCAATTTGTTGAAATAATTTAAGTAGAGTTGGTACTAAATCCTCTCTGAACATTTGGTAGAATTCAGCTGTGAAGCCATCTGGTCTAGGATTTCTCTTATGGGGAAATCTTTTTATGACCTTTTCAATTTCTTCTTTTGTGATGGGTTTGTTCAAATGTTCTTTATCTGTCCTTTTCAATCTGGCTAGGGGACACGTTTTAAGCAATTTAACCATTTCCTCTAGATTTTCTAATTTATCAGAGTGTAGCTTATCATAGAATTCAGATATTATCAATTTAAATTCCTCTGGTTTTGTTGTGGTGTCACCTCTATAATTTCTTTATCTAGTCATCTGTGTCTGCTTTTTTGTTGTTATTGATGTTTTTTTTAAGGTTGCCAGTGGTTTGTCAATTTTATTGACCTTTTCAAAAAACCAACTCCTGGTCTTTTTGGTGTTTTCCATTGTTTTTCTCTTTCCTATAGCACTGATTTCAGCTCTTGTCTTTATTATTTCCTCCAGAAGCTGCAGGATTAGAATGTTGGGGGTTTTTCCCCCTTCTATTTGATGAAGATATTGAGTGAGCTCACTGATTTTTCTTCTTTCTTCTGTTTTTATGTGTGAGCCTATTGCTATGAACTGCTGCATGAGCAGTGCTTTAGCTGTGTCCCAGTTTTCTTTTGTTGTATTTTTATTTTAATTTGTTTCAATGAACTTTTAAATATTATTCTTTTATATGCCAATAGTGTTCTAGCAGAGAATTTTTTAGTTTCCACATGGGTTGTTTTGTAAACTTTACCCTCCTGTGGTTAATTTCTAGTTTTATAGCATTGTGATCCAAGAAAATACTTTGTATTAGTTCAGTATTTTTTATATTTGTTGAGGCTTGCTTTGTTACCTAATATATGATTGATTCTGAAGAATGTAGCACGTGCACTTGAGAAATAACTGAATTGAGTTTTAGTTGGTGCAGCACCCTGAATGTATCCACAATGTCACATTGGCTTATTGTATAGTTTACATCTTGTGCATTTTTGTTATGTGAGTCACTTGTGACCTTGTGACTCATAGAGACCCTATGTATAAGAGCCCTAAACCCTGCTTTATTCTGTGTCAACCTCATTGTCTCTGACACACCTACTCCCACTACCCCAGCCACTGAATCAATCCATCTCATTGAGGGTTTTCCTCTCCTGCACTGCCCCTCCACTCTCCCAAGCATGATGTCCTTTTCCAGGCACTGGTCCCTTCTTGCAACATGCCCAAAGTATATCAGAAAAAGCTTCAGAATCCTTGACTCCAAGGAACAGCCTGGCTTCACCCTCTCCAGGACAAACCTGTTTGTTCTCCTAGTAGTCCATGGTATATTCAACACTTTTCTCCGGCACCACAGTTCAAATTCTCTTTCTGTCATCCCTAGTCACTGTCCAGCTCTCCAATGCATAACATGCAATTGTGAAGAAAGGCACTTGACTGTGTGGATCATAACAAACTGTGACTAAC
>NW_006399922.1:361799-374615 GCF_000299155.1 Elephantulus edwardii | reverse complement strand
TGTTGGCTTCTTGGTTCTCTATTGCAATATTCAGAGTCTCATCTGACATCCATCTTGGTCTTTTCTTCTTCTTCAGTCTTTGTAATGATCTTTTGCATTCTTCATGGACAATATTATTGATATCCTCCCACAGCTCATTTGGTCTACTGTCATTGGTATTCAAGGCCTCAAACTTGTTCCTGAGATGGTTTTGAAATTTGAGTGGGATAGACTTATGGTCAAATTTTGGTTCCTGTGGATTTGACTTAATTTTCTTCAACTTCAGCTTGAACTTGCATATGAGTAGTTGATGGTCTGTCCCACAATCAGCACCTGGTTTGGTTTTCACAGCTAATATTGAGCTTCTCCAGCAATTCTTTCCACAAACGTAATAAATTTGATTCCTACGCATACCATCAGGTGAAATCCATGTGTATAGCCTGTATTTGTGTTTCTTATAAAAGTTATTTGCAAGGAATAAATCATTAAGGTTTTTTTTTAAATTATACTGGCTTACTTACAAAGTTCATACACATCACTTTTTTACACTGCATCTTTCCCATTTTCTTAAGACACTCCTCTCCCTGCCTATTTAATTGTGAGACCCTATGATTAACCACTCCATTGCCCCATCCCTGTATGTCTCCATCCACCCTTCTATTCTCATCTATCTTTTACTAATTATCTATTTATGCAATAATGATCTTATACAGCATTTATCCTTATGGAACTGAGTTAGTTCACTTAATTAACATAATGCTCTCCAGTCCTTCCCAAGTCAGGTGGTGATTAGAAAAATCATTGCTCCTGCATGCTCCATAGTATTCTATAGTGTGAGTTTACCATAATTTCTCAATCCATTCGATTGCGGTTTGACATGTGGGCCTTGACATGTTCTTGCAATGGTGAATAACACTGCTCTGGAAAGTTTCTTCTATTTCTTCTTTCACAATTTTCTCAGTGACTTGCCCATCACTCTTGTGTTCTGGAATTCCAGTCATACATATGTTGTTCCTTCTAATTTTTTTTTCATTTTCTTATGTCTGAGCTCTAATTTTTCTTCAAGTATGTTTCCAGTGAGGGCTTGTATTTCGGTTCACTGACTCTCTGTTTAATCTCTTCAGTTCTACTTTTTTGTCCCACCAGCATGTCTGACATTTCTGCCATTTTGGTCTTGATATTCCAGATTGCATTTTTATGCTTTTCCGTTATTTCCAGTAATGTACATCTCTGTCTTGTGACCTTTTTTTAAGGTCTTGAACCTCTTTATCTGTACTATCAATTCTTCAATCTTTTTAATTCCCCCCCCCATAGCTGTTCAAGTTGCTCCTCATCAATATCTTCTGGATTGCTGTCTCTAGGTTAGTTGATCTCTCAATGACTTCCAATATTTCTTCCATCATCTGCATCTACTTCTGTTGCTGTTCAAATAACTCCACATCAACTTATTTCTTCTGTTTTTCTCTATCTGGGGTATTCATTCTGTCTGCTTTTTTAGGAGAAGTGTTATTTTTTTCCCTCCCATGATGGCTGAGGCAGGCTACTGCTTTATTGACATTATGTGAGTCTTTTCTCAGTAGACGTTAGGTTGTTTTAACTATATAATGTCACAGGGTATGGCAATGTTTTGTGAAAGACCTGTATATTGGTTCTCCCCTCATGGCCAGAGGCCAGCAGGGTGGAGAACCTGAAGCAAGATAACTGTTTCCCTCCAGAAACAGTGGAATCACCTGGCCTTTCCTTCTTGAGCTTAAGAAATCTCACATGATGTAGCTAAATAGCAGTGTTTATGGCCAAAGTACCTGAATGGCAGAACAGAGAAGTCTGTTTCCCTCCAGAAACCACAGCTCAACCAAGCCTCTTTTGCTTAATCTTAAGAAATCCTCAGGATTTTTGTCTTGATGTTGAGATGTAGTCCATATTGAAAGCTATATATAGTCCTTGATCTTTTCAGTAATTGTTTCAAATTCTCACTTTAAGCAAGCAAGGTTGTGTCATTTGCATAATGCAGGTTGTTGATGGGTCTTTCTCTGATCTTGATGCCACATTCTTCTTCACAGAGTCTAGCTTCTCAAATGATTTGTTCTGCATACAGGTTGAGTAGTTATGGAAAAAGGATGCAGCCCTGACACACCCTTCCCATTTTAAACCATGCAGTGTACACCTGTTATTATTTAGGCCAGCATCCACTCTGACTGATTACACCTTGTTTTGCCAACAGCTCCATTGTAGTACTCCCTTGCTTTACTTGCTATTGAATATTCTGAAAAATCACTCCTGACCCAGTTTGCTGGGTGTCATGAGGGAAACCTTTGACAGTTATAGGACTGGTGAGATAATTCTTTTGAGTGTGCCATGGATGTATAGGCTAGCATGTATACTTAACCATACATAAACTCCTGTATGTGACTGTGGAGGACCTTTCCCTGGTGTTTTTATGGAAAATAAAGTCTTCTAGATCAGTGATTTGGCTAATTACAGGAACATCTGTGACCTCCTAAAAATATCTTCTTTGTGTTGTTTGTGCAGCACAATATTTATACAGCGCAGCAGCATAATTAAATCCGTGTTTAGTTGGCTCTTGAAAATAGTTGGAGGCTCCCCAAAGCCTAGGATGAGATTTACAGGAAGCCTATGAAATGGGTTGAGAAAGTGGGTGTTGGGAGTGATTCTCCATACCTTTGTCTGAATCTGGAGAGGCCACAGATAGGACAGAGATGGAGAGGGCCTGGTGACTTGAGGAATGTCCCAAAAGATGCCTGTTGCTTAGCTCAGTCAGAGGTAGTTGGGGGATAATGATTATTTTCATGTCTCTGACCAGCAGGATCATAGTCTCCTGAAGACTGAAGCTTTCCCTTCAAGAAATAATTGGATCATTTTACAATCCTACCAATAGTGTATTAGAGTTCCCACCTTTCCACATCCCAACTCTAGAAGGCAGTTATGCATTTCCTCAAAAAGCTGAACATAGAAACTCCATATGATCCAGCTATTCCACTACTAGAAATATATGCCAAGGAAATTAGAACTGAGACACAGAGATTTGTACACCAATAATCATAGGAGTGTTATTCACCATCACAACAATATGGAAACAGCCCAAATGTCTAATCACAACTGAATGGATTGAGAAATTGTGGTACATATTACTCAAGAGTAATGATTTTGAAAAATACTACATAACATGGGAGAAACTGGAGAGCATTATGCGGAGTTTACTAACTCAGTCTAATAAAGACTAATACTACATAAGACCATTAATGTAAAAATAGAAGGATAACCAAGAAAACATTATGGGGACCTAAGGGGGGAAGAGGTGCAAGCAGGGAGTGAGGATGGGTAGGGGTAAAACCACAGGGCTACACAATTTGGTGGATGCTTGGAGGGGGTAAAGGAAATGTGAAAGATCCAGCGGGAACCTGAAAACACAGGGTAGTGATGGGCATGGTCTAATGGTGATTGATTTTATTTTATAAAACATAATTAATGAATATGATTGTCAATGAATGTCAATGAAGAACAGTGTGAAACAAAATGTATATGAACAAATGTATAATAAGCACAACAATGTAACAGAAAAAGAAAAAGTGGGTTGGTTTGTTTGTTTAAAAAAAAAAAAAAGAAAGAATTGGAAAGTGCCTGGAAGCCCAAGGAGGTGAAGTGAGGTAATAGTCAATTTTCCTCGAGATGTCCATACTTATAAGGGAGCTACCTATATAAATGAGGTTTTGGCCAAGAGTACATAGAGCTCTGTCATCCTTTCTCTCTTCTTGTTAGTGAAAAAAAGGACATGACTGAAGTATGAGTGTGGTTTTTGTTTGTTCTTATCTGTTTTTTAAGCGCAAACAGATACTAGTTTTTATGCTAATCAGATTTGTGATGGGCATGGTTTTCCTCTGTCATTCCTCTGAATTTCTGAGAACTCTATTCAAATATATGTTTATTTAGGAATACCTTCAAAATACCAGAATTCTGCATTTCAAATGAGAGAAAGACAAACTGATGTTGCCAATCTCTATATAGGAACACATTCTTTTTTTTTTTAATTTAATTTTTTCCTACTAGTTTACTTACAAAGTTTGAGTACAAATTTGGACAAATTCTTTCAATTTCCCTCACCTCCCCACCCATCAAATTGTACAACCCCATGATTAATCTCCCCGCTCCCACACACACATCTATATCCCTCTGCTTCCAGCCTCTCTCACCCTTCCTGGATCCTTATACCCATTCTACAATAACGGTCTTATACAATATTTATTCTTGTGGGACTGAGTTCACTCAGCATAATGCTCACCAGTCCCTCCCAAGTTAGGTAATAATTTGCAAAGTTGTTGCTCCTGTGTGCGGCATAGTATTCCATTGTGTGAATGCACCATAATTTTTCAATCCATACTTTTGTGGTTGGACATATGGGCTGTTTCCATGTTTTTGTGATGGTAAATAATGCTGCTATGAACACTGGTGTACAAATCTCAGTTTGTGCCTCAGTTCTCATATTCTCAGGGTATATTCCAAGTAGTGAAATAGCTGGGTCATATGGATTTCTATGTTCAGCTTTTTGAGGAAGCGCCAAACTGCCTTCCAGAATGGATGCACCATTCTACAATGGTTGCACCAACAATGTTTAAGAATTCCTTTCTCATCATATCCTCTCCAATATCTATTACTTGCTGCCATGTTAAACTTTGCCACTGTTACTGGAGTCAGATGGTACCTCATTGTGGTTTTGACTTGATAAACTGGAATCAAGCTTAGAAGCACTAGGCCAAGGTATAAAGACACTGTCAAATACAACCAGAAATGCACAATCTAAAGAGGATAAAATTGATGCATGGGACCTTCTAAAGATTAAATCTCTGTGCAGATCAAAACCTTTTTCCAACAGGATGAAAATAAAACCTACAGACTGGGAACAAACATTTGGTAATACCATCTCAGACAGGAGAATTATACTAGAAGTTTACAGAATACTCCTGGGCCTCCACAAGAAAAAGACTGATAGCCCAATCACAAAATGGGCAAAAGACATGGAAAGAATTTTCACAGAGGAAGATATTAGAATGGCCAACAGACACATGAAGAAATGCTCCAAATCACTGGCAAAAAGAGAGATGCAAATAAGGAACTCAGTCTTTTAGAAATAATTGCCAATGACTCACTATGTGGCAGATCCTATGGTGAATTTTAAGAGATTTAACAGTGAGCAAGATGGAAACCACCCTATCTTCATGGTGTCACAATCACAGTGCCTTGTTACTTACTGTAGTAAGGGCTCTGAGGAAAGCTAAGGAGTCACGAAAGCTGGGTAGGGATTTGGGCAGAAGTCCTGAGGAATCAGGAAGAATGAATGAATAGTAACTTGCAGTGAGGCAAAGATAAAACCATTCCAGGAAAGAAAATTACATGTGCAAATGCCCTGTGGGTGGGGACAGCAAGGGGAGTTCTAGGAAATTATGACAAAACCCTTGGAGCTAGAATAGTCATCTGGGACACAGTGGTCAGTTGTGGATATGACACTGGAGAGGTGGACAGAGACAGAGCTTTGTAGGCTGGACATGAGTTTGATTGTCATCTTCTCATGATCCAAGGCTGTAGCTCCCTTTTTAGGATCTAGAAACAATACCAGGCCTTTAATATTCTGGAGTAAGGAAATAGCACTCACTTTCTAAACCAGGTCCAAAGATTCTTAACACTGGTACTTCCAGAAATTTCAGTATTTGCTTGTTTTCTCCTCTCCTTAAGGCTACAAATCCAGGATGTGCAGTGAGTAAGCAAAACAGTAGGAATTTGAGCAAGAACTATTATTAAAACAATTATTTTTGGAACCACAGGAATAGCAAGCCACAGAAAACTAGGAGGCATCTCACTCCCTGATTTCAAATCATGCTACACTGCAAGGCAGTCAAGACAGCATGGTACTGGTACAATGACAGACACATAGATCAATGGAATAGAATTGAGAACCCAGAAATCAGTCCATCTACTATAGTCAACAACTGATTTTTGACAAGGAGATATAATCAGTTAAGTGGGGAAACAGCAGCCTTTTTAACAAATGGTGTTGGCAAAATTGGAACACTATCTGCAGAAAACTCAAGCAAGATCCATACCTCGCTCTGTACACAAAAAACAACTCAAAGTGGATAAAGGACCTAGGACTAAAACCAGAAAATATAAACTTTATTAGATAAAAGCTTGCAAGAACTCTATTAGCCCTAATCCACAACATAAACAGTCTTTAAAGCATTCTGAAAAACCTACAACCAGCACAGGATAAAATAGAAGAAAGGAACCTTCTAAGAATCAAATCCCTATGCACATCCAAAAACTTTTCCAGCAGGGTAAAAAGGGAAGCCACAGACTGCGGAAAAAGATTTGGTAATGACATGTCAGTCAAAGGACTTATATCTAGAATTCATAAAATATTCAAGTACCACAACAGAATCAAGGTAAACAGTCCAATTGCAAAATGGGCACAGGATATGAACAGACACTTCACCAAAGAAGACATACAGATGATGAACAAACATGTGAAGAAATGCTCAAAATCCCTAGCTCTAAGACAGATGAATATCAAAACAACTATGAGATATCATCTCATCCCAGTCAGAATAGCAAAATTTAACAGAATAGTAAACAACAAATGCTGGCGGGGTTGTGGAGAAATTGGAACCCTTATTCACTACTGGTAGAAATGTAAAATGCTGCAACCACTATGGAAGGCAGTTTCATTATGGCGCTGTCTCAAAAAGTTGCAAATAGGAATACCATTTGACCCGGCAATTCCACTACTGGGAATATACCCTAAAGAAACCAGAACCGCCACCCAAGCAGATATATGCACACCCATGTTTATTGCGGCTTTGTTCACAATAACAAAGAGTTGGAAACAACTCAGCTGCCCATCAACAAATGAATGGATAGTCAAGCTGTGGTATATTCACACAATGTAATACTATGCTGCATTGAAAAACAAGAAACTCATGAATTATTATACAAAATGGGTGACCCTGGAGGAGTTTATGCTGAGTGAAGTATCTCAGTCACAAAAGGACAAATACTACATAATGACACTGTTATTAAGTGCGACTGACATCAGGGATGGGGGGAACTAAGAAAAGATGGGTTAAATAATGTACACTATTTTGAAACAGATTAGGGAGAGAACTGTTTAGGAAGAATATATGATTAGGTATTATTGTCATGTCAAGAGTCCAGAATGAAAGCTGCATAGTGGAGTAGACTTTTGGCGGGAGGTTGTATAACAGTAAAAGAACTTTTTTTCTTTTCAAAGAGAAAAGAGAATGGGGGGGTGGGCAGGGAGGAAAGTGGATGAATGGGATGAATGGATGAATGGAAATTCAAAGTCTCTGTAAATTTTCATTCAAATTAATAATAATAAAAAAAGACTATAACTCCAAACTCTTCCATGTGCTGATAGAATTTTCCCAATGGAGATGGTGCTGTGATATCACTGAGCAAGCAATGATTTAGAACAAAATCCCTTAGAACTGGAATTTCCAGGAGGGTTTAACTCACCCATCCTTGAGAACTGTGCCTCCAAACTTTGATGGTGATTACCTCATAGGAGATGGTACAGTGCTGTCACAGAAAGGATCTAAAATCTGGAAAACTGACAGGTTCATTTCAGTGTCTGTCCAGGTTTTTAAACACACTCTAGGGAGAAAGTGAATGAGAGAATAAGGAAGATCACCCATTTTTATTTCCAAGGGTGCCACGTTTGCTTCCACATGCAAAAACCTGAAAACTCTATTTGCATGGGCAATGTGGCATGAAGCAGTGTGAAGCATACTGGAGTATCAGAGGACGCTGGAACATTCATGTACTACGTCAGCGAGACCTATGACTTGTCCTAATGGCTTCTTTATTCAACAGCCTAAGGAGAGAATGACCCTGGATGATCTTGCTTTAATTTATATTTGTGATTCTAAACCACGTAGAGGAGAACTGGTAGCATCTTGTGCTGCTCCCCAAGGCTGACAGATTGAATCCACCAGCTTGTCTGTAAGAGAAAAATGGGCAGTCTCTTCCTGTTAAGATATATAGCTAAAGAAATCCAATGGATGATCTCTATTTGTTGGAATCAACTTGTTGGCACTGGGCTTTTTGGAGATGCCACACAGAAAGGGAAGGATAGATTTGCAATTTCGATCCAAACTATCAATGAATTTTGCTCTGGGAAATGAGAAGAGGGTCATTTGAGGACAATCAGTGTATGCTCAAATTCCACATGAAGCAAAATCATCCAGAGAACAGCTGAAGGACGAGAGTTGTTGTATGTGCTGTTGAGTCAACTGCACTTCCTAGCAACCTTATGGTTATTAGGTTCTGTTGAGTTGAGTACAAATCATAGCAGCCTTATCAACAACAACCTGGATCCTGTCCTATCCTGTGCCATCTTCACCACTACTAAAACACTTGAGCCCATTGATACAATAATCATGCTAATCCACCTCATTGGAAGTCTTTTTTTTTTCACTGACCCTCCACCTTTCCAAGCATACTGTCCATCTCCAAGAAATAGCCTTTCCTAGCAACATGCCCCAAGTATGAGACACAAAGTTTTGCCATCCTTGGTTCCAAGGAGCACACTCGTTGTACCTTTTATAAGATAGAGCTGTGGTGACTAATTGATGACTTAAGTGTTACATGATTCAGGAAAGAGAGAAAAAAACAAAAAAAAAATTTAAAAAAAGGAAAGGGAAAACATAGTTTCCTCAACATTAGAAAGTGGTACCCACCAGGCACTTGAGGATTCATGTTCATTGGCTGACTGTTCGCTGGATGGAGATCGTGGAACCGGTACAATCCACAGAGAGTGACTATGGGGCTCCTAGGGATGCTGCATTCAGATATTTGGTCCTGACCCCCTGGCCAGAGCAATTATTCCTGTACTCTGCAACACAATCAGGTTGTAGAAAGCTTCTCACTTGAGGAAGCATTCTGGTTTTGTCAGTAGGAGTGTGCATCGAAATGACTGAAGGAGCTTCCTTAAACATATCACTCAATGCAACACTCAGGAATATTTGAGCAACCAAGGGGGAACTGAATTTCTAACTCAATGAGAATTAGCAGCTATAAGTTAAAGATTTTTTTTAAGAAAAACCCCCAAATGTTATATTTCATATGAGAGTATGAATAAATAATAATTAGCTATTAGTTGATAATTTTCAAAACAAAATGAGGCTTAATATACTAGATCATTTCGTTTTGCCTCTGTGCAAAAGTGAAAAGAGAATAAAATATTTTTTAAAAGAGTTGGTATTTGGAAACTATTGGAGGGAGAAGAGGTCAGATCAGTGATAATAAGAGGTGATATTTTTAGACATTGTCTATGCACTAAGAATTGTATTAAATGATTAATATGTACAACTTGATTTCTTTATCACTACCACTCTTCAGGTGTGGTCTTGTCATTATTCTCCTTTACACTGGGAATCTTATGATAAGTAGAGCTAAAGATATCAGAAAAATTTTAGTTCCTTCCCTCATGTCCAACACAAGTAAAACAAAACAAAAAACTAAAAATCCTTAAAACTTTGCTGACCCATGAATCAAATGCAACACTGACCAACTAACTTCTATTTTGTCCCCAATGATAATTATTTTGATGTCTTTAGATTATATTTAAGCTAACTTGAGTTAATAGTATTGAAATAGTTTAATATGAAATATTAAAAATGTTCCATTGTATGATCTATAAAAATGAATATCAGAAAGTTAAATATTTGGATTCCAAGATGGTGGCGATGGAAAGTGCAGTGTGAAGAGCTGGAGGAATAGCAGCTGCATAGAGATGGGCCACTAGAGACCTTCATACCACACAAAGACCGACCGACACAGTATGACATGGACAGTAAGAACTTGAATTAGAGCTTTTGTTGGAACAATTCGTTTCAGAGCTACAGGAACATAGAGCTGTACTGTGGACTGTGCCACAGGCCCGGCCAAAGCTGGAAGCCACAAGCTGAACTGCTGTGGGATCCATTCCCAGGAGAAAGAAGGTTAGCAGGAAATTAACTGAGTTCTCTTAAGCCTCACTAAGAGTAAGTTGCTCTGTTAGAATTTCACTGAGTTTTCTTGTGCCCTTGGCAACTGCCCATAATCAGGCGGGTGGTAGAAATTTGACTGGGTTGCACCAATTTCCTGGGAGAGCACCCAAAAATGAGCTGGCTGGTGGGAAATTGGCTGAGTTCTCTTGGGCCATGCTGATTGCCCAGGAAGGGGAGGGCTGGTGGGAATTTATCTGAGTTTTTTTGGGCACCATTGGCTACCTGGGAGAGCGCCCAAGAGTGAGCGGGCTGGTGGGAATTTGACTGAGTCTTCTCAGGCTCTGCTGGGGCAGGGACCACTGCACGAGGGCACCTGGGTAATGGCCACTGGGCAGAGACTGCTGAGTGAGAGTTTCTGGGTGGGAGATGGACAGCTGGAATTTGAGTAGGGATCCTATTTGTGAGCACACCTGGAAGTTGAAGTCTGAGTGAGGTCTTGCAAGTGGCTGACCTGCCCCTGTGGTTGTCCCACCCCTGTGGTCATCCCACCTCCTGTGCCTGCCCCACCCCCATGCAGCTCTACACCTGTGCCTACAGGTCAAGTCAATCACTTTGTCTTTAATCTGGAACACCTTGATCTGACTTACCTACAAGAGGCTGCTCTCACAGGCTCTGAACTGAACTTTCCCTCAAGTCAGAAATTCAGGGAAAAACACAAGTGGGGTAGCTGCCCAACTGATCTCTAGAGCATTGTCTTCAGATCAAAAATATATAAATGTCTCAAAGAAATCAAGCTATCCCAAACACTACACAAGTGCAAAGCAAGATGTCACCCCCAAAAGGTGACAGAGTATCAATGGATTTCCTGAAGCGAGAAAGTCTGATGAAACTTCTGACACAGAATTTAAAAGAACAATGATTGAATATTTTTGATCAATAAAAGACAAACTTGAAGAATTACAAGATACTGCAAGCAAAAACCAGGAGGAGCTAAAAACAACAACAAAAAAACCACCCCAATCCAAAACAATGCAGATAAAACAAACGAAGTGTTAGTGGCACTGGAAAGACAAGAAACCACGATCCAAAATATGAAGTCCAATGTTTCAGATGCTGTCTACATGATGGAGGGACACATGAGTAGAGTTGAGGAGATGGAACACAGAACCAGTGAAATGGAAGATAGAATTGTCACCACTGATCTGCTAGAGCAAAAACAGAATGAAAAGGGAAGAAAAAGTAGAAAACCTAAAAATAATGTGGGACACCATCAAGAGTAATAACATGCACATCATTGGCATCCCAGAATAGGAAGAAGCAAGTAAAGGCACCAAAAAAATTGTGGAAGAATTTCTAGAGGAAAACTTCCCAAGCATAATGAAGAATGAGAGAATATATATTCAAGAAGCTGAGTGAACACCATATAGAATAGACCCCAAAAGAAAAACACCAAGGCATATCATAGGTACGTTTGCCAGAACCAAAGATGAGGAGAGAATTCTGAAAGCTGAGAGGAAGAAATAAAGAGTAACCTATAAGGAAAAAGAGATAGGATTAAGTGCCAATTTCTCAGTAGAAACCATGCAAGCAAGAAGAGAGTGTAAGGATATATATCAAACACTCAAAGAACACACTATCAACCAAGAATACTATACCCAGCAAAATTATCCATCAAATATGAAGGAGAGATCAAGATATTCCCAGAAAAAACAGAACCTAAGGAAGTTTGTAAGAAAAAGACCAGCATTGCAGGAAAGACTCAGAGATGTCCTTCTTACAGAGGTGTCACAGAAAGCAGGAAGGACCAAAGTAACTGCAATAGGGCCAAAAAGATTTCAACAAAATAATAGCAATAAAAACCTGAGTTTTTTTTTATACTCACACTGAATGTGAATGGTTTGGATGCACCACTGAAGAAAAAAACAGTAGCATACTGGATAAAAAAAAAATCCATCAATATGCTGTCTACAAGAGACACACCTGAAAAATGAAGATAAAGAAAGACTAAAAATAAAAGGATGGGCAGAAAATGTAACAAGCAAATGACAACCAGAAAAAAGCAGAAGTAGCTATATTAATCTCTGATAAGATAAATTTCAATGTAAAAACCATTACAAAGGACAAGGAATGTCACTACATAATGCTTAAAGTGTCAGTAGAACAGAGGACATAGCAATAATAAATATCTATGTACCAAATGAAAGATCTGCAGAATACATAAAACAAACATTAACAAAACTGGAAAAGGAAATAGACAACACTACTATCATACTTGGAGACTTCAATACACCCCTCTCAAGAAAAGATAGAACTACCAAAAAAAAAAAACCACAAAAACAAAAACAAAAAACAAAGATGCTCCAGAATTAAACCATATAAAAAACCAACTTGACCTCATAGATGCATAGGCTAATGCATCCTCTCCCCCAAACACAGTATACCTTCTTCTCCAATGTGCATGGAACATTCTACAGAATAGATTACATTTTTGGTCACAAGGCAAGCATCAATAAATTAAAAAACATAGTAATAATACAACACATTTTCTCAGACCACAATTCTACAAAATTAGAAATTAATAATAAAAGGGTAAAGGCAAAACCCCCATCCATTTGGAAGTTGAACAACACCTTGCTTGAACATGAGTGGGTACTAGAAGAAATAAAAAATGAGATTAAAAAGTTTCTTGAAACAAATGACAATGAAAACATCACTTACCAAAACCTCTGTGAAACAGCCAAAGCAGTGATAAGAGGTCAATTTATAGCAATAAACAAACATATCAAAAGACAGGAAAAAAATGACCATTGAATCTCTAACC
>NW_006399922.1:356293-358769 GCF_000299155.1 Elephantulus edwardii | reverse complement strand
GAGTTTTTCTTTTGCTTTTCAAGGAGAGGAGCAAATAGGGGGGGAAGGGGGATGGGTTTGTGCAGGGAGAAGGGTGCAACAATGAATTAATGGAATCCCAAAATCTCTGTAGATGTTCATTGAAATGAAAAATAAACAACCTAAAAAAGAAAAACAAGGTAGGAGGCATCTCACTCCCTGATTTCAAATCCTACTACACTGCTGTGGTGGTCAAGACAGCATGAGACTAGTACAATGACAGATACTTGGATCAATGGAATAGAATTGAGAACCTAGAAATCAGCCCATCTACCTATGTTCAACTGATTTTTGACAAGGAAATGAAATCAGTTAAGTAAGGAAATGGCAGCCTTTTATAACAAATGGTGTTGGCAATATTGGAAAACTATCTGCAGAAAACTCAAACAAGACCCACACCTCACACTATACACAAAAACAAACTCAAAGTGGATAAAGAACCTAGGACTAAAACCAAGAACTATAAACTTCATTAGAGAAAAGCTTGGAAGAACCCTAGAAGCACTAATCCACAACATGAACAGTCTTCCAATAATTCTGAAACACCTACAACCAGGAAAGGATAAAATAGATGAATGGGACCTTCTGAGAATCAAATCCCTATGTACATCCAAAAAGTTCACCAACAGGGTGAAAAGGGAAGCCACAGACTGGGAAAGAATGGTGATGACACATCTGATAAGGGACATACATATAGAATTTATAGGATACTTGAGCACCACAACAAGATAAAGGTAAACAACCCAATTGCAAAATGGACACAGGCTATGAATAGACACTTCACCAAAGAAGACATTCAGATGGCAAACAAACACATGAAGAAATGTTCAAAATCCCTAGTTCTAAGAGATATGCAAATCAAAACAACTATGTGATATCATCTCACCCCAGTGAGAATATCAAAATTTAAAGCAGCAGCAAACAAATGCTGGCAAGGTTGTGGAGAAATTGGAATCCTTATTCACTGTTGGTGGGACTAAACAATGGTGCAACCAATCTGGAAGACAGTATGGTGATTTCTCAAAAAGTTGGATATAGAAATACCATTTGACCCAGCAATTCCAGAACTGCCAAACACCCATGTTTACTGCTGCTTAATTCATAATTGCAAAGAGATGGAAACAACCCAAGTGCCCATTAACAAAAAAATGGATAAAGAAGCTGTGGTATATTCACACAATGGAATATTATGCAGCACTGGAAAACAAAGAAATCATGAAATATTATACAAAATGGGTGACCATGGAGGACATTATGCTGAGTGAAATATCTCAGTCACAAAAAGACAAATACTTCATAATGCCACTGTTATAAAACAGGACTGACATTGAATTTGGGGGAAACTAGAAAAGAGAGGATAAATAATGTACACAGCATTGAAACAGACAAAGGAGAGAATTATATAAAAGGAATATATGATTAGGTATTATTGGCATGACAAGTGTCCAGAATAAGAGCTGCATAGTAAAGTGAACTGGCAGGAGGACTGTATAACAATGAAAGAATTTTTTTTTCTAAAGAAAAAAGTGAACTGGGGGGAAGGCAGGAAGGGAGGAATATATGCAACACGAATGAATGGAAATCCAAATTCCCTATAAACTTTCAGTAAAATCTCAATAAAAAAAGGGGAGAGTACATAATGCAAGCAATATTTTTCATAGCCAGCTAAGTAATTAAATAGAAAAGACAAAGTGTCATAAACAAAGAATTAAAATATACCATTATATGTGTTTCACTGGGGGAAAAAAATTGGAAAAGTTCCTGAATACAAACTTTTCAATACATCTCCTGATCTGACTGCTGGCACTAAGGGTATTGATTGTGGATCAAAGTAAGATAAAGTAGTTGACAGTTTAATTCTTTTCCCCACCTATCATAATGTTGCATATAAATGCAACTGGCTTGTGGGTTAAAAGATTAGAGAAGGCACCCTCTCTCTTTGGGATCCTGAGAACGGTCTTTGATTCCTTCAGTCTGTAGACTTGGAATTCCTTGGAGATCTCCATGTCATCTGGCCACCCCTGGTGTCAAAGTTACCATTCTTCACTCTTAGCAGTTCTTCCTTGGTGGTTCTGAGTTCCCCTCTTAGCATCTCTTCCATTTGATCTTTTACTTCAGTTCTTTGCACATTTCATTATACTATTTTGCTTCGTCTTCTTGTGCTATCCTTTGAAATATTCTAGTCAGTCTTCTTCTCTCTGTTTTGGCTTATTTGAAACTTTGACATTTATAGAAAACTTATTCAAAGTATTCTCTTAATATTTTTAAATTTTAGATGGTTCTGTTAGACATCACCCATCTTATTTCTTTCGTATTATTTACATCTTCTCTGTGACTTTGTGACAGTTGTTGTTGTTGTTGTTGTTATGTGTCGTCGAGTGGTTTGCGACTCATAGCCACCCTATGTACAACAGCCCTAAACCATGCTCTATCCTGTGCCAATCTCATTGCCTCTGAC
>NW_006399922.1:353203-354778 GCF_000299155.1 Elephantulus edwardii | reverse complement strand
GTTCTGTAGTTTCCACACTCAGTTGGGTCCCCCTTCTTTGGGATGGGAACAAATACAGACCTCTTCCAGTCAGTTGACCAAGTGGTTGTTCTCCAGATTTCTTGGCACAACTTGGTGAGCACATCCAGGGCAGTATCTGTTAGCTGAAATATGTCAATTGGTATACCATCTATTCCTTTGGCCTTATTTTTTTGCTATTTCCTTCAAAGCAGCTTGAACTTGTGACAGTAGTGTGTACATTTTGTTACTTTTCTTAAATGATCCAACTTGGTTGGTTTGTTTTTTTACTTAACTTTTTAAAATTTTTTTTTTATTAATTTCAATGAAGATTTACAGAGATTGTGGATTTCCATTCATTCATTGTTGCACTTTTCCCCCTGCCCACTCCTAAGTGCTCCAACTTGTAGACTTGCTTGTTATATTGTTTTCTGTTTCATTTCTTTCTGGTTGATATTTCCTATTTTCTGGAACTGTAGGAGGAGTATTCTGTTCTTTTTTCTAATTGTTATTCTTTCTTCTTTTTTGATGTGTGTGCTTGCATTGGTATAAACTGTCCTCTGATCACTGCTCTGTCCTGTGTCCCAAAGGTTTTGGTATGTTATATTGGATGACACTCCCTTGGTTGATGAAAGTGAGGACTACTTAATATTCTGCTTGCTACAGAAGATCATATTGCAAACTTCAATATGGATTAAATCTCAACATCAAGAAAACAAAAATTCTCACCATTAGGTTATCTAACCTGAATGGATGGGGGGAGGCAGAGGGGGAAATTGAAGTATTCAATGATTTCATTTCACTTGAATCCACAACCAACCCCACTGGTACCAGCAGCCAAGATATCAAAAGACACTCTGTATTTAAAAAATCTGCTGTCAAAGACCTCTCACAAGTGCTAAAGAGCAATAATGTCAGTTTAAAAACTAAGGTACACTTGATCCATGCCATGGTCTTTTCAATTATTTCCTATGCATCAGAAAATTGGACAATGAATAAGGATTACAGAAGAATCAATTCTTTTGAGTTGTGATGTTGGAGAAGAGTACTGAATATCTCATGGACTAGTCTTAGAGAAAGTACAACCAGAGTTTTTAGAAGCAAGGATGGTGAAACTCTGTCTCACATCTTTGGGCGTGTTGTTAGGAGAAACCAGCGTTTTGAAAAAGATACCATGGTTGGGAAAAAGTAAGATCAGTGAAAGAAAGAAGACTCAACAAAAGGGACTGACATTCTAACTGTAACAATAAATTCTAGTATATCAGAGCTGAAGGCAAATGGCAGGGTTCAAATTCATTGGTCCTAGGGTTGCTATAAGTTACAGCCAACACAACAACACTTAACAACACCACAAGTTTTCATTATCATTTGCTTCTAGGAAGTTTTATTTCACCTTTAATTTTTTGTTTCTATTTTTCAGCAGATTATTATTCAGCTTCCAATTATTTTATCCCTACTCTCATCCCCGCCGCAGATATCCAATTAACTAATTGCTAGTTATACAGTATTATAATCTCTGGAGATAATCTGTATTATTTTTCTCTTTTTTTTAGTAAATATTTTATACTGGTTTTCTTA
>NW_006399922.1:351657-353072 GCF_000299155.1 Elephantulus edwardii | reverse complement strand
ATTGTAGATGACTCTACAACTCAACGGCACCTAACAACAACAATCAGCATTGAAATATGCCCTGTCTTTTCAGATCCTTTACCATTTCTTTTTCCTCCCACCCCCACCCATCAAATTGTACAACTTTAAAATTTCACCCCTGCCCATCCTGCCCTCTGATCCTACCCTCCCCCACGTTGGATCTTCATACACATTTTACTAGTTATCTTTCTATTTCTAAAATAATGGTCTTATACATTATTTGTGTTTACGAGACTGAATTTGTCCACTTAGTATAATGCTTTCCAGTCCCTACCAAGTTATGTTGTAATTTTCTAGATCATTGCTCCTGGGCTGTGTAGTATTTTATCATGTAAATGTACCACAATTTGCCAATCCATTCAGTTGTGGTTGGGCATTTAGGCTGTTTTCATGTTCTTGCAATGATAAATAACACAGCTATGAACATTGGTGTACAAATCTCTCTTTGTATCACAGTTCAAATTTACTTGGGGGATATTCTAAGCAGTGCATCATATGTAATTTCTATGTCCAGCTTTTTGAGGATCGCTAAACTCTCTTCCAGATGGTTGTACCATTTTACAATCCCATGAGCAGTGCATAAGGGTTCCTATTTCTCTGAATACTCTCCGACATTTATTACGTGCTGTCCTGTTAAACTTTGCAACTGCTACTGGAGTGAATGCTGTCTGATTGTGGTTTTGATTTTCATCTCTCTTATTGTCAGTGATTTTGAGTACTTCTTCATGTGTCTGTTGGCTATCCAAATGTCTACTGTGAAAAGTCTTTCCATATCTCTTGCCTATTTTGTAATTGGTTTCAGTCTTTTTCTTCTGGAGGCTCTATAGAATTCTGTAGACTTTAGTAATATGACCTTTGTTTGAGAAGGTATTGCCAAACGTTTTTTTCTCACTCAGTAAGTTTTCTTTCCCCCTTATTGGAAAAAGGTTTTGAGGCACACAAGAATTTAATTTTTAGAAGGTGTCATACATCAACTTCATCCTCTCCTGGTTGTGTATTTCTGGCTGTATTTGACAGCCTTTTCATACCTTGGGCTAGGCCTTCTGAGCTTGATCCTATACTGTTTCTCATGATCTTTATCATTTTGGGCTTTATGCCTAGGTCTCTGATCCACCTTGGGCTGATTTTTGTGTATAGTGTGAGACTTAAGACAGTCAGTCTAGAGACTAAGGTGTGTCTGACCTAGGCCATGGTCTTTTTTTTTTTTTTTGGATTGGTTAACTCTTTATATATAAGCATGAACAGTCTACAGTTTTTCACTTCAGATCTTTGGAACAAGGCAGTTAAGTGAAAAAGTCCAAGACAACTTTTGGATAACTTTAATCAACAGAATGGAAGTATACAAATGAAATTTTAAAGAAAATCAATGCATCAAAGAGTAAGATCTAACATGG
>NW_006399922.1:349324-351482 GCF_000299155.1 Elephantulus edwardii | reverse complement strand
TTGGGACAAATATAGTATTTGGTCACAAAGAGCAACAGGAGGTTATCTGCTGTGTCAGGAATGGGAAGAGTTTGGTATCCTGAGGAAAGTGCGGACACTGGACTCTATGATAATAAAGTGGAGGGGGTGAGGACAGGCATGCTCCATTCCCAGGAGGTGCTGGGAGGTTCGTGTATGCTGGGTGCCAAACACAACAAACAGCAAGGAACTGCCAAAGAAATTACTCCATTTGCAAACTCATTTTTGTGAAAGAGTTGGAGTAGCAACAGGAAGGGTTCCATGGAAGAGGTCCAGCTGGTATGGAGAAAACACACATTCAAGCACTGGAGTAACTATGGTTCTGCACTTGAAGTTGGTATTTGAAAGAAGTGCTCTCTGGTTGACTTGCAGAAGGCGATTTTTCTTCACAGAGAGGGCCAGAATATTTGGTTCTCTAGAAAGTTCTATTGGTCTTGACCTTGTCCTGTTTAGCTTTGTATTTTGAAGCATCTCTGGGTTCGCTGCTAGGATTGCTCCAGTCATCAGCTTCAGGTGTGGTCTTGTAATGGCACCATGCTGACTTATTAAAAACCGGAAGCCTCTCAAATGATTCACTTGAAAGAGCCTTCAAATAAATGACAGCATCAGTGCCCACTCCTTCCATGGAATACAGTTTTAGATCTCCCTGGAAATATCTGGCATGCAGACAAGAAATTGGCAGACCATAACCAAATCCAGCCAACGGGGCAGCTCTGGTGGGCTCCAGGCTAGGTCTGGGTGCAGTCGAATACATGTAGTTAATAAGGCGATCTATTTTTCGGAGTGGGACACCACCACCCTGGTCACTTATTTTAATGGATAAGTCTTCTTTGCCCAAGGTAACAAGAGTTTTAAAAGCTGGGTAGCCCTCTTTTCTATCTTCATATAACTCTACCATTGCTCTCATTGAGTTCTTGAACAACTCAAATAGCATGTGAAACAGGTGTGAGGGCACATAAACTACCTGAATAGGTTTGTCTGGAGCTTTGGCATTGAATTCTTCAACTTCCAGTTCTGGAGCTACCAAGTAATATTGTTCCCACAGCATCTTGGCTGTTTCATAGGCATCTTTCACCACTTCGGCCACATTACAGGTGGGATCAATGTTTCCTATATGTTTAGGCTGAGCAGGATTAGTGTCACCACCGAACAGAAGTGTGTGCTGGTTAATAAGCATGTGGAAAGAGATGCAACTGGTGTAAAATCGATCAAGAAAATATTGGATGTTACTGCTGATGAAAGGATCGAAACCAAACTTCTCTTTGTACTCAATCATGCCCTGTGCCATTGTTGGAACCACATCATTGTGTCTGTTTCAGACTTTAAGCTGGACTTGTAGAAAATTATCCAAGCCTTGTGGATCTTCAGGGCTCCTGTTTTCATATTCCAAAAGTTCTAGAAAGCTCTGCATATACCAGCTCTGCACCAAGCCCACGGAAGGTCGATTTAGCAAGTTGTCCGGCAGAAGGTTGACCTCTCTCATTGTATTTGCCAGTCGCACAGGCAGCTCCTTTCGGAGAAACATGTATGATGTTTTCTCACACGCATTGTCTCTCCCAAAGTCCAGAAACTCGGCCATAGTCTTTTTTAATTATTTGCTATGCACCAGAAATCTGGACAATGTTTAGGGATGATAGAAGGAGGATTGATGCCTTTGCGCTATGGTGCTGGTGAAGAGTATTGAATAGAAGGCTATAGATGACTATTAGAGCAAACAGGACCACCCTAGGGAGGGTAAAACCAGGGTGCTCCATTGAGGCAAGGATTCTGAAGCTTCATGTGACACGTTTTAAGCATATTGCCAGTAAGGATTGACCAGTCCTTAGGACAGGACATCATGCTGTGAAGGGTGAAGGGACAACTCAAAAGAGGAAAACCCCTGCTGAGATGGATTGACTCAGTGACTAAGGTAATGGGGGGGGGGGTTGTCAGAGACAATAAGGTTGGCTCAGGATACAGCAGTGTTCAGAGCTGTTGTACACAGGGTGACTATGAGCCACAAAGGACTCTACAGGACATAACAACAACAAATTTAAAATAGGCTGTTCTATCTTTATATCCACCTGATGGTATGCATAGGAATCAGATCGACTACATCTGTGGAAGGAACCGCTGGAGAAGCTCAATATCAGCTGTGAAA
>NW_006399922.1:343188-347224 GCF_000299155.1 Elephantulus edwardii | reverse complement strand
GCTATGAGTCGAAAATGACTCGACGGCACATAACAACAACAACAACAATCTTTATATCATTCTAACTTCCTCTTCATTTGTTGTTGTTTTGTTCTACTGAGTGTGAACCAACACATAGCTGACACTTTGAAGGCAATAAATTGCATTGGAAGAGAAAGCTCACCTTTCTCCTTTGGAGCTGCCAATGAATTGGAACAAGGTGTCTTTGAGTAGGCAACACAGCTCTTCACCCACTAGACAACCAGAGCTCTCTTCTTCTTTATTTAAAAGTTGTATAATTAACCTTTTCTCTCTTTTTGCCTTGCAGTTGTCATTATTTACAAATGAGTCTTCTCTATTTTCAGTCTTGGTAAATTTATATTTGAAAATTCTTTTTCTGGGTTGTTTTCCAGGTGATTTTATGTGTCTTTATCTCATGGTGCTGATTTATTGGTTTTCTGTCCAAAGGACATCCTTTACCATTTCCACTGTCTTCTTTCCTGTCTTGTTTATGCTAAAAAATCAGAGCATAGGTTTATTGGTTAATCTTGGTAGGTAAAATCGTCTTTTTCTTAAGCTGATCTCTTTGACATTGGAAAATTTTATTATTATATGTCTTAGTGATTTTCTTTGGGAATCTGTCTGATAAAGAGTTGAGCTTCTTAGATTGCTAATTATCCTTCCTTCATGATATAAGGGGAATTTTATGGTAGCAAATTTTCAACATTCTTCTCTGAGGATAGAGTGGGAAAAAATTATTTCCTTCTCCTGTTTTGAGATTATTATCACATGTAAATTTTCCCTCTTAATTTCTAAGTTTTCCCATGTAATTTTAGATTTTCTGAAATATCTGAGATTGTAACACATAGGAAAGACAAAAGAGTAGAACTGAACCAATTTAACCAATAAATAACCAGTTTAGGAAACAAAACTCTTGTCTTACATAAGAAAAAATTAGGAAAAAGAATAAAGGAAATAAAATAAAATCTAAAAAAAAAACTCAAGGAGGTGGGTACACAGTTTTGTTTGCTGTTTATGTAAATCACTTGAGTGCAGATTGGTGTTGGTTGTTGCTCTCAACCAGGTGATGTGTAAACAGTGGTTTGCTCTTTCCCAGTAGATGTGGCTTCAGGAGATATGGAAGTGGGGGTAAGTAGGCCACTGTGAACACTGTCGCTGTCTTTCATCAGGTGGAAACAAAAAAACAAAAAAAATCCTAGAAGTAGAAACAAAAACAGGAATGGACTAATTAGAAAAAAACCATTTTGTAATACCATTTCAGACAAGGGTTTATAGAATGCTATAGGGGCTCCACAAGAAAAGGACTGGTAACACAACTACAAAATGAGCAAAAGGTATGGAAAGAATTTTCAGAGGAAGATAATTTGGTTAGCAAACAGACATATGAAGAAATGCTCAAAATAATTGACAATGAGAGATGCAAATCAAAACCACAATCAGATACCATGTCACTCCAGTTAGCAGTGGCAAAGTTTAACAGGACAACAAGTAATAAATGTTAGAGAGGATGTGGCAAGATAAGAACTCTTACACATTGTTCATGGGATTGTAAAATGGTACAACCACTCTGGAAGGCAGTTTGGCATTTCTTCGAAAAGCTGAACATAGACATTCCAAATGACATAGATATTCCACTGCTTGGAATATACCCTGAAAAAATGAGAACTGAGAAACAAACAGAAACTTGTATATCAATGTCCATAGCAGCATTATTCTCCATAGCAAGAACATGGAAACAGCCCAAATGCCCACCACAATGGAACAGATTGAGAAATTATGGTACTTTCACAAAATGGAATACTATGCAGCAGCAGAAGCAATGAGTTTTTAATTTTTTAAATTTTATTTTATACTGGTTTATATACAAATTTCATAAAGTTCATATATATTTTTTTTCACACTGGACCTTTCCCCTTTCCTTTACCAATCAGCAGCAATAATTTTGTAAATTACTACCTATCTTGGGAGGGACTGGAGAGTATTATGCGAAGTCAACTAACTCAGTCGCGTAAGGACAAATACTGCGTATGACCATTATTTTTTTTCTTGAGATTTTAATGAAAGTTTATAGAGAACTTGGATTTCCATTCATTCATTGTTGTACATTTTCCTCCCTGCCCATGTCACCCCTGCCAAGTTTGCTTTTCTATTTGAAAAAAAAAACAAACACAAAAAAAACACACAACTTTCATTGTACGATTCCCTCTCCCAGTCCACTTTACTGTGCAGATCTTATTCTGAACTACTGACATGCAAATAATACCTAATCATAAGTTCCTTTTAAGCAGTTCTTTCCCTCTTCTACTTGAATGCAGTGTACATTATTTATCCCCTTCTTTCTTACTTCCCCCCCAATACTGATGTTAATCCTGTTTTATAACAGTGGCATTATACATTATTTGTCCTTTCATGACTGAGATATTTCACTCAGCATAATGTCCTCCATGGTCACCCATTTTGTATATTTCATGAGTTCCTTGTTTTTCAGTGCTCCATTGTATTCAATTGTATGATATACCACAGCTTCTCTATCCATTCGTTTGTTGATGGGCACTTGGGTTGCTTCCACCTCTTTGCTATTGTGAACAATGCAGCAATAAACACGGGTGTTCATATATCTGTTTGAGTAGCAGTTCTGGTTTCTTTAGGACATATTCACAGTAGTGGAAATGCTGAGTCAAACAGTATATTAAAACTTTTTGAGATAGTGCCATACTGCCTTCCATAGTGGTTGCACCATTGTACACTCCCACCAACAGTGAATAAGAGTTCCAGTTTCTCTACCACCTCTCTAGCATATGTTGTTTGCTGCTGTTGAATTTTGCTATTTTAACTGGGGTGGGATTATATCATATATTTGTTTTGATTTGCATCTCTCTTAGAGCTAAGGATTTTGAACACTTATTCATGTGTTTGTTTGCCATCTGAATTTCTTCTTTGGTGAAGTATCTGTTCATATCCTGTGCCCATTTTTCAATTAGGCTGTTTACCTTTATCTTGTTGTGATGTTCTAATGTTCTATAAATTCTAGATATAAGTCCCTTATCAGATATGTCTTTACCAAATATTCTTTCCACTTGTAGAAGTTTTTTGATGTGCATAGGGATTTGATTCTTAGAAGAGTATGACCATTATTGTAGAAATAGATAACTAGTACAAAGTGTATGAGGAGGTAAGGGGGGGAAGGGGAGCAGAGGGTTTGAGTGGGTAGAGGTAATCATGGGGTTGCATGGTATGATGATGGGTGGATGGGGTTGGGAAGGTAGGGGATCCAGTGTGAGGGGCAATGTATACATATGAACTTTCTAGGTAAACCAGTGTAAAATTTAAAAAAAATAATAATAATTTGCAAGAAATTAAAAAACCAACCAGAATGAACAGGAAAAAAAGTAAAACTAAGAGTAGAATCACTGCAAAAGGAAGAAGAAAAAGAAATAAAAAGAAGAATAAAAGAGAAGATGAGAAAAAATAAGAAAGAAAAGAAAGATGGAAAAGGAGAAAACTGGAGGGTCAGGTGGTGTGAGGCAACTGCTGCTCTTGCCTCTGTGATAGAGGTGGAGGCAAGATGTGTGGTCTGGTCTTAGTTTCTGCTGGTCCAACAGAACACTGGGGATGGTGCAACCAGTTCGAGTGAAGTTTCTGCTTATCTGAGAAGCAGCTGTAGGCAAGTGCCCCACCAAGGACAGAGCCTCCTCTGGCCCAGGGGATAGCCAGAATGGAACCTCTGTACTTAAGAGGACATTCAGAATGCCACAAAATTAGAAATTAATAACAAGAAAATAAAGGAGAAAAAAACCACACATTTGGAAGCTGAACAACAACTTGCTTGAACACGACTAGGTACAACAAGAAATAAAAAATTAAATAAAAAAGTTTCTTGAAACAAATGACAATGAAGACACTACTTACCAAAACCTCCTGGGAAACAGCCAAAGCCATAATCAGAGGTCAATTTATAGCAATTAGAAAACACATCAAAAGGCAGGAAAAATTTACCATTGACTCTCTAACCCAACATCTCCAACAAATTGAAAAA
>NW_006399922.1:310665-339888 GCF_000299155.1 Elephantulus edwardii | reverse complement strand
GGGGAGAAGGGTGCAACAATGAATGAATGGAATTCCAAAATCTCTGTAGATGTTCATTGAAATGAAAAATAAACAAACTAATTTTTTTTTTTAAAAAAAGAGGACATTCAGGAGCAGATTACCCAGACTGGATCATAGTTTCTGCTATGATCTAAAATGACCAAGGTAGCCCACTTGGTTGTGCATGGTGTCTCTGTAAATCTAGGAAGTGGGTGCCTGGTGGGCACCCAGTTAGGGTGCACATATTGCCAGACTAGACGGCGGCAAGCACATGTGTCTTCAAATGGGGTGGGGGCGGATGATATGTACTCAGTGCCGGATTCACAATGGTGCAAGCTTGATTTCAAAGAAGGGGAGATGTATGGGGAAGCACCATACCTGTTAGGTATGGGGAACAATCACGATCTTTCTTCTGATCACCAGAAAAGTATGCACATCTTTTTTTACCATCAGCTGTTCACTGGTGTGGGGATCAATGCAGTCCTGGTTCCTGCCTCTGTCAAAGGACTGCTTCCAAAGGTTCAGGATGGCTGGACTGTGTAAGATCTATTCACAGTTCACAGCTTCACTGGTTTCCTTTTTGATTGTTCTTTCAACTGGTATTTTACTTATAATTTCCTTTGAAGTTCAGTGGTCCAGGATATGATCTGTTATCTCTATTTTTTTACTTTCTGAGCCAACTGTAGAAAGGAGCTGGTAGCATAAGGTGTCTCCTGTCTTCCACTGGTACCCATAACACTGCTGCAGGCTTATTGGTTGCTGGTAAATAGGGAAATATTTCCTACTCTTAACAGTTACTGAGGTTACTTCACCTCTCCATTTCTACAGCCATAAGATGGCAACAATCTAGTTGTGATGAGTATAAAAGTTAATATATGTAATGGCTAAAAACAGAGTATGGTTTTATATAAGTGCTCAAATTTAGCTGTTTTATCTATTTCTATAAGATAAATCTTTCAAGAGTAAAAAAGGCAAAGCAACATCATTAAGGAAACTTGAAGTTCTGTGTAGATAAAGAGACAGACTTACCAGATTATCTGAATTAAGTTTTACACTTTCAGAGCCATTGCTGATAACTAAAAAACGTTTTAAAAAGAAGAAAGAGGGAAAGATACTAAACCTATAAAAAAATTCCAATTTCAATAAACTAGAAATCAGATACATTAGTCAAGTCATTTCAATGCGAATCACTAGAATAGTTGATTAAGCCAAAGTTGTACACTTGTGTAAACTGATCACTGGGAATGAGTTCACAAATAGTGCTTTGCATAATACACAATTTGTATGTTGTTGTTGTTGTTGTTATGTGCTGTCGAGTCGCCTGTGACTCATAGCGACCCTATGTACAACAGCCCTAAACTCCGCTCTGTCCTGTGCCAATCGCACTGTCTCTGACACTCCCATCTCAATTATCCCAGTCACTGAATCAATCCACCTCATAGAGGGCCTTCCTCTCCTGCGCCGTCCCTCCACCCTCCCAAGCATGATGTCCCTCTCCAAGGACCGGTCTCTCCTCACTACATGTCCAAAGTAAGTTAGACGGAGCCTCAGAATCCTTGCCTCCAAGGAGCCACCTGGTTTAACCCTCTCCAGAACAAATCTATTTGTTTTCCTAGCAGTCCATGGTATTCTCAATACTCTTCTCCAGCACCACAGTCAAAGGCATCAGTTCTCCTTCTATCCTCCTTGGTCATTGTCCAACTCTCTGATGCATAACAGGTGATTGCGAAGACCATGGCCTGTATCAGATGCACCTTAGTCTCCAGAGAGACACCATTGCTCTTCAGCACTTTGGAGAGGTCCCTAACAGCAGACTTTCCCATGGCAATGCGCCTTTTAATTTCCTGGCTGCTGGTGCCAAGACTGTTGACGATGGAGCCAAGCAAACTAAAGCTGTGTACAATCTCAATCTCTTCACCATCCATCCTGATGCTGCCAATTGGTCCAGTGGTGAGAATCTTTGTCTTCTTGACACTGAGCCTCAATCCATATTGTAGGCTGCAGTCCTTGACACTCTGCAGCAGGCGCTTCAGGTTCTCCTCAATTTCAGCAAGCAGGGTTGTATCATCCGCATAACGCAGATTGTTGCTAAATCATCCACCAATCCTGACCCCACATTTCTCCTCATAGAGAAATTTGAACAATTTGTATAGGGTCATTTAATTACATAAATATTGTGAAAATTTTGCCAAAGCGAAGTGAAGACATTAAGAAGTTAAGGAGCTAACAGAAGATTTCAAAGGACAGCATGGGAAGACAAAGTAAAGCATTATAATAAAATGTGCAAGGAGCTTGAGTTGGAAAACCAAAAGGGCTGAACTCAGCATTTCCTAAGCTAAAGGAACCAAAGAATAAATTCAAGCCACAACATGCAATACTTTAAAAGATGCTATGTGCAGACTATTGAATGATTCTGGAAGCAGCAAAAGAAGGTGGAAGGAGTATACAGAGTCACCATACCAAAAGGAATTGGCTGACTCAGAAGAATTTCAGGAAAAAAAATATGATCAAGAAGCAATGGTGATGAAGGAGGAAATTTAGGCTGCCCTTGAAGGAATTGGCAAAAAATAAAGCCCCAGGAATTGACAGCATACCAATTGACATATTTCAACAAACAGCTGGACCTGCTCACCAGGTTGTGCCAAGAAATTTGGAGGACAATTACCTGGACAACCGAATGGAAGAGATACTTATAGGTGACCTGACCGTGTGGAAACTATCAAACAGTATCACTAATATTGCATACAAGCAAATTCCTGCTGAAGATTAAGCAAAAATGACTGGAACAGTGCATCAACAGAGAACAACCAGAAATAAAAGCTGGTTTTAAAGAGGTTATGGCACTAGAGACATTGTCAATATCAGAAAGATCTTGGAAGAAAGCAAAGAATACCAGAGGAACATCTGTTTGACTGCATTGACTATATACAAAGGCATTTGACTATATGGATCACCACAAATTGTGGCTAACCTTGAGGACAATGGGAATCCCAGAACACTTAACTGTGCTCATGTAAAATCTGACTTGAACCAGGAAGCAGTCCTCAGAACAGAGCAAGGAAATACTGACTGTTTCAAAATCAGGAAAGGAGTGCATCAGGGAAGCATCCTGTCTCCATGCCTTTTCAATCTATATGCAGAACAGATTATTCTGGAGGCTGGGCTTTATGAGGAAGAATGTGGCATCAGGATTGGACTCATCAACAATCTATGTTATGCAGATGACACACCTTGCTTGCTAAAACTGTGGAGGACCAGAAGTACTTGCTGCAGAAGGTCAAGGAAAGGACTGCAGCCTTCAATATAGATTGAAGCTCAACATCAAGAAGGCAAAGATTCTCACCACTGGGCCACCACTGGGCCAACTTGCAGCACCATGATGGATGGAAAAGTGATTGAGGTTGTTAACAGTTACAGCTTACTCTGCTCCACAATCAGCACTCTTGGCATAACCAGTTATGAAATGAAAAGACTAATTGCACTGGGAAAATCTACTGTCAGGGACCTCTCCAGGAGCAACTATATCAGTTTAGAAACTAAGGTGAATCTGATCCAGGCCATCATCTTCACAATTACTTGTTATGCATCAGAGAGCTGGACAATGACTCAGGAGTGACAGAATAATTGATGCCTTTGAGTTGTGGTGTTGGAGAAGGGTCTTGAACATACCATGAACCACCAAAAAAAAACAAATAGGTCTGTCTTGCAGAGGGTGAAACCAAGTTTCTTCTTGGAAAATTTTGTGACTCTGTCTTACATATTTTGTGCATGTGGCCAGAGAAAGTGGTCCCTGGAAAAGGACATTATGCTTGTAAAGTGGAGGGACAGTGAAAACCTTGGACAAGATAAACTGATAAAGTAACAGGGGCAATAGAGGTAGGTTGTGGGAGTCAGTGAGACTGGTCAGGAAAAGTCAGGCTTCAGAGTTGTTGTACATAGGATTGCTATGAGTTTCAGGTGACTTAACGGCACACAACGACACAACAGAGGTATCTGACCTACTTTGGGCATGTTGCCAGGAGGGAATTAGTCTTTGGAGAAGGGCATCATGTTTAGAAGGAAGGAGGGAGAGTATAAGAGAGGAAGATCCAGGATGAGATGGACTGACACAGTAACTAGGGTAATGGAGTTAGGTTTGTCTGAGACAGTAAGATTGACTCAAGACAGGGTTCAGAATTAGTGTATATAGAGTCACTATGAGTCACTGGCCACTAAACAACAAATAACAACAAAAAGAGATAAAAAAGTGCATATCTGGATTACAGGAGACTTTTTAGGTCATCTCTTAGTATTATCCTGTCATGTGATTAAAGTAAAAGGAACTAAAGTAATGTAAATTTGCCATGACTACTTGATAAATGAAACTTTGGGTAACTCCATCACAAGCAACTGTGGCCCTTGCTGTGGACAACAGAAACCTCAAATGTCATCAGATTTGGGTGGTGGAAGAAGGCAGTCTAAATACCAAGCACAATCATGTGCCTAGTACAATAGACTATCATTTTTATGAGCATTCCTTCTTTGTTTATGTGCATAAAATAGTTTTGTGTCTTTTGCTTATAAAACATAAACTAAAAAGGGGCTAGTACACTTCCAGTTGTATAATGTTAGGTAAAAGTATGATATCATAATTATTTTTACAATTATGGTTTAAGGAGACGTGTATAGGTACAAGTTAAGAAGAGGTACTCTATGATGATTAAGGCTATGATGCCATGGTTACCTATGATTCTTGAGTTTGGCAGTTGTGATGTGATCATTCCCTCAGGACAGAGCGGAGTTTAGGGCTGTTGTACATAGGTTCGCTATGAGTCGCAAGCGACTCGATGGCACATAACAACAACAATGAATTGCAGATTTAGAGTCCTAAAAGTGCTCAATTGACAAAGTATTAAAATCACACTTGAACTGGTAAACAAGGTCTTATCCAGGCCTAGTGGCCAGGGGCAGTGCTGTGGGGTGTCTGGCCCAAGAGGATGCCTTTATTTGGTCTCTGTTTTGAGCTTGGTCTTCTATAAAGTAAACAACAAGACACAAGAATAAATGGGTCTGTGCACACATTGTTATCGGCATGGTGCTCTGTTTAAAGCAAAGAGCATGTAAATTGCCAAGGCCCTCAGTAAGGCCTTAAATGGACATGTTCATCTCACCCATCCTCTTTATAATGATGGCTTAAAGGACAACAAACATTGAGCTTCAGAAACAAGCAGAAAGTAGGAGCTGATGATAGGAATAATATAAAGTATGGCAGTTTATACTCTGCAACTCAAAGACTAATTTTAGTCACTAGTCTCACAGTAATGGTTGGGGATGACCTTCAGAAGGGTAGTAAGGGAGGGTGGGAAGCAGGGGTGGGAAAACGAACCCTTTTCCCCTGTTCTTTATGTAGGTATGGCTTCATGGAGACACTTCCTAAGTTTTTATTTAAACCATATTCTGTTGTTAGATCTGCCTTGTGCATTTTGCTTTCTTCTCTGTTCTAAAAAACTGAAAATGACCTTCAGGATCCTACAAAAGTAGTAAACATTTTCTGAAACTTAGCCAACTGTCTTGCATACTATTAAGGAAGAAAAAATTTTAAATCATTAATAAGGAAGCTTTTGTGGCCAAGTGGTAAGGAGTTAAACTGTCAATCCAAAGGTTCATATCCACAGTAGCACCATAGGAGAAAGATGGGCAATTTCCTGCCATTCACTTTCTAGCCTCTGAAAACTCATGGGAGTTGGTTATGACTGGATAGGAAATAACAAGTTAATGAATTAAAAGGAAAGCTCTACTTCCATTAAGAAGGCTCAGTACTGCCTAAATATGTTTTTATTTGTACCCAAATCATTTATTTCTTTATTCTCACACATTAAAAAATGAAGTAGACTGAACAGATGTCCCTGGTGTGCACGGGTCTCCAGGGCACATGTGCTGGGGATGCAAAGCAGAAAGCCTTAGGGCCCATCCCCTCTTTAACTCAGAGTAAATGGCGTCCAGTCAGAGGGCAGGGACAGGTCAACCCTGAGTGATCATGAGTGCAGGGACCCGGCTGCGCCTGACAGAGGCTAAGCCAGGTAGGTGTCCTTCTCCCCTAGTACTCACTCCAGGTACTCCTTCTCGATCAGACTGTCAGTGCATTTCTGGATGACAGGGACCCTCGGCTTGAAGTGTGAAGACAGCTGGGCCAGCACCTCCTGCAGCAGCTGCTGGTGCTTCAGGACCTTCTCGTTTTCATGACCCTCTCGATGGCCGCCTGGATCAGAACTTTCTGGTCTTCCTCGATATTCTTGTATGTTGCTTCCTGTTCCTGTTTCTGTTCAGTTTTCACTCGTTCATTGATGTTGACCCTTAATAATTTTTTGGAAGTTTTTATAGTTTATTTAGCACATGTAAAACGTGCAAACAAGCTTTCTATTCCTTTTCTTCACTGTGCAGTCTGGCATTGAGATTGGTGACTCTAATGGCCATCCAGGCTGCACTTTCCACAATGGCTTTATGGTTCTTGGAGGAAACATTACATGCAGTCTCAGAACACAAAGATTTGTTGCACATCAGCAGTACCGCCAGCTCCTTGACATTGTGGACTAAGAATCTGCACAAGCCACTGGGTAACTTGTTCTTTGTCTTCTTGTTGCTCCGGTAACCAATGGATGGGCATCCAGATCTGGCCTTTAATCTTCTCTGAACTCTATTGTTGATGCCTCTGGGTATGCGCCAACTATGCTTAATTTTGATATAACAGTCAGACTGGTGGCACTTCTTGGTCCTCTTTTTGATGATCTTTGGTTTCACCAGGGGTCTAAGGCAACCATTTTGCCAGTGGGAGATGGCACTAATTTTTTATTTTTATAACCAAGATATAATTTAATTAAGGCTTCAATTCCACCTCATCAAAATTTGCATTTTCATCTTTTGGAACCAACAGCTTTGACTTCAACAAAATCTGCAGAAGTTGGGCGAGAATGTCTGAGACCAGCACAATCTCCTAGCTGAAGCAAACCTGTGGCTTTGAGTTCACCTCTAAGCTCCAGCGTGTGTTCCAAAACACTGGCGTAAGTAAAGACCTAAACAAACAGTTGAAGAAACACCTGACCACAGCAAGTAATAAATGTTGGAGAGGATGTGGAGAGATGGGAACTCTTTTACATTGTTGGTGGGATTGTAAAATGGTACCACCACTCTGGAAGGCAGTTTGGCACTTCCTCAAAAAGCTGAACATAGACATTCCATATGACCCAGCTATTCCATTGCTTGGGATATACCCCAAGAAAACTAGAACTGCGGCTCAAATGGAAACTTGTACACCGATGTTCATAGTAACCTTATTCACCATCACAAGAACATGGAAACAGCCCAGATGTCCAACCACAAACAAATGGATTGAGAAATTGTGGTACATTCATAAAATGGAATACTATGTAGCGCGCAGGAACAATTATTTTTTTAATTATTAACTTGGGAGGGACTGGAGAGCTTTATGCTGAGTGACCTAACTCTGTCCCACAAGGACAAATACTGTATAAAACCATTATTGTAGAATTAGTATGAGTAGGGTGTGTGTGTGTGTGTGTGTGTGTGTGTGTGTGTCTGGAAATAGAGATGTGAGGATGGGTGGGTGGAGGTGGGTGTTAATAGGGTTGCACAATTTGATAGGTGGGTGGGATGAAGGAAATGGGAAGGATCTTTTGTGGAAAACAATGTATTCAAACTTTGTAAATAAATCAGTATAAAATTTTTAAAAATTAAAAAAAAAAAAACAAAAAACACCTGACCAACTCTGAGCCCCTAGATGTGGATGGACTTCAGCATCCAGGTCCTGATGAGCTCCGGGTCGTGGCCCTTCCAGCAGTCCTGCATCTTTGCCCTGCCCTCAGAGCTGGAGAGGAGTTCCCAGCAGTTAAGAGCCTTCCACACCAGCAGACACAGTGGCAGGAAGTTGACGTAACTGTTCCAACTATCTAAAGGAGAATTAGTAACCAACTGCTTCAAGAACAGATACATGCTGCAGGTGTCCATGACAATCTTGCACAACACAGGGGATGCTTACACCATCTAGCAGCTGACCAACAGCATACAGTTCAAAATGCTCAAATATACTGATGACCAAAATATCCCCAACACTGCTATACATTTCTGAAGTAACGTTATTTGTTATGTACCGTCGAGTCACTTGCGACTCAGTGACCCTAAACCCTGCTCTGTCCTGTGCCCATCTCACTATCTCCGACACACCTACCCCCATTACCCCAGTTACTGAATCAATCCTCCTCATAGAGGGTCTTCCCGTCCTGTGCTGTCCCTCCACCCTCCCAAGCATGATGTCCCTTTCCAAGAACTGGTCCCTCCTTGCAACATGTCCAAAGTATATCAGACGAAGTCTCAAAATCCTTGCCTCTAAGGAGCAGCCTGGTTTAACCCTCTTCTGTCTTAACCTGTTTGTTTTCTTAGCAGTCCATGGAACATTCAATACTCTTTTTCAACACTACAGCTCAAAGGCATAAATTCTCCTTCTATCCTCTTTAATCACTGTCCAGCTCTCTGATGCATAGCAAGTGATTGCAAAGACCATGCCCTGTATCAGGTGCACCTTAATCGCCAGACTGACACCATAGCTCTTCAGTACTTTGGAGAGGTCCCTAAGAGCAGACTTTCCCATCACAAAACGTCTTTTAATTTCCTGGCTGCTGGTACCAAGAATGTTGACTGTGGAGCCAAGCAAGCTAAAGCTGTGAACAATCTCAGTCTCTTCACCATCCATCTTGATGCTGCCTATTGGTCCAGTGGTGAGAATCTTTGTCTTCTTTATATTGAGCCTCAATCCATATTGAAGGTTGCAGTCCTTGACCTTCTACAGCAAGTCCTCCTCAGTTTCAGCAACCAGGGTTGTGTCATCTGCATAACGCAGATTGTTGATGCATCTTCCACCAATCCTGACGCCACACTTCTCCTCATAGAGCCCAGCCTCCCGGATAATCTGTTCTGCATACAGGTTGAAAAGGTATGGAGATAGGATACATCCCTGTCGTACACCCTTCCTGATTTTGGACCATGTAGTGTTTCCTTGTGTTCTGACGACTGCCTCCTGGTCCAAATATAAGTTTCGCATTAGCACGATCAAGTGTTCTGAGATTCCCATTCTTTTGAGTCAGTCACAGTTTGTTATGATCCACACAGTCAAACACCTTTGCATAATCAATGAAACACAGATAGATATTCCTCTGGTATTCTCTGCTTTCAGCAAAGGTCCATCTAACATTAGCTACAATATCCCTAGTACCACGACCCCTTCTAAACCCAGCCTGGACTTCTGGCAGTTCTCTGTTGATGTCCTGTTCCAATAGGGATTTTTGTTTGTTTGTTTGTGTTGTTTTTTTTTTTAATCTTCAGCAGAATCTTGCTTGCATGTGCTATCAATGATATTGTTCTATAATTTCCACACTCTGTTGGGTCACCATTCTTTGGAATGGGAACAAAGTATTTTTAGAAAATTTTGCCTTACTTACATCAAGTCAATATCTTATACACATTGTTCCTATTTCTAACCTAATCAATCCACTTACACATCTTTCAAACACTAAAAGGGTATGTTTGTTGTCCAGTTTAAAAAGCCACAGTCCTTTCAGCTCTTGTTCCTCTATGGCTTCTAGACCCAGTGACCACAGGGTTTGGCTTACACTCCAATTTGTCAGAATTCCTTTAATGTGGGACTGGAACATGGGAACTTTGAGTAATGAGCTGGTATCTCACTGCTGCCCATGTGTCAGACCTTTCACATCTTCTAACGGTGGGCCTTTATGATATTATTTTCTCAAGAGCAAGTTATAAAGTCTCATCTAACATTAACTGGTGGAGAAAAACTATGGTGTCGAGGAATATATGAAAATCTATTTAGCAAGCCCACAACCCCATAGCTGCAGTTATAAAACCAGAGTCAAATAACTTTTAAATATTTGAGAGTTCATTCTATAAAATACCAATGTTGTTGTCAGGTGCCGTCAAGTTTTAGAGTACAACTCATAGCACACTTATTCACAAGAGATCTGAACCTTGCCTTATCCTGTACCATCATCATCTGTCTTGCCTGAGCCCACTGTCCAAGTCACTGTGTCAGTCCCTCTTGTTGAGGTCTTCTCTTTCTCAGACCTTCCACCTTTCCCAACATTATGCCTTTTTCCAAGTTTTGGGCCCTTCTGACAACATGCCGATGTATGTGAGACCAACTTCCACCATCTTTGCTTCTAAGGAGCATGCAGGTTGGACGTTCCCCGGGACGGATTTGTTTGCATTTCTGGCAGTTCATAGGGCATTCACTATTCCAACACAATTCAGAGGCATCAATTATTCGCTGACCTTCCTTAATTGTTGTCTGGCTTTGAGATGCATAAGAAGCAACTAAAAAGACCATGGATTGGATCCAGCACACCTTAAGTCTTCAAAATGGCATCACTGCTCTTTAGAACTCTGGAGTGGGTTTGGGTTTGGTTTTTTTGTTTGTTTGTTTTGTTTTGTTTGATTTTTCTTGTTAGTAGACTCTTTTTTAATTCAGGGGGAAAAAACCCAAAAAGTTTCTAACCACACACAGGAGGGGTATGGGTGGGGGGAAGTTTCTGCCCATGCAGCCCTGGCCCCTGCCCCAAAATGGTTTTGGCAGCAATAAAGGATGTATTCTTGATAGTAAATTTCCCAATGCAACACATCTTTTCCTAAACTGCTGTTATCATTGGTGTTGATAGTGGATCCAAGTAAAATGAAATCCTGGGCAACTTCAACCATTTCTCCATATATCATGATGCTGCGTAATGGCTCATCCTGGTGAGGATTTTTATTTCCTTGATGTTGAGATGGAATCCATATTAAAGACTGTAATCTTTGATGTTCTTTAGCAAGTACTTCAAGTTGCCCTTACTTTCTGCAAGCAAGGTTACATAATGCAGACACCTCAAAAAGAAGAGCTTCTCAGTTCCCACTGCTTATTGCACCAAGGAAGCTAATAGGGATATGCATTTTAGGATGTAATGATTTCACATGTAGACATTAAACTATCATAGGTTACACTGTATCATCTGTACTGATTCACATTAAAGAAACCCAGCAAAGCCCCTTTCAGTTCTAAACTCCAAGCTTTTGGACAGATATTGGAAATGTGATCTCTGCTCCCAAAACCCCATCCCAACATTTTCTAACTATGTTTACATTTGAAATCAACAACTGTATCAGATCAGAAGTGCTCCAATGTGAATATAAAATTATTATCAAAGTCACAGAAGAACAGAAGTTTAGCATTAAAAAAAGTTTAAGAAAAGAGTGTCTCTTCTATCGCTAGACAGTTAATTAAGTGGAAGTTCTAGGTAAGCATTGCTATTGTTGTAATTGTGTACGTCAGAGTTTGGAAATCAACTCATAGCTGGCCCTCCAGTGGGTTTTCAGAGGCAGTTAACCAGGAGGAGACTGCCCATCTTTCTTCCGTGGAGCAGCTAGTGGCCTTGAACCACATGCCTTCAGAAATGCAGCATAGCTTCTTGCAACTAATATAATATTTTGCCTTGTCTTCTTGAGATACCCTTTGCATTTTATTCAGATCTCTTTAACTAATTTCTTCCTTTTGCTTTAGCCTTCCTAAGTTCAAAAGCAAGTTTCAGAATCTGTTTGGATATCCATTTTGGTCTTTTTCCTCTTTTCTGTATATTTAATGACTCCTTCCTTCATATATGCTGTCCTTCAAGTCACTCCATACCTTGTTAGGTCTTTGGTTTAGTGCATCAAATCTATTCTTGAGATAGACTCTAAATGCAAGTGGAATACAGTCAGCATCCTATTTTGTCTCTAGAGTACTCATTTTCATTTTCTTCAACTTCAATTTAAACTTGCAGAGGAGCAATTGATGGTGTGTTCCACAGTCAAACCCTGGCCTTGCTCTGATTATATTGAGCTTCTTTACCATCTCTTTTCACAGAGGTAGCTAATTTGATTCCTGTATATTTTGTTTGTTCTATTATGGTAGCTTGCATGTTGCTATGATGCTGGAAGCTATTCTAACAGTATTTCATATACAAGCAATTTTACCCATAGTGAGCATGTTTCGGTGGAGCTTCTAGATTAAGACAGACAAAGAAGTTGGCCTGGTCATCCATTTATAAAATAAGGGGCACTTAAAAACCCTATGAACAGCAGTGGAACACTGTCTGGTACATGTCACACAATGAAGCCTTCAGGCTAGAAAGCACTCAAAATACAACTGAAGAATAGTTAACTTCCCAAAGCAAAGTCTACCTTAATGTTGACAATGGAGTACAACTTTAAGCCAATGAAACTCTGCTGACCTTCATTTGCTGATGGGGTGAGCCTCAAAATGAAGAAAAATAACTGCAAATACCTATTAAGAATCAGAATGCATGAAATATAAGCTTGGGAAATTAAAACTTGTCAAAAATGAAATTTATATTTTGGGGAGCTCTGGTGGCCTAGTGGCAAGAAGCTGCAACTACAATCCCAGAGGTGCACGGTTTGAATCCACCAGATGCTCTGCCGGGGAAGGAGGGGCAATCTCCTCCTGTACCAGTCAGATCTGATTTGACGGTACACGCACATAAAAATAATAAAATAAAATAAAATTTTTTAAAAAATGAAATTTAACAGATAAAGATTAAAATCTGTATTTGTAAGCTGAAATGTGCTAGCACTGGCCATTCTGAGTTAGACATTCATGTAGTCTACTATACTGGGAATGACAAATTAGATACCAAAAAAGACTACATTGAGATCTATCCTGAGCACAGTGCTTTCAATGATAGCATAATATACAGATCCATACAAGAAAGATGACTAATATCTCCCTTTATACACAAACCACTAAAGCCAAAGAAGAAAAACAGAATTTCCACCAACTTCTGTGTCCAAGATTGATAAAAGATGCAATCAAGGTACATTAGATACTAGAATGCTGGCTACTGGAATACAAAGGTTGGAATAAAATGAGGATTGTTACTCTTGTTGTTATATGCCATCGAGTCCCTTGCGACTCATAGTGACCCTACATACAAGAGCCCTAAACCCTGCTCTATCCTGTGCCAACCTTAATGTCTCTGACACACTTGTCCCCATTATACCAGTGCCTGAATCAATCCATCTCATTGAGGGTCTTCCTTTCCTGCACTGTTCCTCTACCCTCCCAAGCATGATATACCCATCCAAAGACCGGTCTCTCCTTGTAACATGTCCAAAGTGTGTCAGATGAAGCTTCAGAACTCTTGCCTCCAAGAAGCAGCCTGGTTTCACCTTCTCCAGGATGAACCTGTTTGTTTTCCTAGCAGTTCATGGTGTCTTCAGCACTCTTCTCCAGGACCACAGCTCACAGGAATCAACTCTTTATCATCCCTAGTCATTTTCCAGATCTCTGATGCACAGCAAGCAACTGAGAAGACTATGGCCTGAATCAGGCACACCTTAGATTCCAGGCTGACACTGTTGCTCTTAGTACTCTGTAAAGGTCTCTGACAGCTGACTTTCCCAATGCAATTCGTCTCTTGGTTTCTTAGCTGCTGGTACCAAGTGTTGATTGTGGAGCCAAGCAAACTAAAGCTGTTAACAATCTCAATCTCTTCACTGTCCATAATGATACTGCCAATTGACCCAGTGGTGAAAATCTTTGTTTTTTGGACATTGAACTTCAATCCATATTGAAGGCACAGTCCTTGACCCTCTGCAGCAAATGCTTCAGGTCCTCCTCAGTTTCAGCAGGCAGGGTTGTGTTCTCTGTATAATGCAGGTTGTTTATGAATGTTCCTGCCACATTCCTCTTCATACAGCCCAGCCTCCTGGATAATCTGTTCTGCATATAGGATAAAAAGGTATGGATACAGAATACATCCTTGGCACACAGTCTTCCCAATTTTGAACCAGGTAATGTCTCTTTGCTCTGTTCTGACGAGCTTTCTGGTTCTGTTCTGTTCTGTTCTGCTTTCTGGTTCAAGTATAGGTTTCATATAAGCACAATCAAATATTCTGGGATTCCCATTCTTCTCAGAGTCAGCCAGTAGTGATTTGAACGTGGAATGTAAGAAGCATGAATATAGGAAAATTAGACATTGTTAAGAAAGAACTGAAACACATAAATATTGATATACTAGGTATTGGTGAGCTGAGATGGACTGGCATGGGACATTTTGAATCAGATGATCATATGATCTACTATGCTGGGGATGAAAAGGTGAGAAAAAAATGGGGTTGCTGTCATAATTAAAATACTTTCTAGATCCATCTTGAAATACAATGTGGTTACAGGATAATAACCATACATATACAAGGAAGTCCAGTGAATACCACTATCATTCAAATATATGCACCCACATCTAGAGCAAAAGAGGAAGAAATGGAAGATTTCTACCAACTTTTGCAGTCAGAAACTGATCGAACATGCAATCAAGATGCATTGATAATAATGGGCAACTGGAATGCAAAAGTTGGGAACAGGGAAGGATAAGTAGTTGGAAAACATGGACTTGGTGACAGAAATGAGGCTGGAGATAGAATGATAGAATTATGCACATTCAATGATTTATTCATTCCAAATATGTTTTATAAGAAACAAACACAGTCTATACACACAGATTTCACCTGAGGCTATGCATAGGAATCAAATTGATTACATTTGTGTAAAGAATTACTGGAGAAGCTCAATATCAGCTGTGAAAACTAGGCCAGCTGCTGTTTGTGGAACAAACCACGAACAACGTACATACAAATTCAAGCTGAAGTTGAAAAAAAATTAAATCAAATCCACCGGAACCAAAATTTGATGTAAAGTCTATCCCGTTTGACTTTCAAAACCATCTCAGGAACAGGTTTGAGGCCTTAGACACCAAGGAGGGAAGTCCAAATGAGCTGTGGGAAGATATCAAGAATATCATCCATGAAGAATGTAAAAGGTCATTACAAAAGCAGAAGAGGAAGAAAAGACCAAGGTGGATGTCAGCTGAGACTTTGAATATTGCATTAGAGCACCGAGAAACCAAAGCTAAAGGAAGAAATCAAGAAATTAAGGAACTGAATAGAAGATTTCAAGGGGGAGTTTGGGAAGACAAAGCAAAGTATTATAATGAAATTTGCAAAGAGCCTGAGTCAGAAAATCAAAGCAGCCAAACTCACTTAGCATTTCTTAAGCTGAAGAAACTGAAAAACAAATTCAAGCCATGAGTGATAATACTTAAGGATGCTTTGTGAAGAATATTAAATGATACAGGAAGCATTAAAAGAAGGTGGAAGACAGAGTTACTGTACCAAAAGGAATTGGTGGATACTGAAGAATTTCATAAAATAGCATATGAGCAAGAGCCTGTGATGATGAAGGAAGAAGTGGTAAAAAACAAGGCCCCAGGAATTGATGTCATACCAATTGACATATTTCAACAAACAGACATTGTCCTGGATGTGCTCACCAAGTTGTGTCAAGAAATCTGGAGGACAACCACCTAGTCAACTAACTGGAAAAGATCTATATTTGTTCCCAAAGAAAGGTGACCCAATAGAGTGCGGAAATTATCAAACAGTATCATTAATATCACTGCAAGCAAGATTCTGCTGAAAATGATCCAAAAATGACTAGAGCAGAAAATTGCCAGAAGTTCAGGCTGGGTTTAGAAGAGGCAGCGGTATTAGGGGTATTATAGCTAATGTTAGATGGATCTTGGCTGAAAGAAGGATTAGTAATTGGAATATATGCCTTTGTGATGGAAATGAGGGTAGAGACTGTATGACAGAATTTTGTATGATAAATTATTTTCATTGCAAGATGCAAGAAGTGCAATCTGTTACTAGGGGCTTCTCTGACTGAGCTCCAGACCCTAGAGTACCTGTGTAAAACAGATCAAAATCTTGCCCAATTCTACACCAACCTTACATCCCTGCTGTGCTCAAGCTCACTGCTGCAATCACCATGTCAGTAAGTGTCATTAAGGTATTCCTTTACAAAGCCTGGTTTAATGCATTAAAATTACACTGAGATTAGGCTCTTTATTGAGTGTGAAGATACTGGTTTATATGTAAAGTCAACCCCAATGTTCCTGGATAAAAGAAACTAATGTAGGTTTATCCTTTATCTCAGGAGCCTTAGTGGCACTTTGGCTAAAACCCACTACTAACTAAAAGGTTGGTAGTTCAAACCCAACAGCCACTTCCTGGAACATGTGGCTGGCTACTCCTGTACAGATTAAATCCTTGGAAAACAGATGGGGCAGTTCTATCCTATCTTACTGGTTGCTCCAAGCCAAACAAGATTGGATGGTAACAAGTTAGGTTTCAGGAATCTTTCTCCCACTTCTCAAAGGTGAATAAACCCATTGTACCAGCTACATTTGGTGTTGATCATCAGGCCATTCTGAAACTGGATTTCATTCTCACCTAGTCTCCTTTTCCATCATCTCATTTCCAAGTAAAATGTCACCAACTAAATTATGTTAGACTGTCAGAGTCTTTGAAAAGGAGTGTAGATATATACAGAGAAACGTCAAACATGAGTTCTAACATAACAGGGCTTGTTAAATAAAAAATCAGTTGCTGAAGTTTGGGGTAATTTTCTTAAAAAAGAGAAAACTTACAAGATGTAGGGGTCTCCCTTAATATATTAGCATGATGATTGTTCCTTTTACACTTTCATACTGGTTCTAGGTTACGAACCAATATTGCAAAGAACAGAGACAGCATGAGCACATTTGAGATCCATCATAGACATGTGAAAATACAACATGGTGTGAAAGAAATCCTCAGAGGCAAATGATGTTGGACCAACTTGTTTGAAAAGTAAGACTTCCTGTGGGGAGGCATGTGTGTGCCCCACTATGCGATTTCTGAAGCTGGGAGAAATGCTATAGGTACATTTCTCTGACTAGCAGGGCCTACTACTTTTTCTGGGCAATGATAACCAAGAAAATGTTAATGTTCTGTTGGCTGCTTTGGTGCAGAGTTACTCAGGTTCCCAACTTCTTATTTCAATCTTCTTTGTCATGGTTCAGTTCCAAATCCTTTAACAGTGCAGGTGCCGAACATTTTTCATGAATTTTTCAGGATGCATTTCTGCCAATGATCATGCACTGAAAAAGAATAAAGACAAAAAGTTATTGAGAAGGGTCCCTATGTTGTGTATTTACATGCTATTAAAAATCCTAGCAAACCAGCATAATAAAATATCTGAGATACATTTTCAAGCTCATATGATGGCAGTAATAGAACAATGTTCCAATTCACTGAGAAAAATCTTCATGTTATTAGGTATAAATACAAATAACTCTTCAGTAAAGAGCCTCTAAGTTATTGGGATTCCATTCTCAAAGTTCAAAACACATAAAATTAAGTATCTGGAAAATAAGTAACACAATTAGATGTACTTTCTTTAATGACTAAAGCATCCAAGGAAAAAAGAAATTAGAACTTAGTGTAAAGTAAATAAAATGAATATATAACATCAAAACTTTTGACATTCAGTTAAGGCAGTGCTTAAAGGGAAATTAAAAGCATTAATATGTGTATTTAAAATGAAGCTATTCAGTCATAAATCTGAATATCTGGTTTAAGAAATTAAAATAATAAGAACAAATTAATCCCAAAGCAAGGAGAAGGGAACAAAATAATAAAAGACAAAGAACAAAACCCAATGAAATTGAAAATCCAAAAAATTAAAATATTAAATAGAACTGATAAATCTCTAGCCAAACTGAACAAGGGGAAAAAAAAGATGTAAATTACCAACATTAAGAAAGAGGTAACACAGCAAAAGAGCTTACAGACATTAAAATAATCATTATTTATGGTAAACAACTTCTTTCCACAAATTTGATGATTTAGATGAGATGGATAATTGTTACTACTAGGCCACCAGTGCTCCCTTAACAAAGATATAAGTCTCATTTACAAATTGTTTAACAAATGAATTAGACACAGAGGTAGAGAGTCCAATTACAGCACAGGGAAAAAGAATAAAACACATGCTTATAAACTGAAATATTAATACATCAAGATACTAAAGTGGTTGGCCCAGTGTCTCAGATTTCCTTTTCAAATTCTGAGGCTACAATAAAAACCAGCTAATCTTACCAAGATTTGTGATGCAGAAATTTGTCACCTAAGAGTTAAACTAAATTTCGGAGTTTAACAAAGAAGGGTTTTTTTTATTAATTTATTTTTCATTTCAATGAACATCTACATAGATTTTGGAATTCCATTCATTCATTGTTGCACCCTTCTCCCTGCCCACCCCACCTCTACCCCTCCCACCCCCCGTTTGCTCCTCTCCTTGAAAAGCAAAAGAAAAATTCCCTCATTGGTACAAAATATCCCCCGCACATCCCCCAACCCCAACCCCAAATATAATCCACTCTGCAACCCTCATTCCATACAAAGAAGTTTTTCATTCCTTCAGATTTAAATTCTAATGAGAAGGGCTTCTTTAAAAGCAAAAAGAAGGCCTGGTGACTTGGTGGTAAGGAAGCATGCAGCAATTCCAAAGGCACTTGGTTTGAATCCACTTTGAACCTTGCTCTGCAAGAGGAAGGTGTGCAGTCTCCTCCCATGCAATTTACAGCCTCTAAAAACGCAGTGAATGATTACTTGCGAGTCTGTTCTGAACGGATTGTACAGTAGGTATGCCCATGGTGAGATCACTTTTGTAAACATGCTTCCTGAGATTATGAGAAGATGCTCAGAGGAATTAATAGCCTTCCACTTATCTGTACCAGGTTAATATCAAGGCACCTAGGCCCACACATGTAAGGCTAGGTGGAACAATAGCTAATCCATGAGAAGTTCTATTTAGAATTATACTAGGATTGAAAAGTTCCCTGACTCAGGCCCATCCTGTCAAAGTGCCTCGTGCTCTGAAACTAACTTGTTACAGTCCTGCATTACTTCCAAAGAGCTGTCTAGAAGAGCAAGTTGGACCATTGTTGTCACTGTTAGATGCTGTCAAATTTACTACAATTCATAACAAATTTATGAACAAAGGATTGAAACTCTGCTGCATTCTGCATCATGCTCATGATCCTGCCATGTTCACGCCCATTGCTGAAGTCACTATGTCAATCTGTCTTGTTGAGGGTCTTCCTCTCTTTTGCTGAGTCCAACTTTTCCAAGCATAAAGTCCTTTTCCAGGGACTGGTCCCTCCTGACAACGTGCCCAAAATCTGTGAGACAAAGTTTCACCACCCATGCCTCTAAAGACCACACTGACTGCAACTCCCCAAGACACATTTGTTTGTTCTTTTGGGATATTCAATACTCTTTCCCAATACCACAATCCAAAAGCACCAGTTCTTTTTTTGATCTTCCAAAGAATGCCCTCCAACTTTCAGATGCATAGCAAGCCAATGAAAATACCCTCACTTGGGTCTGGTACATCTAGTCTACAAACTGACATCTTTCTATAGCACTTTGGAGAGACCCCTGAAAGCAAATTTGTCTAATGCAACAAATACATCTTTTATTATTATTATTAACAATAAGAATTTTATTCTTAAATACCTGTCCAAATTCTTTAAATATCTGATAAGCTTTACTTTTTTTTTTTTTTGGTATTCAAGCTTCGAGTTGCAATAACAAGGATGCTATGAGCAGAATATTAAATGATCCAGGAAGAATTAAAAGAAGATGGAGTATACAGAGTCACTGTACCAGAAACAATTTACTGACAGAGAAGAATTTCATAAAACAACATTTGATCAAGAGACAATAGTGATGAAGGAATAAGTTCAAGTTGCTCTGAAGGAACTGGCAAAAAACAAGACCCCAGGAATTGATGGAATACCAATTGACATATTTCAACAAACATGCTTCTTCCCTAGACGTGCTCACCCAGATTGTGTCAAGAAATCGGGAAGATCTAACGAACTGACTGGAAGCAATCCATATTTATTCCTATCCCCACAAGCGGTGATCTGACAGAGTGTGAAAACTATGGAACAATATCACTAATATCACATGCAAGCAAAATCTTGCTCAAGATTATTAAAAAATGACTGGAATAGTATATCAACAGAGATCTACCAGAAATACAATTCGAGTTTAGAAAGAAGCTGTGGCACTAGAGACATTATTGTCAGTGTCAGATGGATCTTGGCTAAAAGCAAAGAGTATCAGAGAAATGCCTTCATTGACTATGCAAAGGCATTTGACTGTGTAGATAACAACAAAGGGTGACTAATCTTGAGAAGAATGGGAATTCCAGTGTTCATGTGAAACCTTTATTTGAACCAGGAGGCAGTTGTCAGAATAAAGCAGAGAAACACTGAATGAGCATGGTTCAAAATTAGCAAAAGAGTGCATCAGGGGTACATTTTGGCTCCTTATCTTTTAAACCTGTGTGCAGAACAGATCATTTGAGAGGCTGGACTTTATGAGGAGAAATGTGGTATCAGAACTTGAAAAAGACTCATCAACAACCTGCATTATACAGATGATACAACTTTGCTTGTCAAAATCGAGGAGTACTTGAAGCATTTGCTGCAGAAAGTTAAGAACTATAGTCTTCAATATGGATTGAAACTTAAAAATCAAGAAGACAAAGATTCTCACGAATGGGCTAACTGGCAGCACTATAACAGATGGAAAAGAGATTGAGGTTGTTAACAATTTCAACTTGCTTGGCTCCACAATCAACACCCTTGGTATCAGCAGTCAGAAAATCAAAAAACAAATTTCTCTGGGGGAGCCTGCTGTCAGGGACCTCTCCAGGATGTTGAGGAACAACGATGTCAGTTTGGAGACTAAGGTGTACCTGATCCAGGCCATGGTCTTCACAATTACATGCTGTGCATCAGAAAGGTGGACAATGACTAAGAATGAGAAAAGAAGAATCTATGCCTTTGAGTTGTGGTACTGGAGAAGAGCACTGAACATTCCATGGATTGCCAGAAGAACAATTAGGTCTGTCTTAGAGAGGGTGAAACCAATTTTCTTCTTGGAGGCAAAGATTTTTAGCTCCGTCTCACATGCTTTGTGCACGTGGCCAGGAGGGACAAGTACTTCCATCATGCTTAGAAGGGTGGAGGGACAGCAAAGGAAAGGAAGACCCCAGATGAGATGAATTGACACAATAACTGGGGCAACAGGATTAGGTGTCAGAGTCAGTGAGACTGGCTCAGGATAGGACAGGTTTCACAGCTGTTATACACAGCATTGTTAGGAATCGCAGGCACCTCGATGACACATAACAACATGTATACAATTATTCATGAACATTGTTTCATTCATGTACATAGTGGGGGATTTCTGTGTGTGTTTCACACTTTTCTTTCAATGACATTACGCTTCATACAATTATTCTCATACATTGTATTTTATAAAATTACCATAGGACTATGTCAATCATTACCCTGTCTTTTCAGGTCCCCACTGGATCTTTCCCATTTCCTTTACCCCCTTCTCTCTAGTGTGACTGTAATCCCCACCCCCATCCTCACCCCTCTGCTCCCAACCCATCCCACCTTCGTCTCCCATACATCTTTTGACTTCTTGACTGCTGCTGCCATGGGTATTGATTGTAGATCCACATAACATTAAATCATTAGCTATTTCAGTCTTTTCTCCATCTATCATGATGTTGTGTATTGGTCCAATAGTGAGGAATTTTGGTTTCCTATAACACATATTGAAAAAGTAGTCTTTGATTTTCTTTGGTTAGTGGTTCAAATGTCAATATTGTTTAGTGAAGTGAATCTCTATGCCCAAGAGAGATTCTTCCATAAACAGAAAGAATGCCACGGGTATTCCCTTTAATGGCATTCACATACATCTTTCTGAACTGCTAATTTCTCATTAGGAAGAGATGTACTCATTCAGGATAAGTCTTACAAAGGTCAAGATGAATAAGCAAACTGTTAGTGTCTGTTTGGTTTTGAGTGTGTTGTCTTTTAAGGATTTAAAAGTGTAGGGTGCTGGCCAAGAAAACACACAAAAAAACAATCTAATTATGGCAACAAAGGACATGTTCAAAAGAGGCATTTTTTTCCCAAATGAGAAGTTACTCCAACATTGTCAGCTCCAGATCAGAAAGAGGGAAATGAATTGAACTGCAAAGCCTCATGAAAAGCCTTGAATCCTCTCAGCAAGGTGTGACAGCCCCAAGGAACCAGGGTAGGGACAGAAACAGAAGTTAATTTTAGCAGTTTCACTCCTATTTTATAAAAGAGGCAGCTTCATTTGCAATGTGATAGAGAAATGTGGACAAACTGTCCTCATGTGTCCTCTGAACCGTGAAGGTTTTTTACTCATTTTCAAAGAAAAATATGCCCAGGATCACGCAGTGTCTCGTTCCATTTTCTTTTGCCTTTTCTTTCTCATGCCTTGGAATTTCAAACCTTCTCCCCTCAGTGCTTGGGAGACTCCCTAGGGCTCTTTCTGTTTTTAAAGCAAAGCAAAGAAACGGCAGCTTTCTTTGTAGAGACAGGGCTGCAGTTGTTCTGTGGAGCAAAGCAAATGCTAAGGTCACCTTCTTACTGTCACTGCTTAAATTCGGCTTTGAATATTTGGTGGTGATTTTATGCCTCTCCTGGGATGATACATTTCATCATAAGGACAAATTTTGTCCCATGGGCAACACAACAGCCAAATATATAACAAGACTGCTAAGTCTTGTTATAGACATTGTTATAGTCTTGTTATAAGACTGTTTAGTCTTGGACCCAAATATGGAAACATGCCTCAAAGGGAAGAAGTGGGCTCAGCTCAGCCCTTCCCAGTGGGTTGGATGTGGGAGGCCACAGATGTTCCGACTTGGTATCAGTAGCGTTCTGGTCCTTAAGAGTCTCTGTGGCTGGAGGGTTGGTCTTATTCAGCTCCCTGCCTTAGTACCCTAGCATTCGGGGTTGTAGATGACCTGAGGGATAGTTCTTGAGTGGTCAGGGACCCAATGCCCTAACTGGCTGGCTTAGCCTCACCCCAATGCCCACAAGCACAACTTATTAATTGCCTTCAAGTTGAAACTGACTCACAAATGTTCCTTGAGAAGCTGTAAATAGCCCAGAACAAAATTGCCCCCTCATTGCCATGGAGCTGCTGGTAGATCCAAACCACCAGAGAGGTGCTGTCTTTTTTTTTTTAATTATTTAAGAAATTCTATTTATTAATAAGAAGCTTGGAAGGAGGAGTGGCATCCACTTCCATAATAGCTTGCCTCCAGAAATCCTATAAACCTGGAGAGAGAATGAAAAACACCCAAGCACTGAGGACTCTTCTTCATAGGGTCGCTATAAGTCACCTGCGACTCGATGGCACTTAACAACAATAACATCTACACAGAGAGAGATCAGCTGGCCCAGTGGACAGAAAGCGATACTACCAAGCCAAAGGTTGTTGTTATTTGTTGTTATGTGCCGTCGAGTCGCTTACAACTCACAGCGACCCTATGTACAACAGCCCTAAACCCTGCTCTATCCTGTGCCAATCGCACTGCCTCTGACACATCCATCCCAATTACCCCAGTCACTGAATCAATTCACCTTATAGAGGGTCTTCCCTTCTTGTGCCATCCCTCCACCCTCCGAAGCATGATGTCCCTCTCCAAGGACCTGTCCCTTCTTACATGTGCAAAGTATGTCAGACGAAGCCCCAGAATCCTTGCCTCCAAGGAGCAGCCTGTTTTAACCCTCTCCAGGATGAATCTGTTTGTTTTCTTGGCAGTCCCTGGTACATTCAATACTCTTCTCCAGCATCACAGCTCAAAGGCATCAATTCTCCTTCTATCCTTCCTAGTCGTTGTCCAACTCTCTGATGCATAACAAGTGATTGCAAAGACCTGAATCAGACGCACCTTAGTCTCCAGAGTGACACCACTGCATTTCAGTACCCTGGAGAGGTCCCTAACATCAGACTTTCCCATCGCAAGGTTTTTTTGTGATTTTTTTTTTCAATTTCCTGGCTACTCGGGCTTGTCTTTCATTGATTTTGTTCAAACATTCCTCTAGGTCGTATAGCTCTGGGGTGTCCACTTGCAATACAGAGGTAACGTTACCCAATGAGCCCAGTGTGGGGTGGAGCTCCCTGATTAAAACAAGCTTGGAAGGAGGAGTGGCATCCACTTCCTTAATAGCTTGCCTATGGAAACCCTATGCACCTGGAGAGAGGATGAAAGACACACAAGCGTTGAGCACTCTCCTTCATAGGGTCGCTATGAGTCACCTGTGACTCGATGGCACTTAACAACAACAATAAGAAGCATCTTATAAGACTAAAAGACAATTTAAAACAAAAATAAGAAAAAACTAAAGAAGAAAAAAGTATTCAAAAGGCAGTTATTGTTGTAGTTGTTGTTAGGTGCCATGGAGTAGAATATGACTCATAGTGGCTCTATGAACATCAGATGTGAACCTTGCCCTATTATGTGCTATCCTCATCATCTCTGCTATACTACAGCCCACGGCTGCAGGCACTGTGTCAATCCATCTCATTGAGGGTCTTCTCCTCCTCTGCTGATCCTCTACTTTTTCTTTTTTTACAAATCATTCATTGTTGCACATTTTCCTCTTCTTTCCTCTTAGCCTCATCCCCCAGTCCACTCTGCAACACTTCTTGTCTCAAAGTGCTGTGTATAAGTAATGCCTAATTATATATTCCTTTGCACTTCCCCCCTCATTTCTTCTAATACAGTGTTCATTATTTATCTACTTTGTTTCTATTATACTTCCTACCTTTCCCCTAACTGCATGTCAGTCCTACTGTGTAACAGTGATGTTATACAATATTCTTTTGTGATTGAAAAATTTAAGTCAGCATAATGTGCTCCAGCCTCTCCCATGTTGTGCAATGTTTTATGAGTTCACTATTTTTCAGTGCTGTACTGTAACAAAAACGACTGGAACAGCACATCAGCAGAGAATTACCAGAAGTCCAGGCTGGGTTTAGAAGGCGTCATGGTACTAGGGATATTGTAGCTGATGTTAGATGGATCTTAGGTGAAAGCAGGGAATACCAGAAGAATTTCTATCTGTGTTTCATTGATTATGCAAAGGCGTTTAACTGTGTGGATCATAACAAACTGGCTGACTCTGAGAAGAATGGGAATCCCAGAACATTTATTCGTGCTAATGTGAAACCTATACTTGCACCAAGAGGCAGTCATCAGAACAGAGCAGGGTGGGGGAGCTCTGGTGGCCTAGTGGCAAGGAGCTGCAACTACAATTCCAGAGGTGCACGGTTCGAATCCACCAGATGCTCTGCCGGGGAAGGAGGGACAATCTCCTCCTGTACCAGTCAGATCTGATTTGACGGTACACTCACACCAAAATAAGAAAATAAACAAACAAACAAACAAACAAAAAACACAGCAGGGTAACACTGCATAGTTCAAAATTGGGAAGGGTGTACGCCAGGGATGTGTCCTGTCTCCATACCTTTTCAACCTGTATGCAGAGCAGATTATCCGGGAGGCTGGGCTCTATGAGGAGAACTGTGGCATCAGGATTAGTGGAAGATCTATTAACAATCTGCGTTATGCAGATGACACAACCCTGCTTGCTGAAACTGAGGAGGACCTCATGCACTTGCTGCAGAGGATCAAGGACTGCAGCCTTCAGTATGGACTGAGGCTCAATGTCAAGAAGACAGAGATTCTCACCACTGGACCAACTGGTAGCATCAGGATGGATGGCGAAGAGATAGAGATTGTTCACAGCTTCAGTTTGCTCGGCTCCACGGTCAACAGTCTTGGCACCAGCAGTCAGGAAATCAAAAAACATATTGCGATGGGAAAGTCTGCAGTTAGGGACCTCTCTAAAGTACTCAAGAGCAACAGTGTCTCTCTGGAGACTAAGGTGTGCCTGATACAGGCCATGGTCTTTGCCATCACTTGTTATGCATCAGAGAGTTGGACAATGACTAGGGAGGACAGAAGAATTGATGCCTTTGAGCTGTGGTGCTGGAGCAGAGTACTGAATGTACCATGGACTGCCAGGAAAACAAACAGATTCATCTTGGAGAGGATTAAACCAAGCAACTCCTTGGAGGCAAGGATTCTGGGACTTCGTCTGACATACTTTGGGCATGTTGCAAGGAGGGACAGGTCCTTGGAGATGGACATCATGCTTGGTAGGGTGGAGGGACAGTGCAAGAGGGGAAGACCCTCTATGAGATGGATTGATTCAGTGACTGGGGTGCAGTGCAATTGGCACAGGATAGAGCAGGGTTTAGGGATGTTGTACATAGGGTCGCTATGAGTTGCAAACGACTCGATGGCACAAAACAACAACAACAACAACAACTGTAATATTCCATTGCATGAATGTACCACAGATTTTTTATCTATTCCTTTATTAATGGGCACTTTGATTGCTTCCATCTCTTTGCTACTGTGAATAACACAGCAAGAAATATGAATGTGCATATACTGGTTTGAATTATGGCTCTGACTTCTTTAGGGTCTATTCCCAGGAGTGGAATAGCTGGGTCAAATGGTATTTCTATTTCCAATTTTTTGGAGAAAGCACCAGACCACCTTCCATAGTGGCTGCACCATTTTACATTCCCATCAACAGTAAATAAGGATTCCAATCTCTACACAACGTCATCAGCATTTGTTGTTTGTTGGCCTGCTGAACTTTGCTACTGTTGCTGGGATGAGATGCTGTCTCATAGTTATTTTTATTTGCAACTCTCTGATAGCTAGAAATTTTGAACATTTCTTCATGTGTTTGTTTGCCATCTGAACGTGTCCTTTGGTGAAGTGTTTATTCATATCCTATGCCCACTGTGCAATTGAATTGTTTACCTTTTTCTCGTTGATATGCTTTACAAAACCGTGGTGACCAAGACAACAAGGGACTCGTACAGCAACAGACACATACATTAATGGAACAGAACTGAGAACCAAGAAATCAGCTTATCTACCTATGGTCACCTGATTTTTCTTACTTTTTTTTTAAATTATGTTTCATTCATGTACATTTTTTTCTCTTCCTCCCTCCACCCATCAAACTCTTTGAACTTGTGATTTCCCCCTCGTTCCCTTCTTCCCTCTTCCTCCCTCCCATTCCCTCTTTGCATATCCATATACATCTCACTGGTATCCTTGTTTTTAAAACAATGGTCTTATACAGTATTTGTTGTTAACTGATTTTTTGACAAGGAGCCAAAATCAGTTAAGTGGGTAAATGAAAGCCTCTTTAACAAATGGTATTGGCAAAATTGGAAAACCATCTGCAGAAAACATAAGCAACACCCACACCTCACACCATACATAAAAACTTAACTCAAGATGGATCAGGGATCTAGTAGTAAAACCAAAGACTAGACAACTCAACAGAGAAAATCTAGGAACAACTCTAGAAGCCCTAATACAAGGAATGAACAGACTTCCAATCATAATGAAAAACCTACAACCAGGAGAGAATAAAACAGATGAATGGGACCTTCTAAAACTCAAATCCCTATGCACATCAACAATCTTCTCCAACAGGTTAAAAAGGAAACAGATTGGGAAAAATATTTGGCAATGATAAGGGACTCATATCTAAAATTTATAGAAGCACTGTGAGTTAGCAGCCCAGCTTCCTATAGATTACATACACTACTAGAGCTCCCCATAAGCACAACAGACTCTTCCAAACTTCATCAAGGGGGCAAGAGAGTGGTCATTCTGATGCCTGGAGGTGTTTTCAATGATACTAGGGCTACAGCCATGATCAGACAAACTCAGGGACAGGTGTACATTACCTTTTCCTTTACACACCTAACTTGTCCAGAGGATCCCAAGATGACTCTCTTCCACACCCTTCACATGGCAGGAGTCACTCTGGGTTTCTCCTACACCATAAGAAGGTAAAGGACGCTGAAAGGCACTAATGCAGGCCTCCCTTTGTCCAGCCATGCTCATTGGGCCTTAATCCACCACAAAAAGTTGTGGAGAATGAAGAGGAGTATTCTCCTTCACAGGCTCCACTGCTTCCATCTCATCAACTTAAGCAGTCAAGATTAGAGCCAAGAGCCAGGGGACTTACACGTGGCTCCAACTTCCCCAGAAACACCCTGCTTCTCTTTCCCACTGACAGGGAAGAACTCATGTCAGGAAAGAACTCTCCAATACCATCCTGTTTACTTCCCTTTTACCTACTCCCTAGGGCCATAATGGTTGCCATGGCTGCATTTTTCAAGGATCCTCAGAAACAATGTGCAATAAAGAGGTGGGCTGGACTGTGATAGTTAAAGTTCTGTGTCTACCTGGCTGCTCATGACTATTCTGACTGGCAATTATAATACTGATTTCCTCATGAGATCTGATATCATGGGATCACTTCCATCTGAAAGCTAAACAATAATAAGGAAAATAAGAACTGGTGCCTCTGATTTGTAGTTTGAAGTACTGAATTAACCATGAACTATTAAAATAACAAATCTGACTTTGGAGGAAGTGCAACCAGGGTGCTCCTTGGAGGCAAAGATGGTGAAAAATCACCACACATATTTTGGGTATATTGTGATGAGGGGCAAATTCTTGAAAAAAGAAATTGTGCTAAGGAAAGCAAGTCAGTGAAAGAAAAGAAAACTCAAAATAAGGCTGAAAGAGTGGCTGCAACAGTGGCCCTGAACACATGAGACTATGAGAACAGTGCAGAGTAGCACAAGATTTTATCCTGTGTGTACAAGGCTGCAATGAGTCAGAGTAAACTTGAAAGCATCTAACAACAACAAAGAGTAAAACTGGAGATTGAATATATCCTCAAAAATATGTTATAGGTCTTATTCTCTCTGTTTGTGGCTTTAGTGGTTGATGCATATATTTGAGTAACAGTTGTAATCACAGGTTTTCCTTGTACGCATATGGGTAGAATGCTATCACTCACAATGTCGTACTTCAGGATAGATCTCAAAACCCACTTTTTGACTCTAAATGCAACACCATTCCTCTTCCATTTATCATTCCCGGCATATGATTGTCTGGTTCAAAATGACCAATATCAGTTCATCTCAGCTTGCTAATAATGTCTTGAATGTCTACCTTCATGTATTCAAATTTTTTATTACTATTATTATTAATTTTAATGACTATTTACAGAGATGGTGATGAAAGAAGTTCAGGCTGCTTTGAAGGAAATGGCAAAAAATAAGGCTCCAGGAATAGATGGTATACCAATTGACATATTCCAGTTAACAGATGCTGCCCTGGACGTGCTCACCAAGTTCTGCCAAGAAATCTGGAGAACGACCACTTGGCCAACTGACTGGAAGAGATCAATATTTGTTCCTATCCCAAAGAAAGGTGACCCA
>NW_006399922.1:274917-309560 GCF_000299155.1 Elephantulus edwardii | reverse complement strand
TAATTGGGATGGGAGTGTCAGAGACAGTGCGATTGGCACAGGACAGAGCGGAGTTTAGGGCTGTTGTACATAGGGTCGCTATGAGTCGCAGGCTACTCGATGGCACATAACAACAACAACAACAATTTACAGAGATTTTGGATTTCCATTCATCCGTTTTTTCACTTTTCCCTCTGCCTACCTCTCCCCTCCTGTTCGTTCTTCTTTTTGAAAAGTAAAAGAAAAATTCTTTCATTGTTATATAATCCCTCCCCCCAGGTCCATTCCATTATGCAGCCTTTGTTCTGGACTCATGCTATGACCATAGTACCTAATCATAAATCCCTTTTAAACAGTTCTCTCTCTCATCTGTTTCAATGTAATATATATAACTTATCCCATCATTCTCAGTCTCCCTCCAACACTGATGTCAGTTCCCGTTTTACAACAATGGCACTATGCAGTATTTTCCTTTTGTGACTGAGATATTTCACTCAGCATAATGTCCTTTAGGGTCACCCATTTTGAATATTTCATGAGTTCCTTGATTTTCAATGAAGTATAGTATTCCATTGTGTGAATATACCACAGCTTCTCTATCCATTCATTTGTTGATGGACACTTAGCTTGTTTCCAACTCTTTGCTATTATGAACAAAGCCACGATAAACATGAGTGTGCATATATCTGCTTGGATGTCAGTTATGATCTCTTTGGAGTATATTCCCAGTAGTGAAATTGCTAGGTCAAATGGTATCTCTATTTGTAACTTTTTAAGAAAGGGCCACACTGCCTTCCACAGTGGTTGCACCATTTTACACTCTCACCAACAGTGAATAAGGGTTCCAGTTTCTCTGCAACCTCGCCAGTATTTGTTGTTTACTGTTATGTTAAATTTTGCTATTCTTACTGGGGTGAGATGATATCTAATAGTTGTTTTGATTTGCATCTCTCTTAGAGCTAGGGAGTTTGAACATTTCTTCAGGTGTTTGTTGGCCATCTGAATGTTTTCTTTGGTGAAGTGTTTGTTCATATCCTGTGTCCATTTTGCAGTTGGGTTGTTTATCTTGTTGTGGTGCTCAAGTATTTCATAAATTCTGGATATAAGTCCCTTATCTGACATGTCATTACCAAATACTTTTTCCCAGTCTGTGGCTTCCCTTTTTACCCTGTTGAAGAAGTTTTTGGATGTGCATAGACATTTGACCATTCATCTATTTTACCCTCTCCTGGTTGCAGACATGCATTCAATTTCATTATATAAACTTGTAGTTTTCCTAGATTCATACTTCATATCTTTAATTCATGTTCCAATTATTAATAGATGCTTGAAGCTATTTCTACTCATTTCTTTAGTGTTTTCCATTTGAGGGGTTCAACTACCAGTTTTGTATCTAATAATGTTTCAATGTTATTCATAGCATTTTCAAAGGCCTGTTACTTCAGAAGTGGGTGGCCAGTCATTAGGGTGGCCTACTTTTCAGTCTCTGTCTAGAAATTCCATTGAAACCTGTCCAACATGGGCAGCCCCCCTGGTATTTGAAATACTGGCATCATAGGTGCTGGTACCACAGCAACATACAAGTCACTGGATCCATAAGAACAATGTGGAACTAACTCAAGCAAGCATACAAATATAGAACAAATATGCATGCTGTAGGAAATAGAAAACAAACTGTCTGGCCTGGGCCAGTAGATCTAACAGATCTGCAGAAGACTGGTGTTGGGGCGGTCAGTCAAGTTAGCATTTCTGCTCCTCTGACTGGTGAACAATGCCCTGAGATGTGGGCCAGTTCACAGCTAGTGCTTTCTGGTCTAGGCTGTATCAAGGGTCACTCTACAAAAAAAACCCCTTATTGATACCGAATCATTTCAGGAAGTAGCACTTGATCAAGAAACAATGGAAGTCCAAGGTGCACTGAAGGCACTGGCAAAAAATAAGGCCCCAGGAATTAGTGGACCACTAGTTCAGACATTTCAACAGATGTAGCCCTGGACATACAAACAATCCCATGCCAAGAAGTTTGGAAGCAAATTTCTACCGAGCAACTGATCGGAACAGATCCGTATTTGTTCCCATTAAAAACAAACAAACAAAAAAGATAATGCATATTGTCTTCAATAATATCATTAGTATCACATGGAAGTAAAATCTTGCTGAATATTATTAAAAAACATCTGGAACACTGAATCAACAGAAAATTCTAGAAAATTAAGCTAGATTCAGAAGAGTGTGAGGAATATCACTGTAGATGTCAGATGGATCTTGGCTCAAAGCAGAAAATACCAGTATGATGCTTATTTGTATTTTAATACTACACAAAGGTATTTGACTGTGTGGATCATGACAAAAATTATAGCTTGTGCTAAAAGAATAAGAATCCCTAAATATTTAATTGTGCTCATGCAAAACTTATATTTAGAGCAAGAAGCAACTGTCTGAACAGAAAGGGAGCAGTACATGATTTAAAGTTAGGAAAAGATTGTATGGTGTTTGCATCCTTTCTCCATACCCAAGCAATCTATATGTTAAACAAAGAACTTAGAAGCTGAACTATATGAAGACGTGGCATCTGAATTAGAGAAAGATTCATCAACAAACTGCCTTACAGAGATGACACAATCTTGCAGATAGTGAAGAAAACTTAAATTTTACTGAAGAAGACCAAAGACTACAGCCTTCAATATTAATATATTTCACCACCAAGAAAAGAAGAATCATTTTATTGGATCCATAATCAACATTCATTTTAGCAGCAGTCAAGAAATCAAAAGATGTTTTGCTTTGGGAAAATGTGCTGCAATGACCTCTCCAAAGTGCTAAAGATCAATGATGTTGGTTTAAAGACGTGACTGATCCAAGCCCCATTATTTTAAATTGCTCCTTATGCATCTGAAAGTTGAACAGTGATTAAGATTAATAGAAGAATTAATGCCTTTGAGTTGGGGTGTTGGAGAAGAGTACTGAACAACCCAGGGACTGCAAAGAACAAATAAGTCCGTATTAGAGGAAGTGGAACCAGAGAGCTTTTAGAGGCAAGGATGGTGAAACTCTGTCTCATATACTTTGGCATGTTTTCCACAGAGGCCAGTCCTTGCAAAAAGATACCAGGCCTAAAAAGTAGTAGGTCAGTGAAAGAGAGTATGAGTCCCAGTGAGATGAAATAATACAGAGAATGTAACAATGGGCTTGCAAATGGTGAGGATTATGAGGATTGGGCAGGATAGGGCAAGGTTTCAATCTGTTTTTCACAGGGTCTCTATGAGTCACAGTGAACTTAACAACAATATGCAACAAGTCTCCTAAACTATGAGAAATGTTTTTGGTTAAAGTCATCTGTTGTTGTTGTTAAGTGTCGTTGAGTCATAGACGACTCATAGCGACCCTACGAACAAAAGTCCTGAACAACTGTATAACTTTCATCTTTTCTCCAGGTTCATAGGGTTTCCAGAGACAAGCTATTTTGGAAGTGGATGCTATTCCTGCTTCCAAGCTTGTTTTAATCAGGAAGCTCCATAAAAGACTGTCCACCACGGATAACCATTATCGCATTTGACACAACAGTGTCACAGTGTTCAGCATCACAGCAACCACGAGTTCCCTCTGTACAGCCTAAAGACATCTCTTTGAGGTTTTTCTTTACAGCAGCACTAGACAACTAAGATAGATGATGAACTTTCTCTCCCTTCTCACTATAATTACCTTCCTTTCATCTCTGCAACTGCTTCTTGCTTCTAGCTTCATGTCTCAAGGCTGCTGGGGTGATTTTTGTTTTTTAAGTTTTTATCTGATTAGAATATAAAACCTTCGTGGTTCCCCATGACATTAGAATAAAAGTCAACAACCTCAGCAATGGACACCAGACCATGTATGATCCAGAACACTTTTCATTATCTAATTTGGATCCTGGATCCCTCTTACCTTTACTCAGGGGTTAGGAACTCTTTACTGTGTCTTGAAACTCATCACTTTTTGTGACTGAGATTATTTCACTCAGCATAATGACCCTCCTCCTGACTTTCAAAGTGTGTCCACTGCTCTTTCTCTGCCTGAACAGTTCTTCCTCATCTCCCCCTTTCTCCCCCACTGATGTTGTGACTCCTTGGGGACAGGCCCTTGGGTCCTTCCACAACTGCATTACTACTGTTTGGTTCAGTGCTATGCCAGTTAAGAGGGTCCTTATGTTCACTAGGTGAATGAGTATAATTTTAAAGGTAAAATTCTGAAAGCTTAGGACCTACAGGCGGATAGAGTCTCATAAAGCTATAGTGATTCACTGATCCACAGTGAATTCTTGGGCATGGAAATGCCAAGAAAAAGCACCATGTTAGGAAAAGCAAACTGGCCACATCATTCAGGACAGAGAGGATGGTGGCAGCAGGTAAGGCAGATTGTGAGAGAAGGCAGGAAGCAAGAATGGGGAGGCGAAAAACAGCAACGAGATGCAGTGAAGAGCATATCTGTAAGTACCACCCTGATGCTAAAGCACAGCTCTGACGACAAGCAGGTGTGGGAGGCCGTGCACACAGAATCAACACCTGGTTACTCAGGAGTCCCGTGGGTAACAGTCCTCCTGCATCTCAAAGAATAAAACTATTTTATTTGCTATCTTTTCTCTTCACTTCGGAAAGTAGCAGATTTAAGTTATGAGTAATCAACAACAAAGAGACAAACAGTAATTTTCAAAATGACTGAAAGACTAGAATAGACATTTCACCAAAGTAAAAAATATAAATGGGTAATAAACACATGGGGTGTGAAATGCTTAACATTAGTCTATTTGCTGTTGTCAGGCATTGTCAGGTCCATTTTGAGTCTGACCTCATAGGACAGAGGAGGGCTGTACCCTAGGGCTTCCTGGGCTGAAAGCTATACAGGAGCAAATCTTTCCTCCCACAGCATGGTAGGTTCAAACTGGTAACCCTTCAAGTAGCAACCAAATGATTAACTAGTGTGCAACTAGGGCTCCTTTCATTAATATTTGTTAGATGCCATCAAGTTTACCCTCTAAGAGACCCTATGGACAACACAATGAAACCCTGCACTATTCTGTACCATTCTCACAATCTCTGCTGTGCTTCAACCCAATTTTGGAGTCAATCTATCTTGTTAAAGGTCTTCCTCTCCTTGGACCCTTCACCGTTTCAAGAATCATTTACCAGAGAGAAATGACTATCAAACCAGAATGAGACACTACTTTATGCCCACTATATGACTATTATCAGAAAAATTATAAACAGGAGGTTCTGTGGAGGCTACAGAGACATGTGAACTCCTGTATATTGCTGGCAGGGATGTAAAATGGTACATATATTGTGGAATATAGTGTAGTATTATCATACTATCCAGAAATTCTACTTCCTGGTATTTACTCAAGAGACTTGAAAACAAGAACTAAAACAGATATTTGTAAATCAATGTTCACTGTAGCATTATTCACACTAGCCAGAAGGTAAAAAAACAACAAAAAAGCCCATTAACAGATGCATGAATAAATAAAATATGGCTGGCAGGAGGTACATATATACAATGGACTATTACTCAGCCATAAAGAGAAATGAACCTGTGGTACATGGATGACCCTGAAAACATTATGCTATGTGTAATAAGCCAGTCAGAAAAGGACAAATATAGTATGACCTTACTTACATGCAATATTGAGAATAAGAAAGATCTAGAATAGACATAGTGATAAAATTTATTAGTAGGCTTTCCTACTAGAAAACGTAAGTAGGAAGGAGAGAGTGAGAATTACTGATTGAAAGGTACCGAGTTTCTGCCTGAGTACTGAACAACTTTTAGAAATAGTGGTAATGGCTTTATAGTATGGTGAAAGCAATAGATGTCAGTGAATCACACATATAAAAATGGTTAAAAATGTCAAAAGTTAAAAAAAAAAGAAAAAAAATGTCAAAAGTTTTGTTATGTATGTTTTAATGCAATAAACTGAAGGGCAGAAAACAGCAACAGCTGTTATGGATGAATGTTGATAAAAATGAATGCCACTCAAAAGCCAGTCTGACCTCTGGAGCTCATTACAATTTCTCCCAAACATGAAAAGATGAAGCTGTGTGGAGCAGTGGCTCTTCTACCTGAGTCCCCGACCACCTTCTACAGCTCCGGCTCCTATGGCTCCCGCTCCGATGACACATCCCCTTCTGCTCCGCTGCTGGCGCTGCGGTCCTCTTTCCGAGGAACATTCTTATCTTTACTTGATTCAGAAGGTCCCTTGGCTCTGGTCTTCTCTTTCCTCTGTTGCTGTTTTTCCAGCTTTGACAGCTGATTATAGAAAAGAAACAGAATGATTTTGCAAACATGAATGTGTACCTGTATATCTAACTACTATATAGGTGACAATACCTGAAAAAGGTTTTATCCGATAACTTGACTTAGCACAGTGGGTGAGATACAGTAAATGCTGAGCAAAGTGCTTATCTGAAAACCACTTGAATTATTAAATGCAATTAGTTATGTGTGCAATCTTACAGACCTTCATATCTGTAATTCAACTTGTCATGCAGGATTTAGGGCTTCTTCAAAAAGGCTTAGAAGAGTTCCATACAAGAAGTCCCTGGGTGATGGAAACTATTAAAATGTTTGGTTGTTACCTTAAGGATTGAGTTATGCAGATGACACAATCTTGTTTGCTGAGAGTAAAGAAGATTTGAAAGCACTTGCTGCACAAGATCAGTGACTACAGTCTTTAATATGAATTACATATCAACATCAATATAATAAAAATCCTCATTACTGGACCATCTATCATGATAGATGGGAAGAACACTGATATTGTCAAAAATTTAATTATATTTGGAAGCAGGATTGGCATCCACTTCCTAAACAACATGCCTCTGAAAACTCTATGAACTTTGATAAATGTCAACAGTTGTAGAGGGGCTTCAGGCCTTTTGTTCATAGGGTTGCTATGAGTTGTGTTTGACTCAAAGGCAATCCACAACAACAACAACATATTCATAATCAATGCCCATAGTAAAAGTAATAAAGAAAGTAAAAGATGTCTTGCTGTATTGGGAAAAATCTGCTCTCAAAGACCTCTCCAAATTTTTGTCAGCTGTCAAGGATTTATTTAACTTTGCTTGGATTCATAATCAACATTCATCAAAGTACCAGTCATGAAACAGAATGATATATTAGGAAATTTATATATATATGTAAAATGGGCAAATCTACTGCAATGGCTTTTTAAAAATTTTAATTGAGATTTTATTGTAAGTTTATAAAGAACTTGGATTTCCATGCATTCATTGTTGCACATTTTCCTCCCTGACCCTTTCCCCCCACCCCAGTTCATTTTTTCTTTAGAAAAAAAGTTCTTTCATTGTTATACAGTCCCTCGCACAGACCAATTTACTATGCAGCTCTTATTCTGGACTCTTGTCACATAAATAATCTCTAATCATATATTCCTTTATATATTCCTTTTATACAGTTCTCTCCCTTGTCTGTTTCAGTGCTATGTACATTATTTATCCCCTTTTTTCTTAGTTTCCTCCCAAGCCCCCTCTCAGTTCTGTTTTATAACAGTGGCATTACACAGTGTCTTTTTGTGACTGAGATTATTTCACTCAGCATAATGTCCTCCATGGTCACACACTTTGTATAATATTTCATTAGTTCTTTATTTTTCAGTGCCGTGTAATATTTCATTGTGTGAATATACATTCTCTACCCAATGTTTGTTGATGAACCCTTGGGTTGTTTCCAGCTCTTTGCTATTGTGAACAAAGCAGCAATAAACATGGGTGTGCATATATCTGCCTGGATGGCAGTTATGGTTTCTTTAAGGTATATTCCCAGTAGTGGAATTGCTGGGTCAAATGGTATTTCTATTTGTAACTTTTTGAGAAAGCACCATACTGCCTTCCATAGTGGTTGGACCATCTTACACTTCCACCAACAGTGAAATAAGGGTTCCAGTTTCTCCCCAACCTCGCCAGCATTTGTTGTTTGCTGGTCTGTTGAATTTTGCTATTCTTACTGGCGTGAGATGATATCTCATAGGTGTTTTGATCTGCATCTCTTAGAGCTGGGGATTTTGAACATTTCTCTATGTGCTTGTTTGCCATCTGGAATGTCATTTTTGGTGAAGTGTCTGTTCATATCCTGTGCCCATTTTGCAACTGGGTTGTTTACCTTTATCTTCTTGTTGTGCTCTAGTACTCTATAAATTCTAGATATAAGTCCCTTACCAGACATGTCATTGCCAAATATTTTTTCCCAGTCTGTGGCATCCCCTTTTACTCTGTTTAAGAAGTTTTTGGGTGTGCATAGGGATTTCATTCATAGAAAGTCCCATTCATCTATTTTATTTTCTCCTGGTTGTAGGTTTCAAAATTTTTAAGGATTAAGGATGCCACATTAAAGACTAAGGTGTGCCTGATCCAAGTGATGGTAGTTTCAATTGTTACCTATGCATCTAGAAGTTGGACAATGAGTAAAGATAACAGAAGAAGAACAGATGCTTTTGAATTGCTGGGTGGGAGAAGTGTAACATTCTATATAGACTGCCAAAAGAACAAACAAGTTTGTTTTGGAGGAACAACAGCGAAGTTGCTCCTTAGAAGAATGAATGATAAAATGTTTCACTGAAGAAGACATTCAGATGGCCAAAAAGCACATGAAGAAATGTTAAAAGTCCCTAGTTCTAAGAGAGATGCAAATCAAAACAACTATGAGATATCATCTCACCCCAGTAAGAATAGCAAAATAGAACAGCAAGCAACAAATGCTGGCGAGGATGTGGAGAAACTGGGACTCTTATTCATTGCTGGTGGGAATGTAAGATGGTGCAACCATTGTGGAAGGCAGTGTGGCGCTTTCTCAAAAAATTGCAAATACAGATGCCATTTGACCCAGCAATCCCACTACTGGGAATATACCCCAGAGAGACCATGTCTGCCATCCAAGCAGATATATGCACACCCATGTTTATTGCAGCTTTGTTTACAATAGCAGCCTAAGGACCCATCAACAAATGAATGGATAGAGAAGCTGTGGTATAGCCACACAATGGAATACTACGCAGCATTGAAAAACAAGGAACTCATGCAATATTATTCAAAGTGGCTGACCCTGGAGGACATTACGCTGAGTGAAATATCTCAGTCACAAAGGGACAAATACTGCATGATGGTGCCACTGTTGTAGAATGGGTCTGACATCAGGGTGGGGGTATGACAGAAAAAACTGGATAAATTATGTATATTGTATTGAAACAGATGAGGGAAAAAACAGATTAGAAGTGACATATGATTGAGTATTATGGTTAGCACAGGAATCCAGAATTAAGGTTGCATAGAGAAGTATACTCGGGGTGGGGGTGGGGGGAAGGGACGTGGGAATTGTATACTAATGAAGGAATTTTTTTTTCTCTCTCTCTCTCTTTGGAGGGGGAAGCGAGCTGGTGGGGAGGGGTGGGCAGGGAGAAAATTGCAGCAATGAATGAATGGAAATCCAAAACCTCTGTAAAAAAAAAATTTAAAAAATTTTTAAAAAGTAAAAAAAAAAGAATGAATGAATGATAAAATGCCACCTTACATACTTTTCGTATGTTGTCATGGGGGTTCAATCTTTGGAAAATGGTGTCATGCTGGGCAAGATAACGGGTCAGAAAGAGAAGAAGACTATCAATGAGATGGATTGACATGGTGACTGTAACAACAGGCTCCAGCATTTCAGAAATGGTGACAATGATGCAGGATAGGGCAAGGTTCAAGTGTTCAAGGTTCATAGGGGTGCTTTGAGTTGTAGTGGACTTGAGGGCACCTAATAACAACAAGACTGGACCTGAATGGCTTGCAGTTGAGTACATTAATGGCTTATAGTATCTGTTTTTATGTTTAAATTCACGCTGAGTTTCATCATTCATTATGCATAACTTGCTTGATATCAGGCCTTTTTAAATTAAAATTTGGATTGGTTTCTACACAGGGAGAGAAGTAAGCAAGGGAAGATATTTAGAATTACCTCTACCTAATACAGTGAAAAGCACCCAAACATGAAGCAACAATACGGTATCATTATTTGAAAAGTAGTAAGAAAATTACACATTAATCTAATGTTCTAGTAGACAGGATATTTTATTATGCTTAAGTCTGTTCCATAATTCTACCAGACAGGAAGCTGGTGCTTCTAGCACTTCATAATGTTGAAATCTGGAAGCTTTTTCACTGATGGTGGTTAACAATAAGAGTTAAGGGAGAGAAGAAACCACTTCCCTTCCACTGAAAGAGAGGTGACGGCCCCAGGCAGCAGTTGGGGACAAGGGAACCTCATCAATTTCAGAGTTAGGTGTATTTAGTACATCTTAGGCAATGTTAGGACTGACTCAGTGACTGGAGGAATGGGGGTAGGTGTGTTGGAGACAATAAGGTTGGTTCAGGATAGAGCAGGGTTCAGAGCTTCTGTACACAGAGTTTTTATATGAGTTGCAAGCAACTTGACAGCACATAACAACAACAACAACAAATGGCTTTCAGTGAGCTAAAGGTGGAAAGAGTGACATCTCCACTTCAGTTAGCATCTCCCATAGTGCTGACAGGACTGGCTAATAATTATGAACTGTAACAAAATTTAATGAGACCTACATTTCTGTTTCCATATTCCAAGGCATTAGTAATAGAAATCTGTTTATAGGCATTTAAATCCAACAGTGTTCTATAAAGGATTTAAAACGTTTCTTCAGTATGCGAGCACCTTAAAGAAAAAACAATTAAAACCCTGTTTGTCATGTGCTGCTGAGTCACTTGCAACTCTAGCGACCTGATGTACAACAGTCCTGAACCCTGCTCTATCTTGAGCAACTTCATTGTCTCTGACACACCTATCTTCATGACCCCAGTCACTGAATCAATCAATCTCATCCAGGGTCTTCAACTCTTGAGTTGCCCCTCCACCCTTCCAAGTATGATGTCCCTCTACAAGAACTGGTCCATCCTTACAACACACCCAAAATATGTCATATGGAGCTTCAAAATCCTTGCCTCCAAGGAGCATCCTGGTTTCACCCTCTCCAGGATTAACCTGTATGTTCCCCTAGCAGTCTACGGTATATTTAATACTCTTTTTCAGCACCACAACTCAAAGTCATCAATTCTTCTTCTATCAGCCTTAATCATAGTCCAGCTTTCTGATTCATAGCAAGCAATTGCAAAGACCATGGTCTGGACCACCTTAATCTCTAGACTGACATCATTGCTCTTCAGTACTCCAGAGAGGTCACTGACAGCAGATTTTTCCAAAGCAATGCAACATTTGATTTACCACCTGCTAGTACCAAGAATGTTTATTGTGGCACCAAGCAAGCTGAAGCTGTTGACAGTCTCAATCTCTTCACCATCTATCATGATGTTGCCAAATGGCCCAGAGGTGAGAATCTTTTTCTACCTGATGTTGAACTTCAAAATCTTTGTTTTCCTGGTGTAGAACCTCAAAATCCTCTTTACTCTCTCCTAATTTGTCTACTTGTTGTACAAATGTCAATAGAGTAGACTTGGATCAATGAACAATTATTGCGCTAATTTTTTTTAAAAGAAGACAACTGTTGTTGTTATTGTTGTTTTCTCCTTCTCTGACTCTTTGCCTTTGCCTTGTCAGGCATCACATTTTCTTTCCCTCTCCTTCCTTATTCTTTTTTCCTTTCTTTTTGCACCCCTCCCTAGATTTCTTATTTTCCTTTTTCTTTCTACTCTTGTTTTTTGTTTTTGATGTTTGTTTGTGTCCCATTTTCAAGAGACAGCAACAGGGTCTAGCCACATATGCACAAAGCCAAGCCACATGTATCTTTTGTAGCTTCACACGCTGGGTGAGGGCGAACAACTGTACCATCTGACTGAGGAAAGACGGCAAACACTACCAGCCCAGTGTGCCCTCAACAGGGCTCCATAAAGGTGACAAGAGAACTGTATGCACCTGTAGCCTCTATCACACCCACCAGTCGACAGGAGGGAGAAAAGACCAATAAATCCCAAACTAGCAGGTGAGTAGCAAACTCCCCCACTCAGCAAGAGATAAAAAACAAAACAAATACTACAATAACACAATGTGTCAGAGGCAACACACAATAAGTGTGTGGACATGACAGTACAAACAAGTGACCAAAATAAAAGGGCTAAAAAGCATTCAGACTGGAACTACATGGTAAAGAATTATAGCTAAGTGCCTCAAAAACATTGAGGGGAGTTTTTAGAAAACACAGGCCAAAGCAAGGGAAACGCACATAATATTTCAAAATCACTCAAAGAGCAACACAAGAGCATACTGACAAAATAAACAAAAAAATTATAAACTAAAGAGAAACAGCAAATTGAAATCCAGAAGATTAAGACACAGAATGACATTATTTTCTGTGTACATGGGGCATTCCCCAAAGTAAACCAAATGTTAGGTCACAACATCAGTCTCATTAAATTAAAAACACTGAAATAGTACAAAGCATCTTCTCAGACAACAAAACAATAAAATAGAAATCAAGAAGATGATGACCAAGGGGGGGAATCAACTATGTGAAACTAAATAACATTCTGCTTAAAAACTAGCAAAGAGAAGAACTAAAAATGAAAACTACTGAAATATCTTGGATCAAGTAAGAATGAACCACAACATGCCAAAACTTTTGGGACAAAGCAAAAGCAATGCTCAGAGGGCAATTCACAGCAATAGAGACACATCAAAAAGAAAGAAAGAACAAAAATTAACACATTACCACAACACCTCAAAAAATTTGAAAAGAGCAACAAAAACATCCTCGTTCCCCAGAAGAAAGGAAATAAAAAATATGTAAGCACACAAATAAAACAGAAAACAATAGAAAGGAAAAAAATAGGTTCTTTAAAAGTATTAACAAAATCTGCAAACTATGAGCAAATCTAACAAAAAGAGAGGATGCAGATTACACAAATGGGAAAATAAATGCATGGCATCACAACAGAATCAAATAAAATACAAACAAATGATGCTGGCAAAATTAGACTGCTAACTACAAAAAGCTGAAACAGGACCCACATCTCACACCATACACAAAGTCAACCCAAGGTGGATCAGAAACCTGAGAGTAAAGCCCAAAACCATAAAGTTCATAAGTGAGAAACTGGGACCAAGCTTAGAAGGCTTAGCCTATGGTATAAAGAGATTGGCAGATACAGCCAGAAATGCACAATCTAGAGAGGATAAAATTGATGGATGGGATTTTCTAAAGATTAAATCTCTGTGCTCATCAAAAATATTTTGCAACAAGGTGAAAAGAAAACGGACTGACTGGGAACAAACATTTAACAATACCATCCCAAACAAGGGTCTCATAATAAAAGTTTACCAAATACTCCTGGGCTTCCTGAAGAAAAAGACGGATGACTCAATTACGCAATGGGAAAAAGACATGGAAAGACTTTTCAAAGGGGAAGACATTTGAGTGGCCAAAAGACACATAAAAAAATGCTCCAAATCACTGGCAGTAACAGAGATGCAAATCAAAACCACAATGAGATATCATCTCACCCCAATAGCAGTGTGAAAGTTTAGTAGGCAGCAAACAATAAATGTTGGAGAGGATGTGGAGAGGTGGAAACTCTCACACACTATTGGTAGGATTGTAAAATGGTACAACCACTCTGGAAGGCAGTTTGGCGGTTCCTCAATGAATATAGAAACTCTGTATGACCCAGCTAGTCTACTACTAGGAATATACCCCAAGTAAATTAGAAATGAGGCAGAAACAGAGATCTGTACACTGATGTTCATAGCAGCTTTATTCACCATCACAAGAACATAGAAACAGCCCTAATGTCCAACCACAACTGAATGGACTGGGGAAATGGTACATTCACACAATGGAATACAACACAGCACTCAGGAGCAATAATTTTGAAAAACACTACATAACTTGGGAGAGGCTGGAGAGCATTATGCTTAGTGAACTAATTCAATATCATAAGGACAAATACTGCATAAGACCATTATTGTAAAAATAGAAGGATTACTAGTAAAACATGTATGATGACCCAAGGAGAAAGGGGCGGGAGCAGAGGGGTGAGGATCGGTAAGGGCAAAACCACAGGGTTGCACAGTTTGGTGGGTGGAGGAAGGAGGTGAAGGAAATGGGAAGGATCCGTGAGGGACCTAAAAAGATTGAGTAATGATGGGCAAGGTTCAATGGTGATTTTTTTTATAATAATCAAATTTGTTGTTGCTGTTATGTGCCAAGCAGTAGAAATGACTCACAGCTGATTTTCTTAATCAGGTAACGCCCATTCTCTAGAAGTCCTTTGACTTCCTAAACATCAGGCTTTTAGGCCAGGACATTTTGTCCCAAGCCTGCATCAGGCCCGAGATCTAGAAGAGACCTATCCGGACTTTAGAAATGATCACATTGTGACAGCAGTGTAAAGAGACACTAAGTCACAAATCTTAGCAGAAGTGCAGTGGCAAGGAACTTCACTCAGTACTGTCTCAAGTAAAAATCTTTCCCTAAAGTTGATACATGGGATTTGGACTTACATTCTCCTAAACGTCAGACAGACTGAGAGACCAGTAACAGTGTGTGGTGTAAGACAACTCAGAAGTGACTTGTGGACTTAGCTATCATATCAAGAGGTGGCTGGGGAAGGGAGGGCTTGATTAAGGGAGTGCAAGGAATGATGATGTTGCAGGGAAAGGGAAGAGACAAGATACACACTGATGTCAGATGGATTGTGGCTAAGAGAATATCAAAAGAATGTATATTTATGCTTTATTGACCATGCAAAGGCATTTGACTGTGTGGATCACAACAAATTATGGCTAACCTGGAAAAGAATGGAAATCCCAAAACACTTAATTGGACTCATAAGGAATCTATACCTAGGCAAAGAGATTTTTGTGTAAACAACGCAAGGGAACACTATAAGGTTTAAAATTAAGAACAGAATGCAAGAGGGTTTTATCCTCTCTCCATACCTATTCAGTCTGTATGCTGAGCAAGCCAATTATTGAAGAAGCTAAAATCTATGAAGAACAATGTGGCATCAAGATTGGAGGAAGACCCATCAATAACCTTTGTTATAAAAATGACAACCTTGCTTACTGAATGTGAGAAAGACTTGAGGCACTTGCTGCAGAAGATCAAGGAATACTGTCTTTAATATGGATTGCTTCTTAACAACAACAACAACAACAAAATTCTTACCACTAGACCAATAGGCAACATCATCATAGATGGAAAATGATTGAAGTTTCCAATTATTTCATCTTACTTGGATCGACAATCAACACCCTTGGTACCAGCAGTCAGAGGATCAGGAGATGCTTTTCACTGGGAAAGTCTCCAGTCTGGAACCTCTACAAATGATTGAAAAGCAATGATGTCAGCTTGAAGACTAAGGTTCGCCTGGTTCAGGTCATGGTCTTTTCAATCACTATGCATCTAAGAGCTGGACAATGATTAAGGATGAAGAAGAATTGATGCTTTTGAACTGTGATGTTGGAGAACAAACTACTATTTCTTTGAGAAAGTGCAGCCAGAGTGCTCCTTGGAGGCAAAGATAATAATGTTTTACCTCGCATACGTCAGGCATACTGCTAGGAGAGGGACAGCATCCTCGGAAAGGTTGAGGGTCAGTGAGAGAGGAAGACCTTCAATCAGATGAACTGACACAGTGCTGCAATGAGTTCCAGTGAGTCAGAGACTGTGAGGATGGCACTGCATAGGACAGGGCTCAGATCTGTTGTTCATGGGGTTGCAATGGGTCATCCTCTACTTGAAGGCACTTAACAACAACAACGCCATAAAACTAAAGTCCATCTATCATTTATTCCACCTACTTCACTATTCCAGTTGTAATGTGCTGTTGAGTTGCCTGCGACTCATAATGACCTTATGTACAACAGCCCTAAACCCTGCTTTGGACTTTTCCAATGCAATTCATCCTTTTATTTCCTGGATGCCAGTATCAAAATTGTGGAGCCAAGCAAACTAAAGCTGTGAACAAACTCAATCTTTTCACCATCTATTATGATGCTACAAATCAGCCCAGTGGTGAGAATCACAGGATTGAAAATAAAGCGAGAAATGCACAAACAGGACAGGACAAAACCGACAAAGGGAACCTTCCAAAAACTAACCCCTGTGTGTTTAAAATGCTTTTTCTAATAGAGTGAAAAGAAAACCTCCAGACTGGGGGAGGAGGGGAATTGGAAATTTACTCTATCTTGAAATTATCTTGACTTCACCGTTTCGAAGTTCTGTGAATATACTATTTATTCCATCTTTTTGCTTTGTAATTAATTGTCTCATTTACTGACTGATGTCTCAAGTTCCCACTTCCACTTTTGTAAGTTTTTCTTTTTATATACTTTTATATATATACGCAGGTTTCTGTTTTATGTTCTCACATGTGTTAATCTCTAGTTGTCTCTTGTTACTGGCTTTCTATCAAAAAACCTCCCTTGAGTATTCCTTGAGTGTTCCAGTTTTTTTCAATCCCATTAATTTCTGTTTATCTGAGAATGCCTCAATTTTGCCAACATATTTTAGTAGCAGTTTTGTTGGATATGAATTCTTGGGTGGCAAGGTTGGGGGTTTTTTTTTTCATTTTTATCTTTTATTTTTATTTTATTTTGGGGTTTGTTTGGTTGTGGGTTTGGTGTTTTGTTTTGTTTTTTTTATCTCAGAGTTTAATATATGTCACTCTACTCTCTTCTTGCCTGCCTGGTTTGTGCTGTGAAGTCAGGAGTTTAGTCTGATTGCTTCTTCTTTCTAGGTAACTTTTTTTTTTCCTGAACTGCTTTCAGTATTCTTTCTTTGTCTTTGGAAAGTTTGACTGTAGTGTTCCAGAAGGAGCAGCGGCAACATGGGAGTGGCTGAGTCTGACTACCACCTGCTTGCTTCATAAAGTGAAACGGTCCTCATCACTAATACCCATAGCAGCAAACTCCGCAAGCTCCTGCACCTCTTTCTATCAATCATGTGGGCCCAACATTCGTTGTTGACTATTAGGAAAATAGGTTGGGGAGTGAGGAAGGCAAAGAATATCTCCGAATGTAAGTTCAGTTTTAGCCCAGAAGTCTCAAGCCAGATTAAGAGCAAGACACAACTCCTCAGTTAGTACAAGTCCAGATACAGTTCAGGAGCACAAGTGCAAGAAGCCTCTAGTTTCCTTAATCATCCAGCAAGGTTTGCCTCAGAGCATTTATAAGTCAGCATCTTCAATGATCCAGCAAGTAAAGCCTTTAACTGTGGCCTTTAGCGGAGGGTTCCTCCAGTTTATCTCAAAGCAACTGCAGTCTCTTCACCCTCTTTCCACCATGTCAGGGTACTTCACAATATAGAAAGCTCTCTCTGCATTCCCCTAGTAGCTTGTTCCTGGAGGAACCATTTCCATTTTATCACAGGACTGTTTGGGCACCATCTTCTTTAGTAGGGCATTTCTTCTGTATCACTCAAGACATGATGGATATTTCAGGTCTCATAACAATTTTATATCCTCCTGTCATTGAGGCAGTCTCAACCAATGCCCAAGAGCAGGCAAGTAACTGTCTCTCAAATAATGTGTATTGTGCAGCAGCATGAGGAAATGTCCTAGTGGTCATCGCTGCAGGCAGCCTTTTCAGGTTTTTGCCCAAAGCTCCAGTCTGCAATAAGCACAGGTGGCAGATACCTTGAGAATCATGTCTGAGTGTGGATCATAATGGCCTAGAGGCAAGGAGAGTGAGACTGCTTTCTGTATTTCAGCCATGACCTGCTGTTGCTCAGGTCCCCAAATTGAACAGTTTTCTTTTGAGTAAACTGATGGATGGGAGCAAACAATATCCCAAGATGTACGATCTAAGTCCTCCCAAACCCCAACAGACCAGTCTAATGTTGGGCCTCCTGTTTAGTCCCGGGAGCAGGTAGTTACAGCAGCTTGTTCTTCATTGCCCTGTGGAATGTGATAGGTGGCTCCTGCCTAGGTTATTCCTAAAAATTTTACTGTCTGGACAGGGCCCTGGATCTTTGCTGGATTAATTAATCAATCTCTGTTGGTCATTTCTGCAACTAAGGGTTTCAAATCATCCCTAGACTGTTCTTAAGTGTTTGATAGTAGGATATCATGAATGCACTCTATAATTACACTGGATATCTGGACCAAGTCCAAGTCTCTCTAACCAGGTTATGGCAATAGGCTGATGCATTCACATAACCTGAGGTAAAACTGTAAATGTAAATTGGGATCCTTCTCATGTGAAAGCAAACTGTGGCTGGCTTTTCAGAGATTAGAATTGAGGAAAAAGCATTTGCAACATCTACTAAAGAGCAACAATGACAGTCCGAAGACTAAAGTGCACCTGATTCAGTCCATTGTCATTGGAATTACTTGGTATGCATCAGAGAGCTGGAAAATAACTAGGGATGATCAAAGGAGAGCTGATGCCTTTGAGCTGTGGTGCTGGAAAAGAGTATTGAATATGGACTGCTAGAAGAACAAACAAGCTCATCTTGGAAAGGGTAAAACCAGGCTGCTCCCTGGAGGCAAGGATTCTGAAGCTTCGTCTGACATACTTTGGACATGTTGCAAGGCGGGATCAGTCCTTGGAGAGTGACGTCATGCTTGGGAGGGTGGGGCGACAGCACAGGAGAGGAAGACCTTTATGAAATGGAATTATTCAGTCACTGGGGTAATGGGGGTAGGTGTGTCAGAGACAATAAGATTGGTATAGGATAGAGCAGGGTTTAGGGCTGTTATACATAGGGTCACTATGAGTGGCAGGCAACCCGATGGCACATAATAACAACAATAACAACAATGTGTAACAAAGGCTAGGCCTTTGAAGTTTGGTCCCATTTTGTGCATAATCTCTTAAGATTATGGTTTTGGGCTTTAACCCTGAGTATCTGATCCATCTTGAGCTTATTCTTGTATATGATGTGATAAGTGTCTCATAATGAGAATTTATAGAATTCTACAGGGCCTCCACAAGGAAAAGATTGATAACCCAGTTAAAAAAATGGGCAAAAGACATGGAAAGAATTTTCACAGATGAAGACATTTGGATGGCCAACAGACACATGAATAAATGCTCAAAATCAGTAGTAACCAAAGAGTTGCAAATCAAAGCCACATTGATATACCATCTCACTCCAGTAGCAGTAGCAAAGTTTAACAGGACTGCAAGAATAAATGTTGGTGAGGATGTGAGGAGATGAGGACTCTCATGCACTGCTAGTGGTACTGTAAAATGGTACAAATACTCTGGAAGACAGTTTGGCATTTCCTAAAAAATGTTGAATATAAAAATCCTATATGATCCAGCTACTACCATTGGTGAAAATTCACCTCTAGGAAAATATAACTGAGACATAAATGAAGATTTGTACACCTAAGTTCATAGCAGTGTTATGCCAGTAGCAAGAACCTGGAAACAGACAGTGTGTTCATCAAAAACACATGGATTGAGAAATTTTGGTACATTCACACAATGGAATACTATGGAGCATTAATGAGCAATAATTTGTAAAATACATGGGAGAGTCTAGAAAGCATTATGCTACATGAACTAACTCAGTCTCATAAGGACAAATCCTACATAAGACCATTATCATAAAAATAGAAGGATAATTAGTAAGATGCGGATAAAAGTCCAAAAAAAAGAAGGGGAGGAGGCAAGGGAAATAGAGGGAAGGTAGGTGAGGAAATCACCAGGATAACAGAGGTTATTAAGCAGAAGGGGGCAGGGTGAAGAAATTAGGATAGACCCAATGAGAACCTGAAAAGACAGGATAATATTTGGCATAGATGGATAATGATTAATTTTGTAAAAAAAAATGTACATGAGTGATCAATTGAAACACGGAATGAAGGTAGGACTGTGTTAAAAACAATGAGTGATACATGATGTATACAAACTTCATATGAAAACCAATATAAAAAATAAGATACAGAAAAAAGACAGTAAATTATTTTAAGTATAAGATAATAAATTACATCATAAAAAAGAAAAATTAATAAAAGTTCTCATTAAAATTTAAAAATGGAAAAAAATTTAAAAACAGGAGGATAATATAAAAAAAAACCACAATGCAACACTGAAACAACAATGAAGGAAATTATAACAACTATTAGAAGTTATCTCCTTTTGTCCACCAGGAATCCTATATTGCTTCAAATTAACAACCTGAGTGGGCTCAGGCAATTCTAATGGTTCCCATACAGCATGTTGTATCAATACTGGCTTCAGGGCAGATTTATAAGCCTTCAGTTTTACGATATCTAATAGAGGGAGTGTTCCCCACTTAGACATAATATCAGTAGCGATAATATATTCAAGTAGAGATGTGACTACTTCACATAACATCTGTTTGTTGTCCAATTCTTATTCATACATCCACTCTAGTCCCATGAATTGCTGCATTTTCATATCCTCCAAATACAACTCTATGTCCTTTCAAGATTTTATCAAGAGGCTTAGGAATTACAGTACATGGGGCTCCTATGTCCAGAAGCACCAAGAACGTTTCTTCTCCACCCTCAGGCCTTCTTATCCACACATGTGCATATGGTCTTAGGTCTCCTGCTGGGCATTGGACCAGAAGATCCTGGTCTTCTCATCAATCCATATCTAGAGCTGAACTTCTGCTTCAATTGATTCTAAATGGGTTTCCTCACCATTAATTATTGCCTCATGAGTAGGATTTATAGAATGGACTTATTTAGGCCTTCTTAATGTTGGGGAAGAGCTCTAGTGGTCTAGTGGTAGAAGCTGAACTCCAATCCTGAAGGCATGCAGTTCGAATCCAAGAGAAGATTAATTGCTGTTGAAAACCCATTGGATTCTGACTTGACAATACACAACAACAATGTTGGGGGAACAGAGGAAGCCTTCATTGGTCCAGTCAACCTCCTACAGTATTTCTTTAGAACCTCTGTCTCAACTCCATCAATGTCTACTATATTCACCCAGTTCCTGAATAACCATCTAAAAATCTTCATCCTACTAGGGTAAATACTTTCCCCATAGTCTCCTCCAGCTTCCCTACAATCCACCCTGATGTTCCTGTATCTTAAAAGCTTATAAGGGGAAGTCTTTAAATAGAGCTTCTTCAATTGTTGTCTTGTTCCCAGTCGCAAAGCTACCCAAGATTGCCATGTTGGAGGAGACTCCATACCTACCATCTCTGCCATGGCCTCTGTAAGGGGAATATTCATTGAATGGATGCCCTCAGTGCCATAAAGCCATTCCAAAATGCCTTGCATATGTAGAACCTCAACTACTTACTCTGGAGTGTTTCATTTGTTACCTCGTTGAAGAAAGGGGCAGTTTCCCTTGGAGGAATAAGCAAACCTGTTGTGTGTACCACTGAGTTGGAATTAACCCATAGTGATCCATGTACAACATCCCTAAACCCTGCTCTATGCTATGCCAATCTTATTGTCTCTGATATACCTACTCCCATTACCCTATTCATTGAATCAATCCATCTTATTAAGGGCCTTCCTCTCTTGCACTGTCCCTTCATCCTCCCAAGCATGACATCCCTCCTTGCAAAATGTCCAAAGTATGTCAGATGAAGCTTCAGAATCCTTGCTTCCAAGGAGCAACCTGGTTTCACACTCTCTAGGATGAATTTGTTTATTCTTCTAGCACCATATTCTTCTCCAGCACCACAGCTCAAAGACATCAATTCTCCTTCTATCATCCCTAGTCATTGTCCAGATTTCTGATGCATAGCAAGTAATTGCAAAGACCATGGCCTGGATCAGGTGTACCTTAGTCTCCAGACTGACATTGTTGTTCTTCAGTACTCTGGAGAGATCCCTGACAACAGATTTTCCCAATGTAATTAGTCTTTTGATTGCCTAGCTGCTAGTCTCAAGAATGTTGACTGGGGAGCCAAGCAAACTAAAGCTGTTAACAATCTCAATCTCTTCACTGTCTAGGAAAGTCAAATATCAAGGCCTTTGACACCACAGGTATATCTTGGTGCTTTTCTTTAAGGTAGTTTATAATTTTGGGGCCTCTTTCAGCTTCTTGAATCTATTGGTTTATAATAGGAAATTTTTCTTATAACAAATCTTCAATTTTCTCTGTGTGGTTTTTTGGGTGTTTTGTTTCGGGGTTTTAGTCACTTCCTGTTTTCACAGAGAGAGTTATTCTTCCAATCACAGAAAGTTATTCTTGTTGGTGTCTCACATAATTCCTGGTTCTTCTTCTTAGGTTTTGTTTGTTAAAATTGTCCTCGAGTTTTCTGTGTTTTCCTTGATTTGGTGTGTGCTTTTCCATGAACTTTCAATCTATTTAAGTTACCTAGGTATGAGACTTTTAAATTCTTTATTAGGTAGTTCCAATAGCATTTCTTGATCTGAAATAATTTATGGCCCTATTCTAATGTGCTGTTCACAAAACCACTATGAGTTGTAACTGATTCCATAATGCCTAACTACAGTATTGTAGTACCTTTTTGAGCCATCTTGTGGGTGGAAAGATGTGTGTGTCATTTGAAATTATATGTTATTTCCGTAACATTGTGGTGCTGTTGTACTCTTTCATTTTGTTCTGACACATCCAACTGGGTGAGGTGGATGTGTTTCTGAGCTTACTAGTTTGGCATCACTCAGACTCTCACTTCTTAAAGGTTTAGTATTGGATTATGAGATATCATATTTTTTGACTAGTTTAAAGGATACTTCTGTGTTAATTCTTCACTTTCATTGACACCCCTATGCAAAAGGCATTTTGCCTCAGTAAATATTGGTTAGATAATGAAAAGTTACAGTTGATTACTTTTGGCTTTAGGGAAAGAAAGATTAGCATAACATGAACTCTTATTATCAAAAAGGTAAAATAAGCTGACTTCAAGGCAGAAGATGAGCTTCTTTTGTACCTAAATAAAAATTTATAAGATCATACTATCTTGTCTCTAAAAATCTTACAGAATGAAGAAATCCCCAAATGTTTCAGATAAGCTAAGTCTAATATTTTTAGGTGTTGTTGTTGATTGCCATCAAGTTGAGCATGACTCATAGTGACTCCATGAACAAAAGGCCTGAAACTTTTCTATAACAATCAACATTTATCAAAGTTCATAGAATTTCCAGAGGCATATTGTTAAAAAAGTGGATGCCACTCCTTCTTCCAAAGTTTTAAGAGCATCAATTTTATATGGGCATGAGGCACTTGTCCAAGGGCCAGGACAGAAGCCTGAGCTCTGCTGTTTCAGGGATGACCCATGGTATAGTCCCAGGAAGTAGCCTGTCTATGTACAGAAGAGATCAGACAGTGTTCCTCTTACCTGTCTAATGTCACATGCTACAAATCATAATCTGGATAAATTCTGGTATTCAAGTTATCTTTTCAGGATTAAAAATATTATTTCTCCATTCTGGGAAGCATAGAAATGTTCCCTCTTTTCTTTTAAGAGCAGTCTCTTAATGCTTCTGGGATGTCAAAATGTTCAGATTATGAGGGAATATTTCGATGTATGGAGTGAAACAAAATCAGAAATGCATGGATTACCATTTCTTGGAAAAATGTATGGTTTTGAAAATGGATAGAGCTGTCATTAAAACATGCTGAGCCGTATTGAAAGCCATACACCAGAAAAAGCATTTGAAACATCCAGTAAAAAAAGAGAACAGCAGGGCTGATCTTTTCTTGGCACAGACTCTGAAAAGTGGACAGGTTCACCCTCAAGGTGCTCCATTTGTGTTTTGAACATGGTATAAACTAAGCCCTGAGAAGAGAAAATTCTAAGGACAAATCAAAAATATGACTAGAATACGAGACAGAACGAGGGGACGCAGTCTAGGCAGGCCGGAGCAGCTGCCGTCGCCATGACCCGCGGTAACCAGTGCGAGCTCGCCCGCCAGAAGAATATGAAAAAGCAGAGCGACTCGGTTAAGGGAAACCACTGAGATGACGGCCTTTCCGCCGCTGCCCGCAAGCAGAGGGACTCGGAGATCATGCAGCAGAAGCAGAAAAAGGCAAACGAGAAGAAGGAGGAACCCAAGTAGCTTTGTGGCTTCGTGTCCAACCCTCTTGCCCTTCGCCTGTGTGCCTGGAGCCAGTGCGACCACGCTCGCGTTTCCTCCTGTAGTGCTCACAGGTCCCAGCACCGATGGCATTCCCTTTGCCCTGAGTCTGCAGCGAGTCCCTTTTGTGCTTCCTTCCCCTCAGGTAGCCCCTCTCCCTCTGGGCCACAGCTGGGGGTGAGGGGGTTACCCCTTCCCAGTGTTTTTTATTCCTGTGGGGCTCACCCCAAAGTATTAAAAGTAGCTTTGTAATTAAAAAAAAATATGACCAGAATACCTGTACACCAGTGATTCAACACCAAAAGTGTTGCAAGAAAAAAGAAAGTGATGAAAGCAGATGCTGGTTTCTACATAGATACTGAATCTGTGAACTGCAACATTTCGATACATAACCTTTAGAGTTTATAGAAAATTTTTCTCTTTCAGACAGTTCAAAGAATTTGTAACCCAGGAAGAAAGCAGTAATAACCATGGCAATTCTATAAAAAATTCCAATGTCTTCTTTTAGGCAATGGTTTCCACCACTTTGCCCCACAGGCTTGCTTTATGACTTAGTCTTCTCTCTTGATCTGCTCCATCCACTACATTGAATCCTAACAAAGGTGCAACTGCAGCTGCCACAGCAGGTCAAGGCCACACTGGGAATATGTGGTGGGGTAGGGAGCACATTACGATATCAGGCAGACACACAGATGGGGCCCTTAATGCCAGAAGCAGTGGGGAGGTCAGCAGAGCATGCAACTCCAATCACAAAGGAAGAAGCCCAGGTTTCAGAATGTTCTTTGGACCATAGCGAGTAGATACTCTTCCACAAGGTCCTCTAGGGTGCAAATGCAGAGACAAGGCTTGTCTTCATATTTTGCTGGAGTGGGAAGAGAAGAGGAAAGGAGTGTGACAAGGCCCAGTAAGTACCAGGAAATGGGCTCCACATCTCAAGATCAGAGATAGGCTGGTAGCAGATACAAAGAGTTCCAGCTAGCCCAGCTGGTGTGCAAATTCAGGACTTGTTTTTAGACAGTGATTAAGTGCACAGCAAGGGAAGAATGCAGGATAGATCTGGGAGTTGAAATCAGAGACAACAGCTATTGGTTCATCCTGCACAGAGTTCTGGATGAAGGGATAAGTGGAGTATCTTTACTCTCAAGGTAATTCCTATTGAAAAAAGCCTTCTATCTGAAACAGGAAGTCAGTCTTGCTCTGAGGGATTCCCCCCTTAAATTTCCAGAATTTAAGATATGATTTACCAAATCTGATATTGCTTATCAGCACCTCGGCTGGTCTGGGAATTCAGAGGAAGAGTCTAAATACCCTTAAAAGACAGCGTCACTGTGCCTAATCCAACTCCAAAGGTGACCAGACAACAGGCTAGCCTCAGCACTGTGCAAGTGCAGCACTGATGGAGGCGGCACTGATTAACAGAACACCAAGAGCCTGTGTGTAATCACCCAGCCTGGAAGTACAGGCATCACACACCCGAACAAAGTGAAAGCCCACTCTCCACAACCCATCCACTCTACCTGTGATTACAAAAACTTACTCTCTCATTGCCATCCAATTAGCTGACCCACCAGCAGCGTTTCAGAACTGTAATGGCATGGGAGGAGATTGCCATCTTTCTCCTATAAATGTTGGATTTGAACCACCTGCACTGGGACTGGTAGAGCAACTCTTACCTACTTGGCCACCAGAGCTCCCTTGTTCCAAAATTAGAATTTGAGGTAAAGGGGGATTACTTCTGTAGAAAGAATTAATTAGCATGGAATATGGGAATTCATGCCACTCAAACAGCTTCAGGACAAGAGTGTGGTGATGCACTATGGCATGAACCCCTAGGAAATGGTACCTCAACTCAAAGACAAACCAACTAACCTACAGATGGTTGTGGTGGTGTTGTTGTGAGTGCCATTAAGTAAGAACCAACTCATAGCTGGCACTCCAGCTGGTTTTCAGAGGTTGTAAGTAGCATGGGAAGAGACTACCTATCTTTCTCCCTCAGAGCAGCTGGTGGATCTGAACTGCCTACTTTTAGGGGGTTAGTAGCCCAAATATCTTACCACTGAGACACTAGAACACCCATCTATGTATTTAGGAACCATTCCAGAAAGCAAAAGTGAACCCCAGAGAGGTGCAATACACCTCAGCAGGCCCTCTACAAAAATGAAGACAAAGACTCAGGCTCTGGCCTGCCGCCTGAGCTCAGTACTATAGGCTAAAGTCTGCTACTTGGGAGAACTGAGAAGAGCTGTGTGTTCAGAAGGTGACCTCAGACATACTAGAGCAGCTGGGGACCTGGCTCAGCTCTCCAGTGAGAAACATGGCATCTCAGGAGACAAGCAATTGAGGCAGATGAATGTCCAAATTCTTGTCTCTGGAGCAGAACCACCAGATGCTCCTGGATCTTCAGACACCAACTTCAGAACTTCCATTTAAGAGCTGAGAAGACAGAAGGAGGAGGGACAGCACTGGTCTGAAGGGGCAGGCAGGCCTTCAGCAGAGACTCTGGCACCCAGTCACCAGTTAAGGCAGACTCTGCCTCAGAGCTGCTGTAGTGTCACCTGGAAAAGTGTCAGGCCTGGCTCCTCTACCTCAGAACCTCACTGGGGCATCAAATGCCAATCATGTCTGCACAAAGACCAAAGCATAAGGGTCCTTTAAGGAGGTGCATTCACAAATTTGGAGTACAGAGCCAGAGAAAATGTACACATGCACACACACATATTCACACATGCACATAGAGCTCCTGCTCATACATGTACACACTTATACATGCACACACAGCCCCTGCTCATACATGCACATGTACACACAGACCTTGTATGTATATGCACATGTATGTGCGTAGTTACACATGCACACAGACTCTGCATATACACGCACACGTGCATACTTACACACACATACAGACCTTGCACATACATACTATGTAACATGCATGGTTACATATGTACACACAGCCCCTTTGTATACATGGCCACAAACATACTTACATATAGACATACAGATCCTACATATACATGCACACACAGACCTTATGTATATATGCACATGTGCACACTTACAAACAAAGACCTTTTGTATACATACACACCTGCATACTTACATATGTACACACAGACCCTGCATATACAAGCACATGTGCATACATCATGCATAGTTATACATGTACACATACATACTAACACACACAGACTCTGCATACCCCACAATGGAGAAATAGTAGCAAGGGTCTGAAAGCAGACTCAAGAAGGAGTACATCCAGCCAGGATGTGTTCAAGGAGGAGGAGGAGGAGAAGGGCATTTCCCTGCGGAGAATGGCCTGATTATGTGCTCAGCTGTGAAATGAAAGTTTGGTAGTTCGAACCCATCAACTATTCCACAAAGACAATGGCTTCTGTAAAGATTTACATTCTTGAAAACACTGTGCAGAAAGTTCTACCCTAGCCTAAAGAGGTGCTATGACTCAGATGGGTTTGGTTTCATTTTGCAGATGGTTAGAAATGGGAAGATTAAAAAAAAGTTATTTAGGCCAGCCCTGTGATTTCACAGACTAGGATAGAAGGCATAAGAGGTCTCCTAATTAGAGACAAAAGCTTACACTGTATGTTCCCCTGGAGCTTTACAACAACAATCCAGGGCCACAGAAGCCAGGCTGAGGGTTCCCTCAGGACAGGTAGTTCCTCTCTGTGGACCACAACAAACACAGGGACAACTCAATAGGCTCTGCTCCCAAACTTACAGCACAGAGCAAACGTTTCTAAAAGAAGTGCTATGTGCTGCTGAGCTAGGCAACCCAATCACACTGGTGAGCTGTCTTGTCAAGTGAGCAGAGGGAACCTTTGAAGATTTTAACAAAAGAACACGTTTGAAGGAGTAAAATGTTAGGGAACAAAAACTGCTGTCTAAAAATAAAGCTTCATGGATTGTCATTGGATGCACACTTACAAAAGCCAAAGCACTACATGAAATAGCTCCTGAAAATGCCAAGGGGACAAGCAGCAGGAGGAAAGGGCAGCTGGAAGAGATGCTCAAGAAAACATCTTTCAAAGGGTGACTTCAGCAGTGATCTCAGCAGGAAAGCAGCAGAGACTGATTCCCAAAGCAAGCCCCAGGCTATGTAAAAGGAAAGGAAAGATGTTAGAGAACTAGAAGTCCAGGGGCAAAGGAAGGAAGGAGAAAACACTAAAATGGTAATTCCTTTACAGAGATATTTAGTGACAGTCAAACCATTCCTTGCTGAAATGAGTATGTTATGTCCTGTGGTGGAGAGAGGTTTAAGTGTGAAGGGCTGTACATGAAAGAAAGAAAACATGTGGCATCGGCACAGTAACTGGAAGAACTGGCTTCTTGTGAGTTAGTATCAAGTCTTAATCATTTCATGCTGAAATCTGAAGATGTTCCTCAGCTTAAAGTCACCATAGCAAGGGCTGCTTCATCAAAGAGAAATACCTGTTGATGTGGGTCCATTCCAGGGACTAAAGATGACAACAGAGTTTGGGAGAGGGGACTGCAATCAGGAGAGACTCACTTTTACACCTGGTAAGCTGAGGTCCTAACAAGGAAGCTGCCTTCAAATCCCCCTGAACAGAACCAGCTTAAGGTGGAGCACTTGGTCAAACACCACCCAGCAGACTTCAGGAGAGGGTATTGCAACCAGATGAGATACTCAATTCCAGAGCCAGCACTTTCAGGTGCTGGGGAGAGAGGGGCCTGAAACTCCCCTGGAGAAAGGCTCCTCCTGCCACCGTGGAAAAGCCCAGGAACCAAACAGGATAACAGAGTTTGGAAGAGGGGGCTACAATCAGGTGTAAAACTCACTTTCACAGATGGCATGCTGAAGTGCTAGCAAGGGAACTGCCTTCAAATCTCCCTGGAAAGAAACTGCTCAAGGTGGAGCACCTGGGGCACACCACTCTGTAGATAAAAGACAAGAGACTTGCTGAGAAGTAACTGCAATAAGGTCAGACTCTTGCAGGGCTGCCTTCCAACAGTGTGAGTTGCCCATCCCACATACTGAAGAGTGTAAGCTGTCAACTAATCAGTAACATAAAGACAAAGAAATATCTCTTAAGAACGTTATGGTTTTGGGTTTCACTCCCAGGTCTCTGATCCACCTTTAGCTGAGTTTTGTGTATGGTGTGAGATGTGGATCCTGTTTCTTGGTTATGCATATATACTTTTCACTATGTTGAGGAAATTCCCTTCCAGTCCAATTTTGCTGAGTGTCTTTATCAGGAAGGTTGTTAGATTTTGTCAAATGCCTTTTCTGCATCAATTGCTAAGATCATATGGTTCTTGCTTTACTTTGTTAAAATAGTGAATTACGCTGATTGTTTTGCTTATGTTGAAGCATCCCTGCATACCTGTTATGAATCCCACCTGGTCATGGTGAATTATTTTTTTTATATGCTTTTGGATTCTATTGGCTAGGATTTTGTTAAGGATTTTTGCATCTGTATTCATCAGAGATATTGTTCTGTAGTTTTCTTTCTTGGTAGTATCTTTGCCTGGTTTCGGTATAAGGGTAATGCTTGCTTCATAGAATGACTCTGGAAGTGTTCCTTCTTTTTGAGTTTTTTGAAATAATTTAAGTAGAATGATGTTAAATCCCCTCTGAATGTTTGGTAGCATTCAGCTGTGAAACCATCTGGTCCAGGGCTTTTCTTACGGGGAAGCCTTTTTATGATCTTTTCAATTTCTTCTTTTATGATGGGTCTGTTCAAATGATCTATATCTGCCCTTGTCAGTCTGGGCAGGGTATACGTTCCAAGGAATTTGTCCATTTCCTCTAGGTTTATTAATTTATCAGAGTATAGCTTTTCATAATATTCTTATATTATTGATTTAATTACCTCTGGTTGTGTTGTGATGCCACCTCTGTAATTTCTTAGTCGAGTTATCTGTGTCTTGTCTTTTTTTTTTTTTTTTTGTTAAATTTGCCAGTGGTTTGCCAATTTTATTGACCCTTTTGAAAAACCAGCTCTTGGTCTTATCAATGGTTTCAACTGTTTTTCTGTTTTCTATCTCATTTATTTCAGGTCTTGTCTTTATAAATTTTTTTTTCTTCTAGAGGCTATAGGATTAGATTGTTGATCAGGGCAGCAAGTAATAGATGCTGGAGAGGATGTGGAGAGAAAAGAACTCTTATACATTGTTGGTGGAATTGTAAAATGGTGCAACCATTCTGGAAGGCAGTTTGGCACTTCCTCAAAAAGCTGAACATAGAAATTCCATATGACCCATCTATTCCACTACTTGGAATATGCTCTGAGAATATGAGAACCGAGGCACAAACTGAGATTTGTACACCAATGTTCATAGCAGCATTATTCACCATCACAAGAACATGGAAACAGCCCAAATGTACAATCACAAATGAATGGATTGAGAAATTATGGTACATTCACACAATGGAATAGTATGCAGCACACAGGAGCAATAACTTTGCAAATTATTACCTAACTTGGGAAGGACTGGAGAATATTATACTGAGTGAAATAACTCAATCACATAAGGATAAATATCATATAAAACCATTATTGTAGAATGAATATAAGGATCCAGGAGGGGTGGGAGAGGCTGGAAGCAGAGAGATGTGGATGTGCAGAGGGAAGGGGGGATTAATCATTGGGTTGTAAAATTTGATGCAGGGGTGAGGGAAATTGAAAGAATTTGTTCAAATTTGTATTTGAATTTTGTAAATAAACTAGTTAAAAAAAAAGAAACTAAAAAAAGAAAAAAGTATAAGTTAAAAAAAATAAATATCAAAAGCCTATACAGACACAAAAAAAAATGGTCTAATACATACCAAAAAAATGTCACATAATGTCAAGAAAGCAGCAGGCAACTTAAAATACTGTGAAAAAAACAAATTAAGCCTTCTCCAAAAAGAAACAGAGCATATCTCAGACACAATGAATACCCCAGATTCAGAGAGGCAGACTATTTCATTGATAGATGATAGATAGATAGATAGTCTCTTCAGTTTTACCTATTATAGGTAGGGATGAGAGACACCCAAGCGTTGAGGACTCTCCATCGTACGGTCGCTATGAGTCGCCTGCAACTGGATGGCAGAATAGCAAGAATAATATCAACACACTTAGCAAGAATAATATCAACACACAGAGAGAGATCAGCTGGCCCAGTGGACAGAAAGCGATGCTACCAAGCCAAAGGTGGGCGACTTTTAATCTGTGGCCCTCGGGCCTGTCTTTCATTGTTTTTGTTCAGACATTCCACTAGGTCGTATAGTCCTAGTGTATAAGTTGTAACATGTGGCTTCTGTGAGGCCAAACACTGTGACACTGATGTGTGTCAAATGTGTTAATGGCTGGTTACCCAGTGTGGACAGAGAGTGGGGTAGAGCTCCCTGATTAAAACAAGCTTGGAAGGAGGAATGGCATCCACTTTCATAATAGCTTGCCTCTGGAAACCCTATGAACCTGGAGAGAGGATGAGAGACACCTAAGCATTGAGGACTCTCCTTCATAGGTTGCTATAAGTCACCTGTGACTTGATGGCACTTAACAACAACATATGAATATTATTTACATGAGTGCGCTGTTTAAAAAAAAATCTACAACCACAGGCATAAACACATACAAGATCTCATTACCTTCCTTGTGCTAATAAATTTCTTGTTTAAAAAGTCATTGAGAAAATGATCTTTTACTGACATTAGCAAATAACATTGTGAACTAAGATCTACTTACTTTTGTTTACCCTAAAAGTAGTGTTTGTATGTAGATCAATACATGCAATGAAATATATAACACAAGCCACAAAAAAACCCACATGTATTTCATGCATGTAGCATATTTCAATTTGATAGCAAATTCCAAGAGGCAAGAGAGCAGTCCTGTCTTCCCCAAGCTCCTGACCACCTCATTGTGGCTGGGCCACACAGCCCCTAACTCATGAGCCAACACCCTGCTGCTGATCATACAAAAGTGCTCTCTGAATCACGTCTTGGCCAGAAATACTTACAAAGCCTCTTTCCAGTGGCCTCATGACAGCATTTAGGGCTGTAATCTAGGCTTAGAGGCACTGGAAGCACCGTACTTCCTAAAACTAGGCTGGACTCAGCTTCATGAGGGCCAGCAAGCTGTGGGAAAGAACTGTGGCTGGGGAACGACTCTGAGAAACTATAATCCTTCACTCCCTCCAGGTTCCTTCTGGCCTTCTGAGAAAGATCTGAGAATAAAAGAATGCATTAGTGTGTCTATGTGCACATGTGTGTTAACAAGCACACTAAGAGTTTGTGTTCAAGTCTACTTTTCCAAAGAGAAAAAAAGAACTATTCATCTTTAAGTTCCACTATCAGTGAGAAACAAGTCTCCCCTGGGACTAACTCATGACACTCCAGAACACTTTCTTCATGCAATCTTAGCCAAAAGGCCAACATGCGATTCCAAGACATCTTCTACGAACACATTACTTTGACATTCCTCTTGAAGAGAGTCACTAACCATTTCAGGAATCCAGAGCTTCATTCTGTGTCCTGGTGACAATGAATGGAAGTACTCTATGGCTAAAGGCATTGGCACAATTCCAAGTTATCTTTAACTATAATTTAGCATATTTAGTAAGGTTAGAGGCATACAGGAAGCTCTAGTGGTCTAGTTGCAAGAAGCTGCACTGCAATCCCAAAGGCAAGCAGTCCGAGGCCACCAACTGTTCCATGGGAGAAGGATGGACACAGCGATGGGTCAATTCCTACTCGACAGTACACAACAACAAAGGCATATATGACACAGCAGGCAAGACTAGTTCCAGAGACAGAGTATGTAAGAAACAATCTATTTTAATGTAATCCATAGGTACTTAATTTAGACAAAGATGGTGTGGTTGTAAGGAGATAGTTTAAAAAGACACTGAGCTGAGACAAACAAGTCTCTGAATTTCCCCCTAATCTATTACCATGTGCTTTACCTATTAACACTCTATTTTTCTGAATATAACTGAAATCTAGATAATGCCTGAGAGAAATGAAAAGATAGGAGCTGTGGAAAGCCTATCTTGACCTTAAAAATGCCAAAAGAACAGATATGTCTTGGAGAAGGTACAGCCAGAGTGCTCCTTGGAGGCAAAGATGATAAAGTTTTGTCTCACATACTTTGAGCATGTTGCTAGGAGAGGCAATTCTTTGGAGAAGGACATCATGCTTGGAAAGGTGGATGGTCAGTGAAAGAGAAGAAGATTCTCAACCAGATGGACTGACATATGTTTGCAGCTATGGGCTCAGGTGTGTTAGAGATAATGAGGATAGTGCAGGAGAGGGCTGGATTCAGATCTGTTGTTCACAGAATGGCTGTGAGTTGTACCCCAATTAAGGGCACCTAACAACAACAAACTTTAAGTACTTTCACTGCTTAGAGGTGGTCAACATTCAGGTGAAAAAATAGCAAGCCATGCAGGGAGAACAAAATATGCAGGACACCACTTAAGCACATCCACTCGTCCACAGCATTCCATGGGGTACACTTAACAAGTAGGATGCCAACACTCAAAATGCTTCATCCACCAAATCCTAAAGCATTCAATTAAACTACATAAAGGTATCACTAAAAGGATTTAAAAGCCCTCAATTAATTACAAAGGCAGAACTCCCTTCAAAGCCTTAAATCCCAAGGCAAGACTAATCACAGAGTACTGAGTCACGGCGAGTGCTTCATTCATATAAAATGTGTTACTGCCTAAAACTACACTCCACTTGGTCCGCCTCACAAAACAGAAGCAAAAGGTCATTTATGCTGCTGTTTTTTAAAGGGATTAGTTACTAATCTGGCTCCTTGGAGGCAACTTCCTACATCATTTTCAAAACATCAAATCTAATTTTTTTTTAAAGGCACGTGTCTTCTCCTTACAAAGAAGTCTCAATATGTGTTTTCCTTTTCCATATTCAAACATGTTCTTAGAACAGAACAAACTCAGGAGCAAATCCGCCTACCTGATAGGTTATGTGTTTACTTAGAAAACAAAGATTATAATTCCAAAAGAATTCCAGTGAAATTAAAATCGTAAATAATAGCAAAGATTGCTCGGGGAGGGGGGGGGGAATGGATTTTGGTTTGTTTGGTTGTTTTTTGTTTTTTTTTTTTAACAACTTTGAGTCTTTAAAAATACTTTTCCTGGTACTAAACTATTACTTTACCCCAAACACCACACAGTGAGGAACCCAATGTTGCTCCTACGAGAACGGGAGTGGTCAGCAATGCATGCACAGACAAGAGGCTGTGATAGAGGGAAGGAGTGCCTGAGACAGGGCTACTACATTCTTAGCGTCTCACTACAACTACTGCTCACTGCCTTTCTCTTCTTTGCTGACGTCTAAGGAAAAAGGAATGAAAAAATCCACACATAATGGTCTATACTAAAGCTTCATCAGTCATAGTTTCACTCACAGATCGCCAAGGAGGAACCAAAGTCTGCAATAAGGGTCAAACAGACTGTGGGTTCAGAGTGGCACAGGCTCAAACCCAGCACATCTGTTCAGAATGCATTTGGCTATACAAGCAATATCTTCTATTTTGAGCACAAATTTTAGATGCCTATAGTGTTTCAGCAGTTCTAAATCTGAACATTCAGATTAAGACAGACTAGGAAGAAGGATTGGCCACCCACTTCTGAAATAGCAGGCCTCTGAAAACCCTATGCACAACAGAA
>NW_006399922.1:262098-272012 GCF_000299155.1 Elephantulus edwardii | reverse complement strand
GGAAACGACTCGACGGCACATAATAACAAACAATAGTGTTTCAAGAGAGTTCTGGGGCCTTGGTGGTAAGAAATTGTGCTGCCAATCCAATGATACACAATTCAAATCCACCAGCTGCTCCCTGGGTAAAGGATGGGCAATTTCCTCCCATGCGATTTACTACCTTTGAAAACACACTGGAGAGTCAGCTACGGGTCAGTTCCAATTCAACGGTACACATCAATAGTTATTCTGTGTGTGGCACTTAATCTTGTCTTTTCCAGTTTATAATGGAAATAGTGCCAGTGTCTTTCCCAATAAGGGCTTTTAGTAGGCATGTATTTCTATGCAGGGGAAAGAAAATGGAGAGAAGGAATCATTGCATATCTTTGTTTTAGATTCTTTTAATCTCACACAAAGCTGACTTCCTAACAGGGATACAACCATTGTTAGCCTAAATCATTTCCATCTAACTCTTCCTTCCAGAGACACTCATGCCTATACTCATTAACATGATGATGACGGCATGTGAAAATCATCATATGGAAAAATTCAACAGACCCAGATACAGACTCAGATCTTGGAAGAGAGCAAAGAATACCAGAAGAATGTCCATCTGTGTTTCATTGACTATGCAAAGGTATTTGACTGTGTGTATCACAACAAATTGTGGCTAGCCTTGAGAAGAATGGGAATCTCAGAACACTTGATTGTGCTCATGTGAAACCTATACTTGGACCAAGAAAGCCGTCCTCAGAACAGAGCAAGGAAACACTGTATAGTTCAAAATCAGGAGAGTGTCAGGGATGTGTCCTGTCACCACACTTAGTCAATCTATATGTGGAATAGATAATTCGGGAAGTTGAGCTTTAGGAGAAGAAATGTGGCATCAGGACTGGAGGAAGACTCAATAACAACCTGCACTATGGCAGATGACACAATCTTGCTTGCCAAAATAGAGGAGGGTCTGAAGTGTTTGCTGCATATGGTCAAGGATTATAATCTTCAATATGGATTGAAGCTCAACAACAAAGAGACAAAGATTCTCACCAAGCCAATTGGTAGCACCATGAAAGATGGAGAGGAGATTGAGATTGTTAACAATTTCAGTTTGCTTGGTTCCACAATCAACACTCTTGGCACCAGCAGTCAGGCAACCAAAAGATGAATTGCAATGGGAAAATCTTCTGTCAGAGAATCTGTCTAGAGCAACTGAACTAAAGTGTAACAATATCAGTCTAGAAACTACGGAGTGCCTGATCCAGGCCATCATGGTCTTTGCAATTATTTGCCATCATCAGAGAGCTGGAAAATTACTAAAGATGAGAGAAGAAGGTTTTGAGTTGTGGAGCTAGAGAAGAGTGTTAAACATTCCATGGACTTCCAAAAGAACAAACAGGTCTGTCCTGGAGAGGGTAAAACCAAGTTGCTCTCTGGAGGCAAGGATTTTGAAGCTCTGTGTCACGTGCTTTGGGCATGTTGTCAGGGGGGACCAGTCCTTGGATGGATGAAGGGACAGTGTAAGAAACACCCTGGATGAGATAGATTGACACAGTAACTGGGGTAATGGAATTAGAGGTGTGTCAGAGACAGTGAGACTGGCTCAGGATAAGACAAGGTCCAGAGCTATTATGCAGTCACTATGAGTCACAGGCAAATTGACAGCAGTTAACAACAAACAACAAAATTGTTCAAAGTATGTTTCCTAGGCCACTACCCCTGACTTTGTCTCATGGCTAGGTAGGAACATAAAAATAGAGTGTATTAGTCTATGAGCTCTGGTGGCTTAGTAGTAAGGAGCTGTGCTGCCAACACAAAGATATATGATTCAAATCCACCACCTGTTCTGTGGAATAAAGATGGGCAACATCTTCTCCTGTGCGAGATCTGTTGGAGGGTCAGCTATGAGTCAGTTCTGACTCAATGGTACTCAACAACAATAGCATGGCAAGTACTAAGGAGCTCTGGTGCCTAGTGTGTTATGTGTAGTGCTGCTAACTGAAAGGTCAGCAGTTCCACCAACTGCTCTGCAGGAGAAAGATGAGCAATCTCCTGTAAAGATCTACTGCCTCAGAACTCTGAAAGAGGATCTCTATACGTCAAAATCACCTCAAGGCAAGGGCAGAGTAAATACTGTACTATATAATATCCTGCAACAACAATAATAACAATAATCTGTGAGTGAATATATATAGGTAAATAAATATGATAAATATCCACCTCCTAAACAACATGCCTCCGGAAACTCTATGAACTTTGGTAAATGTTGAGTTTGTAAAGGGGCTTCAGGGTCGTTCATAGGGTCGCTATGAGTCATGCTCGACTTGAAGGCAATCAACAACAAATAAATAAGAGAACTTATGCTAGAATACATTTGCATATATGTACAGGTCTGTGTAGGTGTGTTTCTACACAAAAATGTGTAAATTGTACACCTATCTATAAAACAGTATGCAGAGGGCACAGTTACAGAAACTACTTACGCAGGAAGACTTAACTACCTTACCTCAGTGTCTTCATCTGCTTTATGTGGTGATCACAAACCTCCACAAGAAGGGTGGGTATGTAGCTCTTCGCAGGATGTCAGGAAGCAGTAGTGTTCTTTTCTACTGGAATCGAGGCTCTCCGTGCTCTCTGTTCTTTGATGGACAAAGGACTGGCTAACATATAAGGAAACGAGGACTCAATCTAATCCCAGGCTTCCTAATGTAGCAGTCACTATATGTGCCTATTTAAGCTTAAAATCAGTAGAAGTAGATGACATTAAAAGTGTGTTTCCTCAGTCACAGTGGCCACATGTCACATGCTCAGTAATCACAATATGGTTACCATCCTTCATAGCATACAGTCAAGACATTTCACAATCCTAGAGAATACTGCTAGAAAATGCTGACTTCCAAGCCAAACACAACCTGGGTAAGAACTCGTGCTGGAAATGTTAGCACCATACACTGCTATGGATGGCTTAGAGGCTATGGAATGGAAACCTGTAAGGTCTTTCTTGCTTTGAAAAGATTATCAATTGCTCCCTCGTATCTTGACTTAAGGGGAGGTATTCTGGTGATCCTTTATGGTGGTGATTCATGCATTGCTAACAAAAAGGTTAGTTGTTTGAAACCACCAGCTAATTTGCAAGAGAAAGATGAGGCAGTCTGTTCCTTTAAAGATAGAAACCTTATGTGCAGTTCTACTCTAACTTTCAGAATCACAGCCAGTGAGACTGACTCAAGGGCAGTAGTTTCACCCAAGGAACCTGGGATGGATGAGAGGATGTCGATTCCTAGGGTTTCTGCATCATCTCTATACTGGTCTAAGGATTATTTTGTTCTAAAGATGCTTATTCTTCAAACTCTCAGAATTGGGAGAAAAAGAGGTTCTCCAAATATTTATTATGCAACAGATTAAAATGACCATAGACAAATTTCTCCTAATAACAGTGATACCATCATGTTACAGGATTTTAAAGTGGATCTTAGGCATTGCATTTTATTATTAGCTCTACACAAAAGTTAGTAGCCACGTATAAAGGTGTGGAGACAGTGATATCTGAACTCTGGCCTCTACTAATTCCAGAGTGGGCAGTGCCTCTATCAGTAGCATCCACAACACAAAACCATTCCCGTGAGGTCAGACATGCTCCTGGACCTACTTCTAATTCCAACACCAATCCTTCTGTTCTATGGGGTCTAAAATTGTTACAACAGCTACAGTGAGACTTCACAGAACCATACTCATAATTATGGAACTTATTAGGGAAGTTAACAGGTTATAACTAAGGCTGGCAACAGGATAGTTTCTCAGTCAGAGCAATTTCTGAAGTGTGCTCACAGGACCTTCAGCCTTGTGCATTGTGGCTTTAGGCCAATGTTACAAAAGTCTCTTAGTCCTGCCAATAAAGGCATCCTCTATTCCCTGCCCCTAGTCATACAGCAAGCTCAGGCAAAGGCCCTGGCTCTGTGGAGCAGCAGTACCAAGTCAGTTCTGTGTCATGTTGGGCTGCTGGCTCTCTTCTATGGCTGCTGCTGGTGCTCTCATGCAGATCGCAGTCTGACTTGCACAAGAATTTTTATCCTTGAAGCATGTACTCTGTATTCTCCACTTCTTCTTCCTAGCTGGTAATTATATTCCTCACTTTTCTATTGCTGAAATGGCTCAATTTAAACCTGGTGAAATGGGGAAACTAGTCAGTCCCCTTGTGGATAGACTTTGTTGTCATTGTGTATGGTCAAGTCAGAACTGGCCTATAGATAACCTTCTAGCAGGTTTTTAGAGGCAGTAAATCACATGGGAGATGAGTGTGCATCTTTCTCCCATGGAGCAGCTGGTGAATTCTAAACACCTATGCATTAGCAGCACAATTCTTTACCACTAAACCACCAGAGCTCACAGACTATATCTCTTGGTCTATACAGACTACACCAATAGCTCATACAATATTTTCATTTTGCATATTCCCTCCCAGACACATGTGGGAAAGTCAGAGGCAGTGGCCTAGGAAAGACTTTTCAACAATAGACCCACTACACCACACCATCAGAGCTTTCTAAATGAGTGCTGCACCACACCACCACAGCACTCTATATAATACTTTCTATCTACTAGAAATGAGTTCTGGCCCTGTTCAGAATAAGCTGTTAACACATTTTACCTTATAGATATACCAACCAGCAACATAAAAGATTCAGCAAATCTTTAGGTCATCCTTTAAAAGTAGAACCCAACGCAAATAATCAGAACATTTACTAATTTCTGTGAACATTTATTGAAAGTCTACTGTGCTTCTGGTACAGGATCAAGTTGAATGGTAATTGGTAAGTGACCATGTGGCAGACACATCATACATGGCTCCTTCTAAACTGTTCTGTTAGACATTGTCAAGTCAGATAAATTGGTTGGGTGCATTCAACTCACACAGAAACAGAACCAACGGCTCTGGAGATGCTGCCGCCTTCTCTGTTCAACACATAGGAAACCAAACAGACATGCAGAGTTATAAATTGGTTCTGACATAACAATGAGTTTGAGTATTGAGCTGCTCAAAAAAGCAGTAGTTTCCCACTGCCTGTATAAAATATTACAGGCTATGCAGCTAGAAAGACAAAGAATGAATCTTGGATGAAAATGAAAACATTTTAAAAATCACTGAATATTTGCAGATGAAATTATAATGATGTTGATACTGAAGTCAAAATTTTGCTGGTCTGAGAGACTTGATGGCCTGAGAAGCCATAGCTAAGGAACTTCTATACATGGAGGGAAATTACACAAGGGTCCAGAACATATTTTGTGTACCTGTGCAGGAGTTCAAAATCATTAAATATGATTCCAAGAGTAAGATAAGTTGACCACTGAACAACAAACCACTGCTATGAAAACTAGAGGGGCATTTCCATATATAGAGAGAATCAATTTAGTATGTTTACCAGAAAGGGAAAGGAGGGAGCAGAAAATTAACTAAAAAGAACACTTATTAAGACAAACAAAGGGAAGGGCAATGAAGAATGAATGGAAACTCAATCAGGGTGTGAATTATAATTGATGCTATGGTATAAAATATGTATGAATAAGTGATCAAGAAAAAACACACTTTGTAAACAGTTAAATCACAATTACAAAATTTTTGTTGTTGTTCTTGTTATGCACTGTTGAGTCACCTTCAACTCATAGCAATCCTATGTACAACTGCTCTGAAGCTTGCCCTATTCTGAGACAGTGTCCTCTGGGAAATAACCAAAGAAGTAATCAGAGGTCAAATTATAGCAATAAGTAATCACATAAAAAGGGAAGAAAAAATTGATACTTGACTCTCTAATCCAACAACTCCAGCAAGTTGATAAAGAACAGCAACAAAACCCATCAACTTCTAAAAGAAATGACATTATAAAAATTAGGGCAGAAATAAATAAAACCAGGAAAACAATTGAAACCTTCAACAAGACCAGGAATTGGTTCTTAGAAAAGGTCAATAAAAATTGACAAACCACTAGCAAAGAAAACTAACAAAGGGGGGGGGGACCTAACAAAGAAAAAGAAAGAAAAGACACAAATAATCCGTATAAGAGATGAATGGGGCAATGTCACAAGAGAACCAACTGAAATAAAATGGTTAACAATGGGACATTATGAAAAACTATACTCAAACACTCAAATACAAAAACACTGGACACTAAGGTGTACCTCATAAAGGCCATGGTCGTTGCAATTACTTAGTATGCATCAGAGAGCTGGACAATGACTAGAGATGATAGAAGGAGAGTTGATGCCTTTGAGCTGTGGTGCTGGAGAAGAGTATTGAATATACCATGGTCTACTGTGAGAACAAAGAAGTTCATCCTAGAGAGGATGAAACTAGGCTGTTCCTTGGAGACATAGATTCTGAAGCTTCATCTAACATACTTTGGACATGTTACAAGGCAAGATCAGTTCTTGGATAGAGACATCATGCTTGGGAGGGACAGCACAAGAGAGGAAGACAGACCCTTGATGAGATGGACTGATTCAGTCACTGGGGTAATGGGGACAGGTGTGTCAGAGACAGTAAGATTGGCAAGGGATAGAACAGAGCTGTTGTACATAGGGTCACTATGAGTCTCAAGTGACTCAACGGCACCTAACAACAACAGCAACATACTCAAACAAATATGAAAACCTAGGGGAGATTCACTTGGAAATTACTTAGAAATTCACAATCTACCCAAAGTTACATAGACTGAAGCAGAAGACTTAAACAGACTCATCACAAAAGAAGAAATTGTGAAGGTCATAAAACAATGTCCAACAAAAAAAAAAGCCCTGGATCAGATAGTTTTACAAGTAAATATTATTGAACATTCAGAGAAGAACTGTCACCAATTTTACATAAAGTATTTCAGAAAAAAGAAAAAGATGGAATTCTCCCAGACTCATTCTATGAAGTAAATATATTTTTGATACCAAGTCAGGTAAAGATGCCCAAAACAGAAAACTATAGACCAATATCTCTCATAAGCATAGATGTAAAAATCCTCAATAAAATCCTAGCCAATAAAATCCAACAGTACGCCAACAAAATAATTCACCATGACCAACTGAGATTCATAACAGGTATGCAAAAATAGATGGTTCATCATAAGAAAAGTAATCTGTGTAATTCATCACATTAACAAAGCAAAGAACACGAACTACATGATCCTATCAATTGATTCAGAAAAGACCTTTGACAAAATCCAACACCCTTTGCTGATTAAAACTCTCAGCAAAATAGGAATAGACGGGAATTTCCTCAATAGAGTGAAAAAGTATATGTACAAAACTAAGAGCTAACATTATTCTCAATGGAGAGTGATTAAAGGCTTTTCCTTTGAGACAAGGATGCTTATTATCACCTCTCCTATTCAATATTGTATTGGAAGTCTTAGCGAGAGCAGAAAGACAAGAGAATTAAATAAAAGCTATTGAAATGGCAGAGGAGGTAAAGCTAGCTCCATATGCAGATGATATGACAGTATACTTAGAAAACTCTAAAGATATAGTGAGAAAACTACTGGACATAGACGACTAATTCAGCAAAGTAGCAGGATACAAGATCAACATACAAAAATCAGTTGCAGCTTTTTTTTTTTTCGAATATGGTGCCGAAAGCGAAGAAGGAAGCCCCTGCCCCTCCCAAAAACTGAAGCCAAAGCAAAGGCATTAAAGGCCAAGAAGGCAGTCCTAAAGGGAGTCCACGGCCAAAAAAAAAAGAAAATCCGCACGTCACCCACCTTCCAGCGGCCTAAGCCGCTGAGACTCCGAAGGCAGCCCAAATACCCCCGGAAGAGCGCCCCCAGGAGAAAGAAGCTTGACCACTACGCCATCATCAAATTTCCCCTGACCACTGAGTCAGCTATGAAGAAGAGAGAAGATAACAACACACTTGTGTTCATTGTGGATGGCACCAAATTAAATAAGCTGTAAAGAAGCTCTATAACATTGATGTGGCTAAGGTCAACACTTTGATTAGATCGGGATCATCTAAACTGAGTCCAGCAGGCTAATTCTAAATATAAATTTTTCTCACCAAAAAAAAAAAATCAGTCGCATTGCAGAAGGGTGAGGGGTAATCATAAGGTGACACAATATGATGGGTCGAGGGATGGGTGGGTTAAGGAAATAGGAAAGATACGGGTGTGAAGAACAATGTAAACCAGAAACAAAAAGTTTGTAAAAAGTCAGTTGAATTTCTCTACAATGACAAAGAAAACAAAGAAAGGGAGCTAAGAAAAACAATACCCATCACAATAGCTAATCACAAGATTAAATACTTGGGAGCAAATTTAACTAAATACACAAAAGCCTTAAACAAAGAAAATTACAAACATTATTAAAAGAAACGGAAAGCTATCTGGAGAAATGGAAGAATATTCGAAGCTCATGGGTAGGAAGATTCAATATTATGAAAATGACAATTCTACCAAAGGCAATCTACAAGTTCAAGGCTATCCCGCTACAGATATAATGCCATTCTTCAATGAGATGGAAAAGGCAATTTCAAATTTTCTTTGTAATGGAAAAAGATCCTCAATAGGAGGCATCACACTCTGATTTTAAATCATACTACACAATTTTGGTGGTCAAGAAAGCATGGTACTGGTACAGTGACAGACACACAGATCAATGGAATAGAATTGAGAACCTAGAAATCAGTTCATCCACCTATGTTCAAACGTTTTTTATAAGGAGAAAACATCAGTTAAGTGGGGAAACTACCAATATTGGAAAAACCAATACTGGAAAATTATCTGTAGAAAAGTCAAGTAAGACCCACACCTCACATAATATTCAAAAAGCAACTCAGAGTGGAGCAAAAACCTAGGAAAAAAACCGAAGACTATAAATTTCTTTAGAAAAAAGCTTAGAAGAATTCTAGAATCCCTAACACACAGTATGAAATAACTAAAATTAATATATGATTAGGCATTATATGTACGAAAACAGCCCTGAATAAGAGATAATATCTTTGCAAAAAAGACTTGGGGGGAGAGGGGGAGGTAATTGTGCAACAATGATTGACTATTTTTTCTAAAAAGTGAACTAGGAGAGGGGGAAGGGAGGACAAGGGGGTCAACTTCTCTGTAATTTTTTGTCAAAATCACAATTAAAATAAAATTGTATTTAAAAAATAAGACTACAGGTGATCAAGCTCTGGCATGAATGTCCAGTGCAATAAACAGGAGAGCTCTAACTCTGGCAGAGTCTCAGTCATGATGTTAATGTCTCAGAAGCAGCATAGCTCAGAATACAATCAACTGACTCAGATGCAACAAGGGTCTTCAACGTAATGGAAGGTGGCCTTCACCAAGGGAAGTGATCTCCATTTATTACAGAGATGCACACACCTCTGAATGACCCCAAGTCTTTACAACTGCAATGCTTCAAACACTGTTTTCATGAAAATGTTCTCAACTAAATAAGGAGTGTAAAAAAGCACAATTTAAACTGAAATAAGACCAAGATTTCAGGATAAAATAAGTAAAAAAGGAGTCCGTAGTCTAAGAATTTCATGTGAAAATGAAGTCTAATCCTACAAACAGAAAGTTGCATTTACTACAGATTCAGTGCAATTACACCATGAGCACTATTTCCTGAAGCACTAAGGAACGATGAAGAAACTCACATGTCCCTCTTCCAAGAAGTTTTCAACCACAACAATGTGGAGAACATCTCAAGGATCTGAAGAGCTGATGCAATAGGTACTTCAGAAATTATATGAAAGTAATTATGAATGCTATCTGGAAGAGTGCAAATGGTCATTGCAAAGGCAGAAGAGGAAGCAAAGACCAAAATGGATGTCAGAAGAGACTCTGAAAATTGCACTGGAGCACAGGGAAGCCAAAGCACAAGGAAGAATTCAAGATACTAAAGAGCTGAATAGAAGATTTCAAAAGGCAGCATGAGATGACAAAGCAAAATATTAC
>NW_006399922.1:256341-260613 GCF_000299155.1 Elephantulus edwardii | reverse complement strand
GCTCCTTGGAGGCAAGGATTCTGAGGCTCCATCTAGCATACTTTGGACATGTTGTGAGGAGAGACTGGTCCTTGGAGAAGGATATCATGCTTGGGAGGGTGGAGGGACGGCGCAGGAGGGGAAGGCCCTCTATGAGGTGGATTTATCAGCGACTGGGATAATTGGGATGGAAGTGTCGGAGACAGTGTGATTGGCACAGCACAGAGGAGAGTTTAGGGCTGTTGTACATAGGGTCGCTATGAGTTGCAAGCGACTCGATGGCACATAACAACAACAACAACAATCTGGAACTTTTTGCTTACATTTTCTATTAGCAGATAATAGCACTGATAGCAATAATGTTTTTATTGCCCTTAGAAAGTTTCATTCCACTGACTTTGTTCTACTTTTTTAGATTTGTGAACTAAAGAAGAAAATAAATGAATTTGCACAAGGAGAAAGAGAAACAGTGCTCTTCTCAAATCCACATACAGCTTTCACTCTCCTGAGAATAAATTTTCATCAGAACTCAAAAGCAAGCATTTTTTAATTGGGTTATTTACCTTTATCTTGTGGTGCTCGAGTATTTTATAAATTCTAGATATAAGTTCCTTGTCTGACATGCCATTACCAAATATTTTTCCCCAATCTGTGGCTTCCCTTTTCACCCTGTTGGAGAAGTTTTTGGATTTGCATAAGGATTTGATTCTTGGAAGGTCCCATTCATCTATTTTTATCCTCTCCTAATTGTAGATTTTCCAGGATGCTTGGAAGACTGTTTATGTTGTGAATTAGGACTTCCAGGGTTCTCCCAAGCTTTTCTTTAATGAAGTTTATAGTCTTTAGTTTTAGTCCTAGATCCATAATCTACTTTGAGTTGGTTTTTGTGTATGAGTGAGTTGTGGATCTTGCTTGAGTTTTCTCAAGTTAATGTTGGCTACTGAGGTGGTTCATTTCTGTCACCAAGTCCTTATTTTCCAACTACTGATACTTCTTCCCTATTTTCAACTTTTGCATTTCAGTAATCCATTATTATTAATGCATCTTGATTGCATGGTCTATCAATTTCTGACTGTAAAAGTTGATAGAAAACATCAATTTCCTCCTCTTTGGCTCTGGTTGTTGGTGCATATATTGGAATGATAGTGCTATTAACTGGTCTTCCTTGTATGTGTATGGATATTATCCTGTCGCTCACAACACAATATTTCAAGATGGATCTAGAAATGGCCTTTTTAACTATGAACATGGTCCCATTTTTCCTAACCATTTTCCTCACTACACTACATTTTCAGTGTAGTAGATCACATGATTGTCTGACTCTAAGTGTCCCATGTCAATCCATCTCATTTCACCAATGCCTAGTATGTTAATGTTTAGGGATTTCATTTTATTCTCAACACTCTCCAGTTTTCTACATTCATATTGTTCATAATTCCACATTCCAATCACTATTGTTTGTTAACAACTGTACCTCCTCCTCTGTTATTCTCAAGAAAGGGGCTCAGCCTCAGTTGCCATATCTGTGCTCTATTGTACATAGGGTTTCTGAAGACCTGTTATTTTGGAAGTGGATGGCTAATCCTTCTCCCTAGTCTGTCTTAATTTTAATGCTGAGATTTAGAGCAGTATCTGACAGATATGCATTTTATTACAAGAGTAGATCAAAGACCTTTCAGATTGCAAACCATGAACTTGGTGACAGAAATGAGACTGGAAGTAGAATGATAGAATTTTGTACAATCAATGCTTTATTTATTGCAAAAACCAATACCTTTTGTGAGAAATACAAATGGTGATTATACACACAGACTTAACTGATGGTCTACCCAGGAATCAGATTGATTATAAGTGTGGAAAGAATCACCGGAAAAGCTCAATATCAGCTATGAAAACTAGGTCAGGTGATGATTGTGGAACAGATTATCAACTACTCATGCAAGTTCAAGCTGAAGGTTAAATCAAATCCACAGAACTAAAATTTACCTATCCCACCTGAATTTAAAAATTATCTCAGGAACAGGTTTTACAGCTTGGGCACTAATGAACAAAGACTAGAAGAGCTATGAGAGGATATAAAGAATATCATCTAGGAAGACTGCAAAGGTCATTATAAAGACAGAGGAAGAAAAGACCAAGATAGATGTCAGAACTCTGAATATTGCACTAGATTACCGAAAAGCCAAATAAAAGGGAAGAAATCAGGAAACTAAAGAGCTGGAGAGTAGATTTCAAAGGGCAGCGTGAGAAGACAAAGCAAAATATTATAATGAAATGTGCAAAGAGCTAGAGTCAGAAAATCAAAAGGAACAAACACTCAGTATTTCTTAAAGTGAAGGAACTGTAGGACAAAGTCAAGACTCAAGTTGCAATATTGAATGAATATGGAATGATCAAAAAAAACATCAAAAGAAGATGGAAGAAGAACAGAGTCACTGTACCAAAAACAATTGGCTGACACAGTAGAATTTCATAAAACATATAACCAAGAAGCAATGGTGATAAAGGAATAAGTTCAAGATGCTCTGAGGGAACTGGCAAAAAACAAGGCCCCAGGAATCGATGGCATACTAACTGACATATTTCAACAAACAGATGTAGCCCTAGATATCCTCTCCAGGCTGTGCCAAAAAACATGGAAAACAACTACTTGGCCAACTGACTGGAAGAATTTATATGAATGGGGATATTTATTCTCATTCTTAAAAAATGTGATCCAACAGAGTGTGGAACAACAGCATTAAAATCACAAGCAAAATCCTGCTGAAAATGATGAAAAAACAACTAAAACAAAGTACATCAACAATGTCCACAAGTGCAAGCTGAGTTTAGAAGTAGTTGTGGCACTAGGGACATCATAGCTAATGTCAGATGGATCTTGGCTGAAGGCAGAGAGTAACAGAGGAATGTCTATCTGTGTTTCACTGATTATACAAAGGCTTTTGACTCTATGGATCACAAAAAACGGTGACTAACCTTAAAAACAGTGGAAATCCCAGAATATCTGATTGTCCTTACTTGGACTAGGAAGCAGTGGTCAGAATAGAGCACGGAAAATCAGAAAAGAGGGCATCAGGGATGCATCCCATTTCTGTTTCCATACCTTTTCAATCTATATATGGAACAGATCATTCAGAAAGCTAGACTTTAAGAGGAGGAATGTAGCATCAGGATTGGAGGAAGACTTATCAACAACCTGTGCTATGCAGATAACACAACCATGCCTGATGAAACGGAGGAGGACTTGAAGCATTTGCTAAAGAAAGAAGTGCAACATCTAGAAAACAAAGATTATCAATACTGGGCCAATTGGCAGCACCGTGATAGATGGAAAAGAGATTGAGATTGTTAACAATTTCATCTTGCTCAGTTCCACAATCAACACACTTGGCATCAGCAGTCAAGAAATCAAAAGATTAATTGCATTGAGAAAATCTGCTGTCAGGGACCTCTCCAGAGTGCTGAAGAACAATGATTCAGTCTAGAGATAAGGTGCGCCTGATCCAGGCTATGGTCTTTGCCAATACTTGCTATGCATCAGAGAGGTGGACAATGACTAAGGATGACCGAAGAAGAATCGATGCCTTTGAGCTGTGGTGCTAGAGTATTGAACATAGCATAGACTGCCAAGAGAACAGGTCTGTCCTGGAGAAGATGAATTCAAGTTGCTCACTGGAGGCAAAGATTTTGAAGCTCTGTCTCACATCCTTTGGGCTTCTTGCCAGAAAGGCCGAGTTCTTGCAGAAAGATACCATGCTCAGAAGGGTGGAGGGACAGCATAGGAGAGGAAGATCCTACATGAGATGGACTGACACAGTAAATGGGTATAGGTGTGTAGAGACAGTGAGCAGTTAAGGAAAGCTCCTGACTGGCATTGAAAGGAAAACTCCATAGCTCACTTTACTTAACAATTCCACTGTGGTTCTAGGTCAAATTAGAGTGTTAGCTGGATTACTTAAACCTTTTATTGGTAGAGGGCTCCTTCATCCTGTCCTGGCCCCTGATTATTAAAGACAATCAATATTAAATAATAATATATTGTTGTTCTTGTTGTTATGTGCCGTTGAGTCGCCTGCGATTCATAGCGACCCTATGTACAACAGCCCTAAACTCCACTCTGTCCTGTGCCAATCGCACTGTCTCTGACACTCTCATCCCAATTATCCTAGTCACTGAATCAATCCCACTCATAGAAGGCCTTCCTCTCCTGCACTGTCCCTCCACCCTCCCAAGCATGATGTCCTTCTCCAAGGACCGGCCTCTCCTCACAACATGTCCAAAGTATGTTAGATG
>NW_006399922.1:245740-251891 GCF_000299155.1 Elephantulus edwardii | reverse complement strand
TCCAAGGACCGGTCCCTCCTTACAACATGTCCAAAGTATGTCAGATGAAGCCCCAGAATCCTTGCCTCCAAGGAGCAGCCCAGTTTAACCCTCTCCAGGAGGAATCTGTTTGTTTTCTTAGCAGTCCATGGTACATTCAATACTCTTCCCCAGCACCACAGCTCAAAGGCGTCAATCTCCTTTTATTCTCCCTAGTCATTGTCCACCTTGGTGATGCATAACAAGTGATTGCAAAGACCATGGCCTGAATCAGACTCACCTTAGTCTCCAGAGTGACACCACTGCTCTTCAGTACTGTGGAGAGGTCCCTAACAGTAGACTTTCCCATCACAATACATCTTTTAATATCCTGGCTATTACCAAGAGTGTTGACTGTGGAGCCAAGCAGACTAAAGTTGTTAACAATCTCAATCTCTTCACCATCCATCTTGATGGTGCCAAATTGGTCTGGTGGTGAAAATCTTTGTCTTCTTGACGCTGAGCCTCAATCCATATTGAAGGCTGCAGTCCTTGACCATCTGCAGTAAGTGCATGAGGTCCTCCTCAGTTTCAGTAAGCAGGGTTGTGTCATCTGCGTAACACAGATTGTTGATAGATCTTCCACCAATCCTGACCCCACATTTCTCCTCACAGAGCCCAGTCTCTCAGATAATCTGTTCTGCAGACAGCTTGAAAAGGTATGGAGATAGGACACATCCCTGGCATACACCCCTCCCAATTTTGAACCATGCAGTGTTTCCTTGCTCTGTTCCGATGACTGCCTCCTGGTCCAAGTATAGGTTTCGCATTAGCAAGATCAAGTGTTCTGGGATTCCCATTCTTCTCAGAGCCAGACAATAGTTTGTTATGATCCACACAGTCAAATGCCTTGGCATAATCAATGAAACACAGATAGACATTCTTCTGGTATTCCCTGCTTTCAGCTAAGATCCATCTAACATCAGTTACAATATCCCTAGTACCACGACCCCTTCTAAACCCAGTCTGGACTTCTGACAGTTCCCTGCTGATGTGCTGTTCCAGTCATTTTTGGATAATCTTCAGTAAAATCTTGCTTGCATGTGAATCAATGATATTGTTCTGTAGTTTCCAGACTCTGTTGGGTCACCCTTCTTTGGAATAGGAACAAATATAGATCTCTTCCAGTCAGTTGGCCAAGTGGTTGTTCTCCAGATTTCTCGGCACAACTTGGTCAGCACATCCAGGACCGCATCTGTTAGCAGAAATACATCAATTGGTATACCATCTATTCCTGGGGCCTTATTTGTTTCTATTTCCTTCAAAGCAGCTTGAACTTCTTCACCATAGACTCTTGCTCATATGTTATTTCATTAAATTCTTCTGTGTCTGCCAATTCCTTTCAATACAGTGACCCAATATATTCTATCTTCTTTTAATACTTCCTGGATCATTTAATATTCTGCCTAAAGCATCCTTGATTATAGCAACTTGAGGTTTGAATTTGTTCTTCAGTTCCTTGAGCTTAAGAAATGCTGAATGAGTTTGGCCCTTTTGATTTTCTGACTCCAGCTCCTTGCACATTTCATTGTAATATTTTGCTTTGTCTTCCTGTGCTGCCTTTTGGAATCTTCTATTCAGCTCCTTAGTATCTTGAATTCTTCCTTGTGCTTTGCTTCTCTGCACTCTACTGCAATATTTAGACTTTCTTCTAACATCCATTTTGGTCTTTTTTACCCCTCTTCTTTCTTTGTAATGACCATTTGTACTCTTCCTGGATGATACCTTTTGACATCCTCCCACAACTCATTTAGGGTTCCTTTCATAGTTAAAGACCCGTCTTGAAGTACAGCATTTTGAGTGACAGGGTAATATTCATACACTTACAAGGAAGTCCAGTGAATACCACTATCATTCAGATATATGCACAACAACCAGAGCCAAAGAAGAAGAAATAGATGATGTCTAAAAACTTTTACAGTCAGAGATTAACTGAACATGCAATCAAGATGTATTGATAATAATGGGTGACTGGAATGCAAAAGTTGGGAATAGTGAAGAAGAATCAGTAGTCGGAAAACATGGGCTTGGTGACAGGAATGAGGCTGGAGATAGAATGATTGAATTTTGCACAACCAATGACTTATTTATTGCAAATACCTTTTATAAGAATCATAAACGCAGGTTATACACGTGGATTTTACTGGATGGTATGTACAGGAATCAGATTGATTACATCTACAGAAAGAACCGCTGGAGAAGCTCAATATCAGCTGTGAAAACTAGGCCAGGAGCAGACTGTGGAACAGACCACCAAGTACTCATATGCAAGTTCAAGCTGAGGCTGAGGAAAATTAAACCGAATCCATGGGAACCAAAATATGACTTTGAGTTTATCCCACCTGAATTTCAGAACCATCCCTGGAACAGGTTTGAGGTCTTGAACTGTAGACATGTGGTATCTTATAAAATATAAACATGTGGACAAAAATATGTTGCTCTGTGTAATATTATTATAAGATCAAACACGGACATTTGCAACACCTTCAAGAAGGGATGTTAAATGTGCTGTTTGTTTTCTTCCCTACTGTATTCATTCTGCACACGTGCAGTTCTTTTGATAAGCTGTGGGTGTCTGTGTACCTACAGGTACCAGACGCCATAGAGATGACTCTAACTTGGCAATCCCATGTGGCAGAGTAGGACTTCCCTTCATTTTCTAGGCCTGAATCTTCATGACAGCAGATCTTTTGCTGAGAAGGTTGCTGGGTAGTCTGACCACTGATTTTTCAGTTAGCAGCCAAGTGCCCATCTGCTACACCATCAGATCTTCGATAATACCTGTAAGCCTTTCCCATTTGGTCATGTAAACAATTTCAGGTTGAAGAAGGTACTTATGCATTCCCTGAATACCTAATGAGGGTCTTCTCTAGGTAAGGCATTTTGGCAAGAGAGAGATGCTGCAGCCAGCACAAGACATTTACACAGGTTGTGGCCCTCAAGGTATGGGACCCTCAACATAAGGAGAATGGCAGGTCATGTTAATCAGAAGTATTGACCCCTAGATAGTGTTGAGAGGTTTCCTGGGAAGATCAAGCAGGATTCCATGGTTCAGGAATGTAGATTTAGGTAAGAAATGACAAGTTACTAGAGTTTTCCATGCAAAAGAAAATGGTCAGATTTGGTTTGTTGTTGTTGGGTGCCATCAAGTCAAGTATGACTCACAGTGAACCTATGAATAGCCAACCTGAACCTTTACCTATCCTATGTCATCCTTATCATCTCTGAAACTCTACAACCCATTGCTGAAGTCATTGTGTCAGTCCATCTTGTTGGGGGTATTCCTCCTTTTTGCTGACCCTCCAACTTTCTAAGCATGATGTCCACTTCCAAGGAAAAGCATTCTTAGCTACATGTCCAAAGTATGAAAGATGAAGCTTCACTATCCTTGCCTCCAAGGCACACTGTGGCTAGACTTTTTCCAAAACATATCTTTTTGTTCTTTTGGCAATCCATGGGATATTCAGCACTCTGCTGCAATACCACACCTCATAGGCATCATTATTATTCTATCATCTTTATTCACTGTCCAGCCCTTTGATGCATAACAAGTGATTGAGACCATGGCCTGAATCAGGCACACCTTACCTTGCTCTTCAGAATTTTGGAGAGGTCCCTGACAGTGGACTTGCCCAATGCAAAGATCTCCTGATTTCCTGACTTCTAATACCAAAGTTACTGTTAATCCATGCAAGATGAAATAATTGACAGCTTCAACCCTTTTTCCATGTACAGATTGTTGATCCTGTGGTGAAGACCTTTGCTTACTTGACGTTGAGATGTAATCCATAGGCTGTAGTCCTTGATCTTCTGCAGCAAGTGTTTCATATTCTACTCAGTTTGCCTCAAATTGAACCTCAAGCTGAGCTTCAAATTTGTTGCAATGGCCAAAGATTACCTGATTATATGGCACATAAAAATTAATACTGTCAGTCATTCAACAAATGTTTAATTGTTTCGTGCTCCAGAAGAATCAATGTCTCTGAGCTGTGGTGCGGAAGAAGAATGCTGACTATTCCACAGACTGCCAAAGAAGTAGGTCATGGAGAGCATATAACCAAAGTGCTTCTTAGCAGAGAGGATGGTGAAGCGTCATCTCATACTTTGGACATGTTATCTGGAAAGCCCAGAGTCAGCCAAAGAAAAGGAAGACAAGGATAGTGAGGCTTTCTCCCATAAATTCTGGACATGTTGTTAGGAAAGGCTAGTTCTTGGAAAGGGGCCTCAGGCTTGGAATAGTGGAAGGTCAACAAAAGAAAGACCCTCAACAAGAAGGATTGACATAGTGACTGTAGCAATGGTCTCAAGTGTGTCAGAGATGATAAGGATGACAACAAATAGGACAGGGTTCTGATCTATGGTTCACAGGGTAGCTGTAAACTGTACTCTATGGCACCTAACAACAAGAAGTGTGTCAGGAAGAACTTCATCTGTTCTCAAGCACCCTCACCCTCCCAGTGGCATTCTTCTTTCATATAAACTGACAAAAATGTGTCTGTTCAGAGCAGAGGCACATACAGCTCATAATGCCCAGATAGCTTCCCTCCTCTCTGCCTGGCCCCACTTGCAAGCCCTCAGCTCTGGAAAGACTTGTGGGCCCCTCCAGAAAGAACAGGGCATGTTTTAAATGCTGAAATCTCTCCTGAAACACCTGCTGCTGCTGAGAAGCAGGCCCTGATTTGATGTGCCCCAGCTGCTCAGAACAAACTGCCCAAGGTAATCATGGCTGCACAACAGCCTTGATGAAAAGCAAGGCCATTTGCTGTGTGAGGTGCACTTCAAGGAACAAGAGGTCTGCTTTTCTTTGAAAAGGAAAAATGCACAAGTCCCTATGACATCCCTATTCAGGCATTCTTCCTTTCTACTTAGTTTGAATCCTCTCACACCTGTCACAAGAAGTCAGGATCTGAGGCAATCAATCGCAAGCTTGCACACTACCAGACTCTGTCAGGAACCATTTGCTACTGCTGTTTCAGCCACCTGGGGCTGCTTAAAGAAACATCAGCCACATTCTTTCCTGCTCCTTCCACAACCTAGGCTCAGAAATGAGCCACAAATCTCTTTCCTTCAACTCTGGGTTTCATTTATAGGGTTTGGAAATTAATATCCCTTCTGGACCCTGGAATGCATAAAATCTTTTGATTAACACCTACAAATTCAATTTTTGAGACAATTATTTTCCATGTTGCTTCAAATGGAATTAAGTATACAAAGTACAATCACTAAAGCATAAGAAATTTTGCTAAAGGATGACCAAAAAACTGGTGAAGTAAAACAAATGCAGGGTGAGAAGGGACCACTCTTTCTTACAGAATTCAAAATTAAATTTAAAAGTACACTTTGAGCATGGGGGACATAATGTCCTGGAAAAGGCTATGATGCTCAGAAAGGCTGAGGAGAAGTGGAGATGAACCTCAACGAGACTGACTGACACTGACTGTGACTGCAACAAGGGCTTGAACACAGAGCCGGCTGTGAGAATGACACAGGATCAGGCAAGGTTTAGATCTGCTGCTGCACACATGGGTGTTGAGTCAAAGCTGGCTCAATGGAGCTAAAAACAACCCTATATAAAAACAAGTATAGGAGTTCCAGAAAAATCTGAATTTCAAACACTGCACCTTTATGCTAAAATACTATTCCTTTTTTGGAAGCAGGAGTGGCAACCACTTCCTAAACAACTTGCCTCCAGAATTTCTACGAACTTTGATAAATGTTGATAGTTGTAAAGGGACTTCAGGCTTTTTGTTTATAGGGTCGCTGAGTCATGCTCAACTCGAAGGCAATCAACAACAACAACAACATTATTCCTTTAATTGAAAGCCAAATCTGTGTGCCTTGTGATCCTAAAATCTGTACAGATATCCTCCAGAAGACGGAGCATAAGTTTCCCTCAATCCCTCGACAGTGGACTGTGCTTGGTGACTTGTTCTAAAGAATAAGGGAGGGGAGTAAACTATAAGGGAGAACAAATAAGAATAAGCGCTGATTTCTGAGCAGAAACCATGAGAGCAAGAAGACAGTGGAATGGCATCTATCGAACACTTAAAGAACACAACTTTCAACCAAGAATACTGTACCCAGCAAAACTATCCATCAGGTATGAAGGAGAGATCAAATTATTCCCAGAAAT
>NW_006399922.1:232624-239480 GCF_000299155.1 Elephantulus edwardii | reverse complement strand
ATAATTGGGATGGGAGTGTCAGAGACAGTGCGATTGGCACAGGACAGAGCAGAGTTTAGGGCTGTTGTACATAGGGTTGCTATGAGTCACAAGCGACTCGACGGCACATAACAACAACAACAACAACGAGTTAAAAATCCTGGCAAATGCTACCTTAAGTACAGAAAGAGTGATCAAGATCAGTGATGTCATGTAAATGGCATGAACCGCTGGAGTGATGTGACAGGAGGAGCAAGACCCACAGTCCCAGCTAATCATGAGAAAAGTGCAAGACAAACTTAGAATGGGAAACATTTTACAGGATAACTAACCAGTACACCCCAAGATTGTAAGGGCATAAAGAAAATCAGGGAATGACTGAGGCACTGTCACAGACTGTAATTTTTGTTTGCTTGTTTGTTTTTAATTTTATTTTACTAATTTTAATGAACATTTACAGAGATTTTGGATTTTCATTCATTCATTGTTGCACCAACTGTAATTTTTTGTGGGTGTTTTTCTGCTTGTTTGGGTTTTTGCAGACAGTATTGCAGTGTCATGAGTTTTGTTCAAAACAGCTTTTCTAGCCATTGACTTTGACTATGAGACAAAAATATGAGTGATGGGAACTTGAAATAGGACCAGTATAAACTATCATTGTAGACTGCTTATTTATTTTCCCCCCATCATACCAAATTTAAACAAGTTTGGCAGCAAAAGTGGTAATCTCATTCCCAGCAAGAAGCAGAGAGTGCAGTGCCTCATACTCCAGTGAATGCTTCAGGGCCGGAGATCCCTGCCAACATTAGGCCAGGACCAACACAAAAGCAGCCACAGTCTCAGTAGAGAACCAGAGACTGGCATTATACAGAGCTGACGGGGACCACAGAGCCAGAGCCAGGGGCCAGGACTGAGAAAAGATGTCAGAATTGGCAGGACTAAGGTAAGAAACTGCGCTGCAATCCCAAAGGCATGTGGTTCAAATCCACCACCTGTTCCATGGGAAAAGAATGGACAGCCTCCTCCTGTGTGATTAACTGCCCGTGAAAACCTGCTGGAGAGTCAGCTATGGGTCATTTCCAACTCAGTGGCACACAACCACAACAAAAAGGGAACTGTAGGGAGCTCTGGTGGCCAAGCGGTAAGAAACTGCACCGCAATCCTGAAAGCACGTGGTTTGAATCTACCAGCTACTCTGCAAGAGAAGGATGGGCAGTCTCCTCCTGTGCAATTAAAAGGTTCTGAAAACCTGCTGGAGGGTCAACTATGGGTTGGTTCCGACTCAATGGCACTCAATAACAACAAGGGAACTTTGTAACACTGACATAAGATGTGAGGCTGAAGGTCAAAAAGCTTGTGAACATGCTTGAGAAACGGTCTGGACTTGAGGAACTATATGTATCTTGTTGCTAACATGTCACAGAAGAATTTCATAAATAGAACCAAGAGGCAATGGTAATGAAAGAGGAAGTACAAGTTGCTCTGAAGAAAATGGCAAAAAATAAGGCCCCAGGAATTGATGAACTACTAACTGACATATTTCAACAAACAAAGCCCTGGATATGGTCACCAGGCTGTACCAAGAAATCTGGAAGACAACTATCTGGCCAGCAGATTAGAGGAGATCCATGTTTATTCCCATTCCCAAAAAAAGGTGATCCAACAGAGTGTGGAAATCATCGAAAAATGGCGCTAATATCACATACAGGCAAAGTCTAGTTAAAGATTATGCAAAAACACCTGGAACAGTACATTGACAAAAAACCACCAGACGTACAAGCTGGATTTAGAAGAGGCTGTGACACTAGGGACATCATAGCCAATTTCAGATGGATCTTGGCTGAAGGCAGAGAATACCACAGGAAGATCCGTATTTCATTGATTATGCAAAGGCCTTTAACTGTGTGGATCACAACAAATAGTGGCTAACCTTGAGAAGAATGGGCCACTTGATTATGCTCATGTGAAACCTATACTTGGACTAGGGAGCAATGGTCAAAACAAAGCAGGGAAACACTGCATGGTTCAAAATCAAGAGAGGAGTGTATCAGGGATGCATCCTGTCTCCTTATCTTTCTTTTTTCAGTGTAATTTTTTTAAAAAATTAAGCTCCCTAAGAGTAAAGGGCAATATGGCAATAAAACTTTGATGACTTCTTATGAAAGCAATTTTGAACATGACATACTGACTCTAAAGTAATAGTTAATCTATGAACAAATGGCATACCATGTTTACTTCCATAAATAATAGGAATGAAATATTTTAAAAGATATTTTTAAAATCTTTCTTTCCTTCTCTTTTTTCCTGAGTCTTTGTTTAAACAGCTTTATTTAAATAAAATTATGTACTTCAATTTAAATATAATTACATACTTCAAAATTCATTCTTATAAAATATATACTTAAGGGGGGATATTCATCCCATAGTTTGATTCCCTCCCCCATTGGTTTGCTTACAAAGTTCATATATATTGTTTTACACGATTCTTCATTCACATTTTGTTTCATAGAATCATTCTCATGCATTATGTTTTATAAAATTAATCACCATTGAACCTTACCCATCATTACTCTTTTCACCCAGATTCTTCCCATTTACTTCCCCACTTTCTTCCACCCACCAAAATGTGCAACCCTATGGTTTCACCGCTACCCATTTGCATCCCTCCATGAGTTTACATACATTTTTTACTAGTTATCCTTCTATTTTTACAACAATGGTCTTATGTATTTGTCCTTATGAGACTGCATTATTTTCACTCAGCATAATACTCTCCAGCCTCTCCCAAGTTCCATACCTTTTCAATCTATATGCAGAACAGATCATTTGGGAGGCTGGACTTTATATGAGGAAGAATGTGGCATGAGGATTGGAGGAAGACTCATCAATAACCTGTACTATGCAGATAACACAACTTGGCTAGCTGAAACAGAAAAGGAACTAAAATGTTTGCTAAAGAATGTCAAGGACTGAAGTCTTCAATATGTATTGAAGCTCAACATCAAGAAAACTAAGATTCTCACTACTGGGCCAATTGTAGTGAGAATCTTAGTTTTGAAAGATGGAAAAGAGACTGAGATTGTTAACCTCAGTTTGCTTGGTTCCACAATCAATATCCTTGGAACAAGCAGTTAGGAAAACAAAAGACGAATTGTATTGGGTAAATCTGTTGGGACATCTCCAAAGTGCTGAAGAGCAATGATATCAGTCTGTATACTAAGGTGTGCCTGATCCACACCATGGTCTTCACAATTACTTGCTATGTATCAGAGAGCTATACAATGACCAAGGATGACAGAAAAAGAATCAATGCCTTTGAGTTACGGTGCTGGAGAAGAGTCTTGAACATACTGTAAACTGCCAAAAGAACAAACAAGCCTGTCCTGAAGAGGGTGATGCAAAGTTGCTCCCTGGAAGCAAGGACCTTGAAGCTCTATCTCACATACTTTGAGCATGTTGACAGGAAGGGTCAGTCCTCAGAGAAGGGCATCATGCTTGGAAGGATGGAGGGACTGTGCAAGGGAGGAAGATCCTGGATGAGATGTATTGACACAGTAACTGGAATAAGAGGGGTGGGTGTGTTGGAGTCTGTGAGACTGGCTCAGGTCAGGGCAGGTTCAGAGTATTGTGCACAGAGTTGCTATGAGTCACAAGTGACTTGCTGACATTTAACTACATCAAGCTAGAAAGAAAGGTGTATTTTACTACATTCTATAAAGACACAGAGCATACCTTTGGACACAGTTTCATGTCTATTTCTACAGCACCCCTAGGGTCTTGGGAAAGACCACTTCATAAATGGTCTGGGTCCCCAGAGGAAGTGTGGCTCACTGTACACAGTCCCGAAAGGCCGAACCTGGGTTCTTTCAGGCTTAGCTACTGACTAGGGTGAGAGTATCCTGTGACTGAAGACAGAGGTCAGCTATGCACAGACTGTGCACTTTACCATCTGTATGCCTGCATCTGGGAAACAGAATCAGAGTAACCACTAAGTACTGGTGCCATGTAAAAAGTACAGTGATGATGTTCTTAGAAGCAAGAACAGAAGGATGGAAGAACTGCTGGTCACAACCTTCAACAGAGCCCTCAAGACAGATGTCATAACTGCTGCTACTGGTAAGTACTGTCAAGTCACAACTGACTCCTGCTGACCTCGTATATAAGACAGGACCTCCACTCCACAGTGTTTCCAAGCGCTCATGTGCAGAAGTAGACTGCCAAGCCTTTCTTTGGTGGTGCCTCTGAGATAACTTGTATCTCCAATTTTTTCTTTAGCAGCCAAAGGATTGACTCCAAAGCCTAACAGGCTGAACCTGAACACAAAATGACTTCTCAAAGTAAGACAGTGGAAGGTTTCATTGACTTAAAACCTAATAATAAGCATAGATTCTTCAGAAAGAGGAGGATGCCAATAACCCTGGTGTGATGGTTAAGGTTGTGTGTCAACTTGGATATCTGGGAGTCTCAAGTCTGCTTCCTTCCTTTGATGAGGTTTGATGTAGTATAATCAATCATTCCTTTGATGATGTGCTAAGAACAGTCAATCAGTTGAGAGGAAATTTCATCAGGGGGGTGGCCTGCAAGTATATAAGGAAGTTTGGTGGAGTTGGCTTGCTGTTCACTCAATCTCAATCTTTTTTTTTTCTTCAGAGAATTTGGATTTCCATTCAATCATTGCTGCACTTCTCTCCCTGCCCAGCCCTCTTCCCCTGCCCCCCAGTTTGCTCCTCTCTTTCAAAAGTAAAAGAAAGACTCCCTCCCTGATACACAATCCCCCCGCACCTCTCCTACCACCCCAAGTACATTCCACTATGCAACCTTAATCGTGGACTCTTGTGATAACCATAATACCTCAATCTCAATCTTCCATTTGGCTTGTCACCTTGGAAAAGGTGACAACGCCTTACCTTGGCGCTGACAGTCTCCACAGCTACATGCTATAGTCCTGGAACTTGCTAGCCTCTAAAAAATGTTCCAGTCCTTTCCTTTTGATGAATCTGTCTTTGTTTTTGTTGTCAAGTGATAGCCTATGCCTGAAGGGTGGTGACACACAGTATTATTAATAAATTTTCTATGAAATAGATCACTCAGAATCAATATGCTGAACACAACAATTTTAATAAGGAGTTTCAATAAAATCTATGTTGCCCTTTTCCTATGATTATCTTATAATTGCTGCTACTATGAATGTTGACTGTAGAGTCAAGTAAAATGAAATCACTGACAGTATCAACAGTTTCTCCATATCTTATGATGTTAACGTATTGGTCCAGTGGTGAGAATTTTTGTTTTCTTGATACTGAAATGTAATCCATACTGAAGGCTATAGTCCGTGACATTCTTCAGTAATTGTTTTCTGCAATCAAGGTTGTGTCGTCTGCATAACATAGGCAATGGCAAGCCTTCCTCCAATTCTGATGCCATATTATTTTTCAAAGTCCATCTTCTTGAAAGATTTTCTCAGCATATTGACTGAAAAGGTATGGAGAAAGGATACAACCCTGATACACACCTTTACTGATTTTAAACCCTGTAGTGCTCTTTTGTTCTACCTGAACAATTACTTTTTTGTTTATGTAAAGGTTTCACAAGAGCACAATAAGTGTTCTAAGATTCCTATTCTCAATGTTATTCATATTTTTTATGATTCACATAGTCAAATGCCTTTGTACCATCAGTAAAATACAAGTAAACAACCTTCTGCTCGTCTCTGCCTTCAGCCAAGAACTATCTAACATCAGTAAGAATATTTCCTGTGCTACAGCCTTGTCTGAATCCAGATTGAATTTCCCATAGCAGTATAAGGAAAGAAAACAAGACATATTGCAATGGTGAAATTTGCTGTGAAGGATCTCTCCAAAGTACTAAAGGGCAATATTAGTTAGCCAGTCCAGACTGGGGAAATTGACTAAGGTACATCTATCTGATCCAAGCCACAGTATTTTTAATTGCTTCTTATATATCTGAAAACTAACCAATGAATAAAGTTGACAGAAGAAGAATGACTCTGAATTGCGGTGATGAAGAGTACTGAACACCCCAAAGACTGCCCAAAGAACAAACAAAGCTGTCTTGGAGGAAGTGTAACTAGGATATTCTGTAAAGGAGAGCACGTTGAAATTTCATCTCACATACTTTGGGCATATCAGGAAGTACAAGGCCTTGGAAAAACATCATGCTGGGAAAGGTCAGTAAAAGAGACGAACATCCTCAACAAGATGGACTGACTCAGTGACTGTAGTAAAGGTCTTGAACAATAGAAAAATGGGCACAGGATATGAACAGACACTTCACCAAAGAAGACATTCAGATGGCCAACAAACACATGAAGAAATATTCAAAATCCCTACCTCGAAGAGAGATGCAAATCAAGAAAACTATATCATCTCACCCCAGTCAGAATAGCACAGAACAGCAAGCAACAAATGCTGGTGAGGCTGTGGAGAGACTGAAACCCTTATTCGCTGTTGGTGGGAGTGTAAAATGGTGCAACCACTGTGGAAGGCAGTGTGGCGCTTTCTCAAAAATTTGCAAATAGAAATTCCATTTGACCCAGCAATTCCACTACTGGGAATATATCCCAAAGAGACCATAACTGCCACCCAAGCAGATTATGCACACCCATGTTTATTGCAGCTTTGTTTATAACAAGGAGTTGGAAACAACCTAAGTGCCCATCAATAAATGAAGGGATAGAGAAGCTGTGGTATATTCACACAATGGAATACTATGCTGCATTGAAAAACAAGGAACTCATGTAATATTATTCAAAATGGGTGACCTTAGAGGACATAATGCTGAATGAAATATCTCAGTCACAAAAGTACAAACACTCCTTAGTGTCACTACTGTAGAATGGGACTGACATCAGGGTTAG
>NW_006399922.1:230945-232371 GCF_000299155.1 Elephantulus edwardii | reverse complement strand
GGGGGTGGAGTGGGCGGGGGGAAAAGTGCAACAATGAATGAATGGAAATCCAAAATCTCTGTAAATGTTCATTGAAATTAATTAAAAAAAAAAAAAAAAGACTGGCGTATGCTATGGGGAATATATTGAATGATCCAGAAAACATTAGAGAAGATGGAAGAAACAGAGTGTCACTGTATCAAAAAGAATTGGTTGCTACTGAACCATTTCAGAAAGTAGCATATGCTCAATAACCAAGGGTAATGAAGGAAGAAGTTCAAGCTGTACTGAAATAAGGCCCCTGGAACTAATGAAAAACCAAATGACATGTTCCAACAAACAGATGCAACCCTGGACATGCTCACTAGTCTATATTAAGAAATTTGGAAGACAGTTACCTGGACATCTGACTGGAAGAGATCTGTATTTTTTACCATTTCAAAATAAGGTAATCCAATAGAATGTGGAAATTACAAAATAAATCGTGGCTATCACATGCAAGTAAAGTTGGCTGAAGATCATCCCAAAATGGCAGGATTAGTACATCAACAGGAACTGCTAGAAATTCAAGGTGGATTCAGAAGAGGCCACGGCACAGGGATATCATTGCTGATGTCAGATGGAACTTGACTAAAAGTAGATCACAGTAGAAGTTTACTTGAGTTTTACTGACTATACCAAGGCATTTGATTGTGTGGCTCTAACAAATTATGGATAACATGAGAAATGGTGCATTCCAGAATACTTAACTGTACTTACTCTTGTAAAACCTACACACAGACCAAGAACACGGCAAAGTTTAAAATCAGGAAAAGTGTGTATCTAGGTTGTATCCTTCCTCTACATTTAGTCAATCAATATGCCGAGAAAATCATTCAAGAAGTTGGACTATTTGAAGAAGAATGTAGCATCAGAATGGGAGGAAGACCTGCATTCTAGAAATGATAAAACTTTGCAGAAAATGAAGAGGACTTGAAATACTCGCTATAGGATGAAAACTAGCCCAGGTGCCAGTTGTGGAACAGACCATCAACTGCTCATATACAGGTTCAAATTAAAGCTAAAGAAGGTTAAATCATATCCACAGAAATAAAAATTTGACTTTGAATCTATCTCCCATGAATTTAAATACCAACTCAGGAATATGTTTGAGGCCCTGAACACTAATGAATGAAGACCAGATAAGCTGTGGGAAGATATCAAGAATATATCATTCAAGAAGAATGCAAAAAGTCATTACAAAGAAAGAAGAACAAAAGACAAAAATGGATGTCTGAAGAGATTTTGAATATTACACTAGCGCACCAAGAAGCCAAAGCAAAGGGAAGAAAACAAGAAGTTAAGGAGCTATAGATAGGGTAAAAAGGGAAGCCACTGACTGGGAAAAAGTATTCGGTAATAACATATCAGATAAGGGACTTATATCCAGAATTTATGAAATACTTGA
>NW_006399922.1:221014-229644 GCF_000299155.1 Elephantulus edwardii | reverse complement strand
GGAGCTATGGAGAAGATTTCAAAGGGCAGCTCAAGAAGATAAGGTAAAAGATTATAAAGAAATGTACAAGGAGCTGGGGTTGAAAAATCAAAAGGGCCAAACTCACCCAGCATTTTTTAAGCTTAAGGAACTAAAGAACAAATTCAAGCCATGAGTTGCAATGCTTAAGAATGTTATGGGCAGAATATTGAATGATTCAGGAAGCATTAAACGAAGATGGAAGGAGTATATAGAGTTGTTGTACCAAAAAGAATTGTCTGACACAGAAGAATTTCAAGAAACAGCATATGATCAAGAAGCTATGGTGATGAAGGAGGAAGTTGAGGCTGCTCTGAAGGACTCTGCAAGAAAATAAAGCCCCAGAAATTGACAGAATACCAATTGACATATTTCAGCAAACAGATGCTGCCCTGGATGTGTTCACCAGATTGTGTCAAGAAATCTGGAAGACAACTACTCAGCCAACTGACTAAAAGAGATTAATATTTATCCCCATCCCAAAAAAAGGTGACTTGACAAAGTGTAGAAATTATCGAACAATATCAGCAATATCACACACTAGCATAATCTTGCTGAAAAATATCCAGAAATGACTGGAACAGTACATTGACAGTGAACTACCAGAAATACAAGCTAGGTTTAGAAAAGTCATGGCACTAGAGACATTACTGCCAATGTCAGATGGATCTTGACAGAAAGCAGAGTACCAGAAGAATGTCTTATCTGTGTTTCATTGGCTATGCAAATGCATTTGACTCTGTGGATCAAACAAATTGAGGCTAACTTAAGGAAAATGGGAATCCCAGGACAGTTGATTGTGCTTATGTGAAACCTATACTTGGACCAAGAAGCAGTCCTCAGAACAGAGCAATGAAACGCAGTATGGTTCAAAATCAGAAAAGGAGTGCATCAGGGATGCATCCTGTCCCCACACCTTTTCAATCTGTATACAGATCAAACCATTCAGGAAGCAGGGCTTTATGACGAGGAGTGTGGCATCAAGACTGGAGGAAAAAGTTTTTGATGTACACATGGATTTAATCTTTAAAAGGTCTCATGCATCAATTTTATTCTCTTCAGATTGTGCATTTCTGGTTGTATTTGGCAGTCTCTTTATACCTTGGACTAGCACTTCTAAGCTTGACCCCAGTTTGTCTCTTAAGAACATTATGGATTTGGGCTTTACTCCCAAGTCACCTTGAGTTCATTTTTGTGTATGGCATGAGATGTGGATCCTGTTACAGCTTTCTGCAGGTGGAAGTTCAGTTTTTCCAGCATTATTTGTTGAAGAGGTTATCATTCCCCTATTTTATAGCTTTGATTTCCTTATAAAATAACAGTTGATCATAGAGAGCTGGGTCTATTTCTGAGTTTCCAATTCTGTTCCATTGGTTTATGTGCCTGTCATTGTACCAATATCATGCTATTTTGGTTACTACTGCTGTGTAGTAGGTTTTGAGGTCAGGGAGTGCTATGCCTCCAACCTCATTTTTGTTTCTCAGAAGTGTTTTGCTTATTTGAGATCTCTTGCCTCTGCAAATAAATTTTATAATTTCCCTTTTAATCTCCTTGGAAAAATGAATTTGGTATCTGAACTGGGATTGCATTGTACACGTAGATTGTTTTTGGTCGGATTGTCATCTTCACAATATTGAGTGTTCCTATCCATGAACAGGGCACATTTTTCCATTTCTTTAAGTCTTTTATTGTGTCTTGCGGAAAAGAAAACTTACAGATTACCAGTAATACAGACATTTGGTTAATACCATCTCAGACAAGAGTCAAGAGTCTTAGTCAAGAGTCCTGGGCCTCCACAAGAAAAAGACTAATAACCCAATTACGAAGTGTGCAAAAGACATGGAAAGAATTTTCACAGAGGAAGATAATCGAATGGCAAATAGAAACATGAAGAAATGCCCCCAAACACTGGCAATAGGAGAGATGCAAAACCACAATGAGGTACCATCTCAGTCTAGTAACAGTTGCAAACTTTAAGAGGGCAGCAAGTAATAAATGTTGGAGAGAATGTAGTCAGATAGAAACTGATACATTTTTAGTGAGATTTTAAAATGGTATAAACATTCTGCAAGGCAGTTTGGCACTTCTTCAAAAAGCTGAACATACAAATTCTATATGACCCAGCTATTCCACTACTTGGAATATACCCTGAGAAAATGAGAACTGAGGCACACACTGAGATTTGTACATCAATGTTAATAACAGCATTATTCACTATCGCAAGAACATGGAAACAGCCCAAATGTCCAACCACAAACGAATGGATTGAGAAATTATTGTACATTCACACAATGGAATACCATGTAGCACACAGGAGCAATAACTTTGTAAATTATTATTTAACTTGGGAAGAACTGGAGAGCATTATGCTGAATGAACTAACTCAGTCCCACAAGGATAAATACTGTATAAAACCATTATTGTAGAATGAGTATAAAGATCCAAGAAGGGTGGGTAAGGTAGGAAGCAGAGGGATGAGAATGTGCAGGGGGAGGGGGATTAACCATGAAGTTGTACAATTTGTTGGGTGGAGGGATGAGGGAAATTGAAAGAATTTGCTCTTAAAAACAATATATTTGAATTTTGTAAATAAACTAGTAGAAAATTAAAAAAAATATTGGAGGAAGACTCATCAACAACCTCCATTATGCAGATGACACAACCTTGTTTCATGAAACTGAAGAAGACCTGAAGCACTTGCTGCAGAAGGTCAAACACTGTAGTTTTTAATATGGATTGAAGCTCAACATCAAGACACCTTTTGGCCAATTGGCAGCACCATGATAGATGGAGAAGAGATTGAGGTTGTTAACAATTACAACTTTCTTGGCTTGACAACACCAGCAGTCAGTAAATCTTAAGACGAATTGCACTGGGAAAATCTGTTGTCATGGACCTCTCCAAAGTGCTGAAAAGCAACTATATCAGTCTAGAGACAAAGGTGCATCTAATCCAGGCCATGGTCTTCTAAATTACTTACTATGCATCAGAGAGCTGGACAATGACTAAGTGTGACAGAAGAAGAATAGGTGCTGGGGAAGAGTCTTGAACGTACCATGGACTGCCAAGAAAACAAATAGGTCTGTCTTAGAGAGGGTGAAACCAAGTCTCTCCTTGGAGGCTAGGATATTGAAGCACCATCTCACATATTTTGGACACGTGGCCAGGAAAGCCTGGTCCTTGGAGAAGGAAATCATTCTCAGAAAGGCGGAGGGGCAGAGCAGGAGAGGAAGACCCTGGATGAGATGGATCGATACAGCATCTGGGACAATCAGGGTTCGTGTGTCAGAATTAGTGAGACTGGCTCAGGACAGGGAAGGGTTCAGAGCTACTGGACCTACGGTCACTATAGGTCGCAGATGATTCAGCTGGCACATAATAATAACAACAATAACAACATACTATATTGGTTGTTTCAGGTGTTTTTTTTTTAATTTATTTAAACATCTTGTTTAGAGTCAGCAAGACCTTGGGAAGGGCCTTTGTATTTAAAAGTCGGTTGTTATTATATTATGAAGGAACATTCTTCTAAGTGTTACAGAATTCTTCTGTCAATATGCCGTACTGAGGTAACCTGGGGTTGCTGTGATGCTGAATCTTGTGCCATTGAGGTGTCAAATGTGGTTAACAGTTACCCATAGTGGACAGTGTTTGGTGGAGCTCCCAGTTTAAGACAGGTTCGGAAGCAGGAGTGATACCTCTGGAAACTCTATGAAGTTTGATAAACAATGATAGTTACAGAAAGGCTTCAGGTCTTTTGTTCATAGGGTTGCTATGAGTCGTGCTCGACTCAACAGCAATTAACAACAAGAACAGAACCTTCAATATGGATTAACCTCAATTATCAATAAAACTAAAATTCTTGCCACTGGATCAACAACACAGTACATGAAAAAAAGATAGAAGTTGCCAAAGATTTTCTTTTACTGGGATTCACAATCAACACCCATGATAAAAAACAATGATGTCCATTTAAAGACTAAGGTGTACCTGATCCAAACCATGGCCTTTTCAGTCACTTCCTTTGCATCTGAAAGTTGAGCAATGAATAAGGAGAAAAGAAAAACCAATGTCCTTGAATTTTGGTGTTAATAAAGTGGACATCTGAAAGAACAAAAAGGTCTGTCTCAGAGGAAGTGCACACAGGGTGTTCCTTAGAGGCAAGGACGGTGAAACTTCATCTCATATACTTTGGGCATGTGGTCAGGTGGTCCCAGTCTTTGGAACAGGATATCATGCTGGAAATAGAAGAGGGTCAGAAAAAGAGAGGAAGATAGACTCAGTGACTCCAATAATGGGTTCAAGCATATGAGAGATTGGGAGAATAGGGCAAAGATCTGTTCTTCATAGGGTCACTATAAATTGTAATTGACTGGATGGGATCTAACAAGAAGATATACCAGAAAAGACACAAGTTGTCTATGAATATGGGTAAGTATGGGTGGTTGTTGTTGTTATTATGTGCCATCCAGCTGCATGCGACTCATAGTGACCCTATGTATAACAGCTCTGAAGCTTACCCTATCCTTAGCCAGTCTCACTGACTCCAACAAATCTACCCCAACTGCCCCAGTCACTGTACCAATCCATCTCAACTGGGGTCTTCCTCTCCTGCACTATCACACCACCCTTCTGAGAATGATGTCCTTCTCCTGACCACATGCCCAAAGTATGTGGGAGGGAGCTTCAGAATCCTAGCCTCTAGGGAGAAACTTGATTTCACCCCCTCCAAAACAGACTTATTTGCTTTCCTGGCAGTTCATTGTATGTTCAAGACTCTTCTCCAGAACCACAATTCAAAGGCATCAATTCTTGTTCTGTCATCCTTAGGCATTGCCCAGCTCTCTGATGCATAGCAAGTAATTGCAAAGACCATGGCTTTAATCAGGCACACCTCAGTCTCTAGACTGACATCATTGCTTCTCTGTCCTCTGGAGATGTCCCTGACAGCAGATTCTTCCAGTGCAATTCATCTTTTGATTTCCAGACTGCTGGTGCCAAGAGTGTTGACTGTGGAGCTAAGCAAGATGTAATTGTTAACAACCTCAATCTCTTCTCCCATCTATCATACATAGTGCTGCCACTTGGCTTAGTGGTGAGAATCTTTTTCTTGGTGTTGAGCTGCAATCCATATTAAAGACTACAGTGTATGACCTTCTGCAGCAAGCGCTTCAGGTCCTCCTCAGTTTCAGCAAGCAAGGCTGTATAATCTGCAGAAGAGTAGTATTATTAGGTCTGGAAAGAAAAATACCTCACTTATGAATGGGGTTACTTTGGGAATAAGACACTATAGTTAAAAGCACCTTAAGTATATCGTAAACTTCTAATTTTTAAACTATATTGATTTTATGTATTATATATAGCAAATATTAATATATAAGTGCTATATTATCAGATCATGAGAAAAATGAAATGTAGGAAAATAACTGCTTATGTCAAGGAACTTTTCAACACAGGAATATTATAAATCTTATGATTAAAAAATATTTCTAAACTTGGACTTTACAGTTAATACACTGTGTGTTTGAAAATTTTAAATAAAAGTAGTAAGAGACTCTTCTAGGACATAATTAATGAAGCATGAAACCACAAAGCCTGAGGTCTGAACTTAACTGGATTTTCTAGAAATTGTACTTATCCCTGAAGGTTTAATCATCAACAGTGACATGAGTAGTTAATAACAGTCTTTGTCATCCCTGTACAGCGAGCAGCTCTGTGATGTGTGAGCCAGATGCTCAGGGATCTTGTGCAGGATTTGTGTTCCTGGCTTAGCAGGAAGGGTGGAAAATTCAAACAAGCCCACAAAGTCAGATCTTTCCATTACACAGAAATCAAGGCTTTCCGGAATCACTTACAAGATTAAAAATAGACAGATTTGCACTGTATGGGATGGAGTTCAACTAACACATTTTATGACATCAATAATCATAAAATTGCCATTCTTGTTGATTTCAAAATAGGCAAAAACAACTAAGATGGAGGACCAGGGATAAAGTAGCTATTGGGGCACAAATGACCTGATGCCAGTGAGGCTCACAGAGCAGTCCACACCCTGAGGCTTCTACCGTGGCTTGAGGACCACTGTCTCTCTTCTAAGAAGTAAATTCTCATCTTCAGTGAACTCCAGGAAACATATTTTTTCCAAAATAAATTCTTTTTTATTATTTCTGACAAGCTTCAGACTTACATTTAGAAATGTCCATGAAAATATCAGTTAGGATGATATTATAAAGATAGGATGAGGGAGTGCGCATATGCGCATACATACACACACATAAAAATTCTGCCAAATTCAATATATATGCTGTTTCTTTGGGTTTTTGCTACTTTTTTATAATGACAGCTTTTGCATTTGGGGTAGAGTCAGGCAGTACATGTGGAAGATCCTGTGACCCTAGCACTAGCTTTTCTCCCTTTCTGTCTCTCTAACTCCATTAAGCCTAATTCCAACAGAGGTTCTGTCTTTGTGCCCAGGAATCCTCAAAACTAAATGTGAGCACCATCTCCCCTGTTGTCTAAATGCTGTGCCAACATCATCCAAGAAGCCCTGAGATGGAGTTCCCTCTCCACGCTACCCTGAGACAAGAACTGAGTGAAGAACTCAAATATGAGCATCACAGAGGGTCTACTGGGAGACACAGAGCTCCATGTGGCTGAGGGCCCTTGAGGTCTCTTACCCTCCTCCCGCAGGGTCTTCTGGAAGGTCTTCTTCAGATATGTGGATGAGCTTAGGTTTCTATTCTAGCCCAGCCACACCTGTCAGACATGTCAGAGAGGCTCAGCCAGGAAGGTCATGTGTGATGGGCTCTGTGGTGAGTATCAGAAGTTGATCATGATCTGAAGTAGACCTTCAAATAATGGGTACAGGCCAACAGGTAAAGCCAGGGAAATAGTTCAAGTGTATAAAAAGAAATAAGAAAGAAAAATGGAATATGTATTCAAAAACCAGCAAACAATTTGCAGAAAAATTAAAGTCTTACTATGAAGGAAACAGTGATACATATGACTCGTTAATAACTGACCACATGTATTTAAGTAATTAGGTGGACCCTCTGGACCCTGCCTGGCTGCAGCAGTTGCCTGGAAGAGAAGGCTGTTTAGCCATATGCCATCTCCACAGGTGAAGCGAAGCCATTTTCTTCCCAAAAACCACCTTGGTTCCCCCAGCCCTTCCAAGAGGCACCCTCTAGTCACCCACAGACACCCTGGATCCTGCCTACTTGCTGCAGCTGCTTGGAAGAGAAAGCTGATAAACCATACACGATCTCCACAGGTGAAGCAAGAAAAGGCACCAAAAAGGCTGTGGAAGAATTACCAGAAAAAAGGTCCCAAGCACAACAAAGAATAGAATGTGTGTGTGTGTGTGTGTGTGTGTGTGTGTGCGCGCCACAGGCACCTGACACGAGCCCTCCCTTGCTGCCAACATGCCCAAGAGGAAGGTCAGCTCTGCCAAGGGTGCGTTGAAGGAGGAGCCCAAGAGGAGATCAGCGAGGCTGTCAGCTAAGCCGCCTACAAAAGTGGAACTGAAGCCCAAAAGGCAGCAGGAAAGGAGAAGTCCCCTGACAAAAAAAACTGCAAACAAAAGGGAAAAGGGGAGCAAAGGGAAAACAGGCTGACGTGGCTAACCAAGAAACTAAAGAAGGTTTACCTGCAGAAAATGGAGAAACGAAAAACGAAGAGAGTCCAGTCTTTGATGAAGCAGGAGAAAAAGAAGCCAAGTGTGATTAATATTTGTCTACCTTGTCTTATCAGTGGTCCCTGTATCTCCTTTCATGTAGAACTCAGGGGAATACTTTTATCAACTATTTCGTAAATGCAAGTTTTTTTAGTAGCTCTAGAAACATTTTTAAGAAGAAAGAAATTCCACTTTATCCCATTTTTAAGTGTAAATGCTTTTTTTAAGAGGTGAGATAATTTGCTGGTTGTTTATTTTTTTGGTACAACCACAAAATGTGGGATGTTAAAATTGTGGGGGGGGGGTTGGATGTCAGTGTAACATTCCATGGGGAAAGGGAACAGGTTTTATATCCCATAATACATACTATACTTAATGATAATTTGGAGTCATAGTCATGCATTTATGACTTAAACATTTTAAATTAAGTCTATTTTCCATGGTTTTTAGATACATAAATTAGAACATTGTTTAGTAAAATTTTTTCTTAAACATAACCACTCCCTTTTTATGGCTTTCTCCCTGTCAGAACTATGTGGGTTCTGTAACATCTTTGGTCTTGGTAGTCCAGTTTTCTTAATAACTTAGTTATGTGCTATGAACGGTTGAAAATTTGAATGTGTAATGTGTGATAGTAAATTGTGAATTAGTGGGACTTAATGATGTGACAATTTATCAACAATTGAAGATATTGGTACTTATTTTCTTCTTTATGAAACCTTTCCTCCAAATTTAAAGCTGGAAGGTCACTGGAATTTAGAAATAATTATAACTACATGGCTTTTTAGATTTTTGGTACGTGCATTAAGAATTGTGTACAGTTTGTGCGGGGAGAAGGGTGCAACAAAGAATGAATGGAATCCCAAAATCTCTGTAGATGTTCATTGAAATGAAAAATAAACAACCTAAATTAAAAAAAAAAAAGAATTGTGTACAG
>NW_006399922.1:216214-219999 GCF_000299155.1 Elephantulus edwardii | reverse complement strand
GTCATTACCAAATACTTTTTCCCAGTCTGTGGCTTCCCTTTTTACCCTGTTGGAGAAGTTTTTGGATGTGCATAGGGATTTGATTCTTAGAAGATACTATTCATCTATTTTATCTTCTCCTGGATGGCACTTTCTCAAGAAGTTGCAAATAGAGATGCCATTTGACCCAGCAATTCCACTACTAGGAATATACCCTAAAAAGACCATAACCGCCATCCAAGCAGATATATGCACACCACTGGTTAGCGTGGCTTTGTTCACAATAGCAAGGAGTTGTTGGAAACAACCTAAGTGCCCATCAACAAATGAATGGACAGAGAAGCTGTGGTATATTCACACAATGGAATACTAAACTGCATTGAAAAACAAGGAACTCATGCAATATTATTCAAGATGGGTGACCCTCGAGGACATTATGCTGAATGAAATATCTCAGTCACAAAAGGACAAACACTGCATAGTGCCACTACTGTAGAACAGGACTGACATCAGGGTTAGGGTAAGAATGAGAAAAACTGGATGAATTATGTATACCGCATTGAAACCGATGAGGGAGAGGACAGTTTAAAAGCAATATATTTTAGGGCATTATGATTATCATTAAGAGTTTGGAATGAAGGTTGTAGAGTGGAGTATACTCGGGGTTGAAGGGAGGGTGGGGGTGCAGGGGCGGGGGATTGTATACCAATGAAGGAATTTTTCTGTTACTTTTCAAAGAGAAGAGCGAACTGGAGGTGGGGGTGTTGTGGGTGGGGAGAAAAGTACAACAATGAATGAATGGAAATCCAAGATCTCTGTAAATGTTCACTGAAATTAATGAGAAAAAAAATTAATAATCATTGATGTAAAAAAAGAATAAATAAAGGGTTGCAGCGCAGCAGCCGGAACCCAGCGCAGCCGGAACGCTGGAATTAGAACCACACACAGGACAACTGAGTTCCAGCCAAGAGACACCAGCCAAGCCACTATGGAACCCACCCACCAGGAGCAAGGAGGGAACAACCGCCTACCACCTGTAGCTCCAGAGGACCAACCAACCAACCACCCCTAGCTTCCACGAGATCCCAGAGGAGCAATTGCCACCAACCACCTCGTGACCCTGAGGAGAAACTGCCCCTGGCCACCGTGTGACCCCAAAGAAGCAACAGCCCACCACTGCATGACCCCTCTGCGGCCCACCACCACGTGACACCACCTCGTGGCCTGCCACCGCATAAACCTCCAGCAGCACCCAAGCCCTGCCCCCTACCTCCTGGTGGCAGTGTCCCAGGCCCATGCTCTCATGCCCCTGCCAGCCCTGTGCTTCCTCCCCCTTCCCCCCTTGTGGCAGCTCCACAACCACGTGCCTCCATCACAGCCCCACCAGTGGCACCCGAGGGGCACTAGACAGTCCTTCACACTGCACAGAGATCAACCAACCCGACGAACCATAGTAGGATTTCTAATTGGAACTTCTGTTGCAAAGTTCCTTTGGGAGCTACAGGAACGCAAAGCCATGCCGTGGATCCAGCCATCTTCTAAAGACACCAGCCAAGCTGCTGCAGAACTAATCTGGCAGAAGAAAGGCTAGCAGGATCCTGACTGGGTTTTCTGGGACACTGCCGATTACCTGGGAGAGCACCCAAGCGCATGACCACTGCTGGGGAATTTGGCCAAGCTCTCTTGGGCCACACCGACTTCCCAGGAACAAGCAAGCCTCTGGAAATCTATCTGAACTTTTGTGGATGCTACAGACCAGCCACAGGCTAGTTGGTCGGTGGGAATTTGACTTGGACTTTTCGGGTCCCATTGTATCCAGGACCCTGCTTGGGCAGGGGCTGCTGCGTGAGGGCACCTGTGTAAGTGCCACTGGGTAGGGACCACTGAGTGGAATATGGATAGAGGAATTCTGAGTAGGGACTCCAATCGTGAGCACAGCCAGACAGCTGAGGTACAAGTGAGGTCCCCTAAGTGTTTGACTTGCCTCGCCCCATTTGGCTCCACACCAGTGCCTACACGTCCGGACAATCAACTGCCTTTAATCAGGAGCACCTTGACCTGTCTTGCCAATAAGAGGTTGCTCTCACAGGCTCTGAACTGACATTTCCCTGAAGTCAGAAGTTCAGATAAACACACAAATGGGGTAGTTGCCCAACTGATCTCTAGAGCATTGTCTTCAGATCAAGAACATATCAATGTCTAGAAGAAAGCAAGCTATCCCACACAATAAAAGAGCAAACCAAGATGTCACCCCCAAAGGGTTACACATTATCAGTGGATTTCCCGAAGCCAGAAAGTCTGATGGAACTTTCTGAAACAGAATTTAAAAGAAGAGTGATTGGATATACTCAATGGATGAAAGACAAACTGGAAGAATTACAGGACACTACAAGCAAAAACCAAGAGGAGTTTAAAAAAAAAAACCAATGCAGAACAATGCAGAGAAAACAAACAAGGCATTAGCGGCACTGGAAAAACAAGAATCCACTATCCAAAATATAAGGTCCAATGTTTCAGAGGTTGTCAACATGATGGAGAGACACATGAGCAGAGTTGAAGAGATGGAACATAGAACCAGTGAAATTGAAGACAGAATTGTCACCACTGATCTACTTGAGCAAAAAAAAACAGACTCAAAAAAGAAAAAGAAGAGAACCTAAGAATAATGTGCGACACCATCAAGAGAAAGAACATGCACATTATTTGGATCCCAGAAAAGAAAGAAGCAAGTAAAGGCCCTGAAAAAGTTGTGGAAGAATTACAAGAGGAAAACTTCCCAGGCATAATGAAGAACGAGAGAATATATATTCAAGAAGCTCAGCGAACATCATATAAACTAGACCACAAAAGAAAAACATCAAGGCATATCATAGTTAAATTTACCAGAACCAAAGATAAGGAGAGAATTCTGAAAGTGGCAAGAGAGAAACAAAGAATAACCTATAAGGGAGAACAGATAAGATTAGGTGCTGAATTCTCAGCAGAAACTGTGCAAGCAAGAAGAGAGTGGAAGGATATATATCAAACACTCAAAGAACACAACTGTCAACTAAGAATACTGTACCCAGCAAAATTATCCATGAAGGAGAGATCAAGATATACCCAGAAAAGCAGAACCTAAGAGAGGTTGTAAAAACAAGACCAGCATTGCAGGAAAGACTCAAGAGATGTCCTTTTTACAGACATACCACAGAAAGCTGCATGGTCCAAAGCGACTAGCACCAACACCAAAAGAACTCAACACAATGATAGCAATAAAACCTAGCCTCTCAATAGTCACACTGAATATGAGTGGTTTAAATGCACCCCTGAAGAGAAAAACAGTAGCAGATTGGATAACAAAATTCATCCATTGTCTACAAAAGATACACCTGAAAAATGAAGATAAAGAAAGGCTAAAAATAAAAGGGTGAGGGAAAATATACCGAGTAAATGGCAGCCAGAAAAAAGCAAGAGTAGCGATATTAATCTCTGATAAAATAAATGTCAATGTAAAAACCACCACAAAGGACTAGGAGGTCACTACATAATGCTGAAAGGGTCAATAGAAGAAGAGGACATAACAACATTAAATATCTATGATGCACCAAATGAAAGACCTGCAAAATACATAAAACAAACATTAACAAAACTGAAAAAGGAAATAGACAACACTACTATAGTACTTGGAGACTTCAATACACCCCTCTCAAGAAAAGATAGAACTACCAAAAAAAAAAAATCAACAGAGAAACTGAAGAATTAAAACACACAATAAACCAATTTGACCTCATAGATATTTATAGGCTAATTAACCCCAAAAAAGC
>NW_006399922.1:195247-212198 GCF_000299155.1 Elephantulus edwardii | reverse complement strand
CAATAGAAAAATGGGCACAGGATATGAACAGACACTTCACCAAAGAAGACATTCAGATGGCCAACAAGCACGTGAAGAAATGTTCAAAATCCCTACCTCGAAGAGAGATGCAAATCAAGAAAACTGTATCATCTCACCCCAGTCAGAATAGCACAGACCAGCAAGCAAGAAATGCTGGTGAGGTTGTGGAGAAACTGGAGACCTTATTCACTGTTGGTGGGAATGTGAAATGGTGCAACCACTGTGGAAGGCAGTGTGGCGCTTTCTCAAAAATTTGCAAATAGAGATTCCATTTGACCCAGCAATTCCACTACTGGGAACATATCCCAAAGAGACCATAACTGCCACCCAAGCAGATTATGCACACCCATGTTTATTGCAGCTTTGTTCATAATAACAAGGAGTTGGAAACAACCTAAGTGCCCATCAAGAAATGAATGGATAGAGAAGCTGTGGTATATTCACACAATGGAATACTATGCTGCATTGAAAACCAAGGAACTCATGCAATATTATTCAAAATGGGTGACCCTGGAAGACATTATGCTGAGTGAAATATCTCAGTCACAAAAGGACAAATACTGCATGGTGCCACTGTTGTAAAACAGGACTGACTTCGGGGATGGGGGGAGACTGAGAAAGATGGGTTCAATAATGTATACTGCATTGAAACAGATGAGGGAGAAAACTGTTTAAAAGGGATATGTGATTAAGGATGTTTGTCATTACATGAGTCCAGAGTGACAGCTGCATAATGCAGTGGACCTGGGGAAGGGTTTGTGAAACAGTGAAAGAATTTTTATTTTGCTTTTCCAAGAGGGTAGTGTACTAGGGGGAAGGATTGGCAGGGGAGAAAAGTACAACAATGAATGAATGGGAAATCCAAAGTCTCTGTAAATTGTCACTGAAATTAATAATAAATTTTTTAAAAATAACATTAGAACAGATGAAGGAGAATAAGAAGAAAAGGTTAGGAAAAACTAAACCAACCAAATGGTAATCAGAAAAAAAAGCTGGAGTAGTGATATTAATCTCTGATAAAATAGATTTCAGCATAAAAACCATCACAAAGGACAAGGAAGGTTACTATATAATACTTAAAGGGTCAGTAGAACAAGAGAACATAACCATAGTAAATATGTTGCACCAAATGATAGAGCTGATAAATATACAAAGTAAACATTAACAGAAGTGAAAAGAGAGACATCACAACAGCAGTTGTTGCTAAGTGCTATCGAGTCATAAATGACTTATAGTGACCCCATGAATGAAGGCCTTGAACACTTGTATAATTTTCATCATTTCTCCAAGTTTATAGACCTTCCAGAGGCAAGCTATTTTGGAAGTGGGTGTCACTCCTGCTTCCAAGCCTGTTTTCTTTGAGGAGCTCCACCAAACATTCCACACCCAAGCCACACCAGAACCAGACAACAAACCTCTGTAGAATCTGGCTGCTCCTGACAATTTCCCAAAGTGTATTCTAGCCCCAAACTGGTGACCAAATGTCTTTTTAAATAGGAAGCCAAATCCAATCAGCTCAAACCCAATGACAAGTAAACATTCTACACCCAAGCCTCACCAGAACCAGAAAACAAACCTCTGTAGAATTTGGCTGCTCCAGACAACTTCACAAATGGATTCCAGCCCCAGGATCAAGCTCAGACAGCCTAATCTATGGTATCAAGAGACTGCCAAATAGAGCCAGACATGCATATTCTAAATAGAATATTGATGAAATTGACCTACTAAAGATTAAATCCCTGTGTGCATCATAGAAGTTTTTCCAACAGAGTGAAAAGAAAACCTACTGACTGGGAACAAACATTTGGCAATACCATTTCAGACAAGGGTCTCATATCAAAAGTTTATATCCTACAGGACCTCCGCAAGAAAGACTGATAACACAATTAAAAAATGGTCAAAAGACATGGAAAGATTTTTCACAGAGGAAGATATTTAGATGGCCAACAGACACATGAAGATCAAAAATCACTAGTAATAAGAGAATTGCAAATAAAAATCAACAATGAGATACAATCTCACCCCAACAGCAGTGGCAAAGTTTAACAGGACAGCAAATAATAATAATGTTGGAGAGGATGTGGTGATATAAGAACTCCAATACACTGTTGGTGGGATTGTAAAATGGTATAACCACTCTGAAAGGTAGTTTAGCATTTCCTCAGAAAGCTGAGTATAGAAATTCCATATAACCTCGGTATTCCACTGCATGGAATATACCGCGAGAAAATTAGAAATCAGGCACAAACGGAGATTTTTATAGCAATGTCCATAGCAGTGTTATTCACCATTGCAAGAATGTGGAAACAGTCCAAATGTCCAACCACAAACGATTGGATTGAGAAATTATGGACAATGGACTATTACACACTACATAGGAGCAATGATTTTGAAAATCACTATCTGACTTGGGAGGAACTGGAGAGCATTATGCTAAGTGAAGTAACTCAGTCCCATAATGAAAAATACTATATAAGACCATTATTGTAGAAATAGAATGATAACTATGTGTATGAGGATCCAAGGGGAGGTGGGGAGGAGCAGAGGAGTGAGGATAGGTGGGGGGGTAATCACAGGGTTGCACAATCTGATAGGTAGAGAGAGGGGTGGGTAAAGGAAATGGGAAAGATCCAATGTGAAAAACAATATAGATGAATTTTGTTAAGTTAACCAGTATAAAATAAAAATTTTATTTAAAAAAATTAAATGCAATGTGGTATACCAGATTAGATTACAAAACAAAAAAGGACATCAGAGGAAAAACTAATGAAATACAAAGGAGTCTTATAGCATACTTAAAGTAAGTTATCAATATTAATCTTAGTGTTTTGATTACTATAGTGTGTTTATACAAAATGGTAAAATTAGAGAATTTGAGAATGGCTTATGAAAATTATTTTTTTAATATTCAGGTAATCTGAAATAATTTCAAAATTAAAAGTTAAACTTCTAGTGTAGATTACTCATTTGTAATTTTTAAATGTTAGGGCCCTCAATTTGTATATGTTAGAGATTTAGTACTATCAAACCTTCTTCGATAGCAATCCAGTCAGTAATGACAAAAAAAAAAGGTCTCCTTAATAAACACGGCTTTGTACAAGTCAAGTAGTTTTGGGTTTGTGTACTATTTCCCCAATAGCTATTCCACTATTCCATTCCACTCACAGAATCTTGGCAAGGAACAACAGGAATGCCCTTTAGCCCATACTTCTCTGCCTCACCATCTCAAATGTTACTAAATGGGAGCATTAATTAAAGTCTTTAAAATTGTGGTAAACATTTATGATGGAGACCTGGTGGCACTGTAGGCTATGCAGTGGGCTGCTAACCAAAACATCCATGGTTCAAATGCAGAGCCACCTCATGAAAGAAAGATGAGACAGCCCACTGCCGTAAAGATCTACAGGCTGCTCTATCCTACAGGATCACTGAGTCACAACTCTATGACTGTGGGTTGATTTTGACTTTTAGTATTTTTAAGAAATGCATAAGTTGCAAAACTATTACAGATTTCCTTTGTTTCCTTTTCTTCCCCCTGCCCCCCACACCCCGAAAGCTGGTTGCAAATTCAGGACAGGCATTGCTTTAAGAGATTAAAATTTACAAATACCTTCATTTCAGGTGGCACAGTACTGCACACTTGTGACTACAGCTACTCTAGGTAAGCCACTCTAAAGAGGTTTCTGGTTATAGCAGGGAGTCTGGCTAGGCCATTCCTCTGCTGCCACCCAGCAACATGTGGGAGGAGGGTACTTCCCCCGGGGATCCAAGGCCTGGGAAGAATGGCTTCTAAGGAGGATATGCTCTTCAAGAGAGCTGGAATTTTAAGAGAGAAATTGGCCAGGGAGAAGTGCCACCCAGCTACACAGGTGCACTAAAGAAATTCATTATAAATAGATGCCTGGGCATGCCTAATATTTGTGGGGACAGAATGCAATATGTACTGGGTTGTGGCAATGCCCACCACCAGGCCATCAGTTTGTCGTACTATAGTGGCTTGCATGTTGCTATGACGCTGGAAACTAATGAACTGTATTTCAGTTATCAGCAGGGTCATAAGGTGGATAAGTTTCAGGCATACTTCCAGACTAAGATAAATTAGTTAGAAAGACACGATGATTTACTCCAGAAAATTCGCCAAATAAAACCAATAAGAGAATACTGTTGAATACAGCGCAGGAATACAAGCCCCCGAGGTTAAAAACACCAATGAGGGAGTTTTTCTTTTGCTTTTCAAGGAGAGGAGCAAATGGGGGGGGGGAGGGGTTTGTGCAGGGAGAAGGGTGCAACAATAAATGAATGGAATCCCAAAATCTCTGTAGATGTTCATTGAAATGAAAAATAAACAACCTAAATTAAAAAAAAAAAAACACTCAAAATGCACAGTGGCCACTACAGTGGCCTCAAGCATACCAAGAGTGATACACCACAGCAGGGGCAGGCTATACTGTGTCCTGTTTAGATGAGATGTCATTAATTGGAGCCAGCTCTACAGCAACTAACTCCCAGTGTAACTGAAGTGTTTTCCACACCTCAGACTAAAGACTGCTCCAGAGCGTAACTCAAAGTCACCAGATAGGACACAGAGCCAGGAACCAGACCTAACTTTGGACTCATGGGTGTACCTGCTTTGGATCAGAGGTGGTGGTGCTGGCAGCCGGAGACTCGAGCTCTATGGTCACAGGCCCATCGTTCTGAATGTGGACTTGCATATAGGCACCAAACTTGCCATCTGAAAGAACAGTTTACACAAAGACATGAACACTACAGCATGCTATCTCTTAAGCACAACTTGATCATGGTAATAATAAGTACTGGCCAGTCGATGTAGGAAAAGGTAGCCATTCTGGGGAGCAGCTCTGCCCCAGGCCTCCTGGGTTCACTGGGCCTCAGAACTGACTTTCCTAGGATACCAGAAGCTTCACCATCTGTGACAATCTGAAGGTGCCCAACTTGGATTGTTGCCAATCTAGCGTTGCTCCCATCCAGTGATCCTGAACCTCATGGATGGTTACAAGAGTTGAACACACCAGCAATTGATTTCTTATACACACAAAGAGTAGCATAAGAAAGGACCCAAGCTGCTCATCATTATTTACAGGCAGGATTGATCTAGTTCCCACCGGAAAATGCCAAACACACCCAAATAATGGTGACTTTCTGTGACCTCCTATGTTCTCACATAAAAACCTGCTGGAAAGTCAAAGCAGCCAGCCTTCCATTGGTTTATCAAAGCTGTAACTCATAACGAGAAGAGATGGCTCATCCTTTTCCCTTCAAGTCACAGCACAGAGACACGCAGCCTTTGAGTCAGCAGCACAGCTCCCTGTGGACTACAGGAGCAGCACTTCCATCAGACGTGCAGTGCTGCCTGGTTCTTTTTGATATGTCTCTCTCAATGCTATTAAGTCAGAACCAACACATAGTTCACCCTCTACTGGGGTTCCAAAAAGGCACAGAGTCACACAAGAGACTGACCACCTTTCTCCCATAGGGTGGCTGGTGGACTCAAACTACCAGAGGTATGGCCTTTGGGTTATCAGCACAATTCCCTAAGAGCTACTGGGTTATCAGCACAATTCCCTAAGAGCTACACTGTCAGATAATTCCTTCTTGTGGTTGTTGTTGATTGCCCTCAGTTGACCATGACTTATAGCAACTCTAGGAACAAAAGACCTGAAACTTTTCTATAACTATCATTGTTTTTTAAAGCTCATAGAGTTTCCAGAGGAACGCTGTTTAGGAAGTGGATGCCACTCATGCTTTCAGACCTGTCTTAAGCTGAGAGCTCCACTGAACATTGTCCATCATGGGTAATTGTTATGACATCTGACACTCCAATGGCACAAGGTTCAGCATCACAACAACTCCAGGTTACCTCAGTACAGCAAACTGACAGAACAGTGCTGTACCACTTAGAAAAATGTTCCTCCAAACTATAACAATATATAACAATATTTTTTTATTCATTTCAATGAACATCTACAGAGATTTTAGACTTCCATTCATTCATTCTTGCACTTTTCTCCCTGCCCACCCCACCCCCACCCCCAGTTCGCTCCTCTCCTTGAAAAGCAAAAGAAAAACTCCTTCATTGGTACACAATCCCGCCCCCCACCCCCCACCCAGTATACTTCACTCTGCAACATTTTAAATATAAAAGCCCTCCACGAGGTCTTGGGACTATAAACAAGAGGCTTAAGTAAAAAAACAAGCAATATAATATATTGTTATTGTTGTTAGTTCCTTACATCTTCTTAACAGATAATTCTTTACATCTTATTTTCATATTTTCTGTGTCATTCAGTATTTTGCCCATAGAATCCTTCAGTAGTGCAACTTGAGGCTTGATTTTTTTTTTTCTTCTTCAGTCCTTCCTATGTTTGAGAAATTATGTGTGTATTCTTCCCCTTTTGGGTTTTTAATTCTAGGTCATTATAATACTTCACCCTCTCACACTGTCCTTTAAAATCTTTTGTTCAGGTCTCTTAACATGTCTTCATTTGTTTTAGTTAACTATGCTAAAAAACAAGCTTTTTACTCTATTACAATATCCATTCTGGTCTTTTCTTTCTATATTGTTTTTTAATGTTTTTTTGCTTTCTTCATGTCACTGATGTAATCCCAAACTCATTTTGTGTTCAGTCATTAGTACTCCATGCATCAAATCTCCTTAATATTACTGGATGTTTGCAGCTGTTTCGCCTCATTCTGAGTCATGCCACATCAGCAAATGAAGAAAAACTTTACCTCATCCACATTATTAACATAAACTTTGAGGAGGTATCTCTTCCCTAGTCATATTTTGAATGCCTTCCAACCTGAGGGCTTCATCATATAACGTTCTGCAGTTATTCATAGGAATTTCAAGGGTCTATGATTTCAGAAATGAACAGCCAGTTTTCTCCCTCATATGTCTAGATGAACTGCATTGGGGAAAGTCTGCTATCGGGAACCTCTCAAAGTACTGAAAAGCAACAATCTCAGTTTGGAGACTAAGATGTGCCTGATCCAGGTCATGCATTTCATAATCACATGCTATGCCTCAGAAAGCTGGACAATGACTAGGGATTACAGAACGAGAATTGATGCCTTTGAGCTGTGGTGCTGAAGAAGAGTACTGAATACACACCATAGACTGCTAGGAGAACAAACATGTTCATCCTGGAGAGGGTGAAACTAGGCTGCTCCTTGGAGGCACGGATTCTGAAGCTCTGTCGACATACTTTGGGCATGTTGCAAGGAGGGACCAGTCCTTGGAATATGACATTATGCTTGGGAGGGTGGAGGGACAATGCAAGAGAGGAAGACCCTGGATGAGATGGAATAACTGGGGGTAGGTATGTCAGAGACCATAAGGTTGGTTCAGGATAGAGCAGGGTTCAAAGCTATTGTACATAAGGTCACTATGAGTCACAGGTGACTTGATGGCACATAACAACAACAAATGTCGTAATCTGGAAGCTCTGCTTTCTTCTACCATTGGTGACTTTACTTATGTTTTTAATACTAGTGACATTGTTTCCGGTATCACAGCAACACGCAAGCCACTACCACATGGTAAACTAACTGACAAGTGACAGTATAAGGTAAAGAATCAATAGTATTGAAAGAATAAGTCTAAACTGCACTGAAGGAACTGGTAAAAAAGTGAGCTAACACTGAGAAGAATGGGAATCCCAGAACATTTAATTAAGCACATGTGAAACCTGTACATATACCAATAAACAGTTATTTTTACAAAACTAGGACATACCGCAGGAGATCAAAACAATATAGTCTTCAATATGGGTTATATCTCAACACTAAGAAAACAAAAATCCTCATCATTGTACCAAAAGGCAACGTAATGAGAGATGGTGAATCAATATCCATGGTAACTACAACCAAGAAATCAAAATACTTGTTGCATTAGGGAAATCTGCTTTCAAGAATCTAACATACTGAAAAACAAGGATGTCTGTTTAAAAATTATTGCCTGTGCCATGGCATAGTATTTTCAACTGCTTCCTCAAAGTTGGACATTCTCATGAATAAGGATGAGAGAAAGATTGGTGTATTTGAACAGTGAAGTTGAAGAAAAGTAGCGAATATTCAATGGACTTCCAAAAGAACAATTAATCCATCTTGAAGGAAGCGTAACTGGTTAGAGTGCTCCAAAGAGGCAGACATGGTGAAATTTTGTCTCACCCACTTGGGCATATTTTCAGGAGGAGCTAGTCACCAGAGAAATTATGCTGGGAAAGGCAGAAGGTCAGACAAAAGAAGACCTAGCAAGAATGAGGTGGATCAACACAGTAACCACCACAACAGGCTCAAGCATGAGAGAGATCATGAGGATGGTGCAGGATAGGGCAATTCCAAAGGCATGTGATTCGAATCCACCAGCTGCTCTGCTGGAGAAGGATGGGCAGTCTCCTCTTGTGTCATTAACTGCCCCTGGAAACCTGCTGGAGAGTCAGCTCTGACTCTATGGTACTCAACAAGAAGTCTCTGATGCTTGCATCATCCTTGCAAACACAGAGAATCAGTGAAAAGAGGAAGAGCTTCAACAAGATGTACTGACACAGCAGCTGTAAAATAGGCGTAAGAGCAGCAGAGATTGCGGATGGTGCAGAACTTGGGCAGGGTTTGGTTCTGTTTTATATGGGGTCACTATGAGTCAGTGCTGACCCAATGGCACCTAACATCACTCCCACATAAACACAAAAGCAATCAAAGCCAAGACCAAAGTCACTGCCATCCAGCTGATTCTGACTCAGTGACCCTCCATCAGGTTTCTGTAGCGGGATCTTTAGGAGAAGAGAACAGTCATGGGTTTCCCTCAGGGCATTTGGTGGATTCCAACAGCTGACCCTTTTGGTTAGCAGAGCAACCTGCTATGCAATACATCACTAGAGCTCTTCATATAAATCAAGCCCTCCACTCTATCCATGCCAGACTAGCTGAAAAGATATCAGCTGGAAAGTAAATCATGCATTTAATTGCATGCGAAAATTATGGCTACAATTAGTAGCAAATTTCAGCTGCTGCGCTCCTCTGGGAAGCCACTGGCAGACTCAGGAGGAAAGGAATTGTTTGTGACCTAGAATTTCTGTTGCCAGGATATACGTCACATGCTTCACCATGTTTATCATTCCAAAAAGCAAGAAATTTATTTTCTTTCTTATTTTTCCTCAGTTCAGAACAGAGCTATTATCCATGTTTTATTTGTACAGAAAATAAATTCAAAGAAATGTTTTTAAAGGTCTCAAAATAGTAACATTTTTTTCCAGTCCAGATCAAAGAATAAACTCCCTAATAAATTATACTGGCCAGGGATAATAAATGTATTTTCTAAAATAATCTACAAGATAAAAACGTATCTACAGAACTCCATCTGGTCTAGAATGACATAACCAAGTCATTGGTAAATTTAAGTCCCAGGAGGGGACGCAGAGCTGCAGGCATGTTTACACACTACATTACACGGTTAGGCAAAGCGGGAGCCAAACCCAACAGGTTAGACTCTCCTGCCATCTGACGACCCCAACCATAACTTCCTCACTTACCACTGAGCTGCAAAACTTCCTGACACACTAGAGCCCATTGCAGCAGTCACTGTGTCAATCCACCTGGTTGAGGGTCTTCCTCTCCTTTGCCAACCCTCTACCCTTCCAAGTATCATGTCCCTCTCCAAAGAATAGCCCCTTCTACCAACATGCCGAAAATACGTGAGGTGAAGCTTCATCATTCTTGCCTCTAAAGTGTACTCTGGCTGCACCCTCTTCAAGACATATCCGTTCATTCTCTTGGCTATCTATGGGATGTCCAGTGCTCTTCTCCAACACCACAGCTCAAAGGCGTCAATTCTTTTCTATCATCCTTATTCACTGTCTGGCTTTCAGATGCATAGCAAGTGATCGGAAAGAACATGGCCTGAATCAGATGCATCTTAGTCCTCACACTGACATCACTGCACCTCAATAATTTATAAAGGTCCTTAACTGCAGACTTTCCCAGTGCAATGGGAAAACATACAAAAGAAAAATGGGAGTTGAGGTGCCTTTTGTTCTTGTTAACCTTGCTGGGGGCAGGCCTGATGCCCAGCCAGCCACATCCCAGCTCTCCCAAGCCAGCCCTGAACTGCCCACTAGATCTAAGCTTAGCTTCTCATTGGGCTGGCAGGATGAGCCTTCAGGTCAACCTGAGTACCCTGTGTAGATCTCTGTCCTCTACACGGCATGGTATCACCCAGTCTTCCTTTATTTCTCAATCTGTTCTAAACTCAGGCAGGGAGGGAAGTGGTATGGAAATCCTAGTGACAGGAGTGCACACCCAAAACACCAAGAATCATAGAGTGGAGCCAAGAGCTCAGAACAATCATGCAGCAAGACCACTGCCACCTCCCAGTCTGGTCATTCTAGGCTGCGACCAGCTTCTGAATGTTCCTTTACTTCATGAGAATGTGTGCTCAGTAGGCCACTGGTCCCTCTTAGCCGCTGTCTTCCAGGGTGGGGTTGGTGCTACAACACAGGCATCATTGGTGCCTCACTCTAAGGACTGATGTGCCACCTGGCCAAGGATTCAAACACACAAGCAGCCAAAGGCCCATCACAGGGACTGGAAGGCAGAACTAGAGCTCAGGTAGAGCTAAGTGGCTTCATGAAGTATGTGAGTCCTGAGTGGGTTGGCCAAGGGAACACTGGTGGAGTAGTCCATAGTGTACTGTTTTGTTACTTTAGAGGCAGTATCTCTGACAGTTCAAACCCACCAGAAGGATAGGCGACCTCTACTGTGCAATTCACAACCTCAGAAACTTCCGGGGGAGCCAGCTATGAGCCCGTTCTGGCTCAACAGCAATGAGAGAGAAAGAAAAGTGTCAGGGCCAGGACAAAGACTGGGTGTTAGTAAGGACAGATCCTAGCAGCTGGGTCTCTCTCTCAGAGTGGGAGTGCGAGGCTAGGTGGGTAGCACCAGCAGCAAGCCTGTTCTCATTCAACATCCCAGGCCATGGAAGAGCTTCAAAATGGTCGGTAAGGAGTCAGGAGTGATGTCCTCCGCCCACTTTCCCCCACCCCAAGTAATTTCTGGTTGCTCTGCAGCAGCTCAGCTCTCCCAGGCTACACCTCTGAGGGGGCAGGGGCACCATGCCCAGAAACCTCTGCAGCAAGAAACTGGGATCTAGGGCTGAAAAAGCCTGTTCACAGGAGAAGTCAGGTGGCTGGCCACTGCAGGGGTTCATTCTAATTCCACAGCAAAGACCCAAAGGCTTAAAGGGAAAAGACATAAAAACAAACATCTCACTTGGAGTATAAATTCTCAACTGAATTTATCTTTGAAGTTATGGGTCCAAGACCACTGAGTAAACTTTCATGATGGGAGATCACAGCCAGATTATCTCTGGCCATTGGGCTCAGCCAGACCTCTCTAAGCCATGCAGGCATCCCTGACACACAGTCTGGAGTAAACTTCAGGGAAGTGTAGCTGCTCTGAGATGTGTGCATCTGGAGGGCAGGGGTGATGCTGTGACAATGCAACCTAAGGCCTAAAGACCCTGCACAGGCTCCTGTGCAACCCTGCCTAGACACAGCTTCCAAAGGAGTCAGACAGTGTGCAGCTCTCTCCTGGAGCCTGAGCAAGGACAAGAGCAGCCAGCAAGGATGCTTTTCAATTCATCAGGGAATGGGAACTGAATTTCAGACTTTGATCCCTTTTGATTTGAAAGCCTTTGATGTATTTTGAGGTGTCATCTACTTCGTACAGACTCAGAGCAAATACACACACATAAAGAAACAGTTCCCGGTCCTGCACTGTCCTCACAATAATTGTGCTGTATTTGCCCCATTGTTACAGCCACTCTGTCAATCTACCTTATCATCCAATCCATGCAGAAAAGCCATGGTCTTTTCACTTACTTCCCTGTGCTTTTGAAAGTTTGACAATAAATTAAGGATAACAAAAGAATCGATGTCTTTGAGTTGTGGTGCTGGAGAAGGGTTCTAATATGTATGGACTGCCAAAAAAGCAAGAAGGTATGTCTTGGAAGAATTGCACCCAGAGTGCTCCTTGGGGGCAAGGATGGTGAAACTTCATCTCACAGACCTTGTGCATGCTCCTGGGAGGGGCCAGCCCTTGAAAAAGATATCAGGCTGGGAAAGGTGGAGGGTCAAAGAAAGAGAAGAAGATTCTCAATAAGACAGATTGACAGTGACTGTACTAACGGCCTTAGGCATATCAGAAATTGTGAGGCTGGTACAGAATAGGAAAAGATCCAGATCAACTCTTCACAGTATCACTGAGTCAGAGTTGACTGGATGGCCCCTAATAGCAAGAACATTTAAGAAGCAATAATGCAAGGAATAAGGAAGATCAAAGAGGAACTGATGCCTCTGAATCGTGGTATTGATTATATACTAACTTTAAAAAGAACAAATAGATTTAGAAGAAGTGTAGCCAAAGTTGATGAGGCTTTATCTCATAGACCAGTCCTTAGAAGAAGCTATCTTACTTAGAAAAGTAGAGAACCAGCAGAGAGATCAATACAGTGAAGGCAACAAAATGAATGAGCACAACAGAATGTGAGGACAGCAGGTTTGGGCAAGGTTTCCATTATATTCTGGGTCACTGAGCCAGAGTTGACCTGATCACACCTAACAACAACCACCACCACCTAATTCTTAATTCCATTCATCTTCTATGCTGCACCCACCTGCCTTCTTGACTTTAACCTTGGGCAAATGTTGATTTTTAACCTGATATTAGGTGCCTTTCTGGTGCTACATGTCGCCTATCTATGTGACTAAAAGTTGTGTCCCTATGGTGAATTAGGGCCATAGTCTCAGGGGACAATCAGTCTCTGATGGATCAGTAAGTCTGGCCTTTTTCAAGTATTTTGTATCAGAAGGAACTGGCTGACAAAGAATTTCATGAAATATGAGCAAGAGTCTGTGGTGATGAAGAAGGAAGTCCAAGTTGCTCTGAAAGAACTGGCAAAAAACAAGGCTCTAGGAGTTGACGGCATACCAACTGACATATTTCAACAAAGAGACACTGCCCTGGATGTGCTCACTAAGTTGTCCCAAGAAATCGGGAGGACAGCCAGCTGGCTACTGACTGGAAGAGATTGATATTAGTTTCCATTCCACAGAAAGGTGACCCAACAGAGTGCAGAAATTACCGAAAAAATAGCATTAATATCACATGCAAGCAAGATTCTGCTGAAAATTACTGAAAAATGACTGGAGTAAAAACGTCAACAGAGAACTGCCAGATGTGCAGGCTGTGTTTAGAAAAGGCCATGGTACTAGGGATATTACAGCTAATGTTAGATGGATCTTGGCGGTAAGCAGAGAGTACCAGAGGAATGTCTATCCGGCTTTTGACTGTGTGGATCACAACAAACTGTGGCTGACTCTGAAAAGAAAGGGAATCCCAGAACATTTGATTGTGCTTATGCGAAACCTATACCTTGAGCCAAGAGGCAGTTGTCAGAACAGATGAAGGAGACATTGCATGGTTCTAAATCGGGAAGGTTGTCCACCAATGCAGAACAGATCATCCAGGACCCTGGGTTGTACAAGGAGGAATATGATATCAGGATTGGGGGAAGATTCATCAACAACCTGGGTTATGCAGATGACACAACCATGCTTGCTGAAACTCATGAGGATCTGAAGCACTTGCTGTAGAAGATCAAGGACTGCAGCCTTCAATATGGACTGAAGCTCAACATCAAGAAAACAAAGATTCTCACCACTGGTCCAACTGGCAGCATCATTATGGATGGTGAAGAGATTGAGATTTTTTTAAAGTTTTAGTTTGCTTGGCTCCATAATCAACACTTTTGGCACCAGCAGCCAGGAAATCAAGATATAAATTGCACTGGTACAGCCAGCCATCAGGGACCTCTCTAGAGTACTGAAGAGCAATGATGTCAATCTGGAGACTAAAGTGTGCCTGATCCAGAACATGGTCTTCAAAATTACTTCCCATGCACTAGAAATCTGGACCATGATGATTGTCCAGAGCTGTCCAGGGATAATAGAAGGAGAATTGATGTCTTTGAATTGTGATGCTGGAGAAGAGTACTGAATATACCATGGATTGCTAAGAGAACAAACAGGTTTGTCCTAGAGAGGGTGAAGCCGGGCAGCCCCTTGAAGGCAAGGATTCTGAAGCTTCATCTGACATACTTTGGGCATGTTGGAAGGAGGGATAAGTCCTTGGAGAGGGACATCATATTTGGGAGGGTGGAGGGGCGGCACAAAAGAGGAAGACCCTTGATGAGATGGATCGATTCAGTGATTGGGTAATGGGAGTAGGTGTGTCAGGGACAGTGAAGTTGGCACAGGAGGGTTTAGGACTCTTGCACATAGGATCACTATGTGACTCGATGGCACATAACAAGAAGAAGAACTCTTAAATAGAGAGTTTCACTATGTCAATGGTGATTTCTGTCTCAGCCGATTAAAAATGTCACCACCAACATATTTTCAAACCAGCAATCTGTTCCAAACTTTTACATTCCAATTAACAGTAATTATCAGTGCATTATCACATGTTCAGTTTTATTATATGATTCACTTCAAAGTTAGAGAAGTTGGTGGAAATCCTCCATTGAGTCCTTTTTGGCTTTAGTTATTGATGCATAAATTCACAATCCAATCAGTCATGTTAACTGGTCTTCCTTGTATGTGTTAAGTCATTATCCTATCACTGACAGCACTGCATTTCAGGGTTGCTGTCTTGTTAAATGCCGTTGAGTCATAGACGACTCATAGCGACCTTATGAATGAAATACCTGAAAACTTGTATAACTTTGGTTGTTTCACCATGTTCTAGATTTTCCGGAGGCAAACCATTTAGTAAGTAGATGGCACTCCTGCTACCAAGCTTGTTATAATCGAGGCGCTCCACCACACGCTGTCCACCACGGGTAACCATTATCACATTGGACACATCAGTGTCACAGTGTTCGGCTTCACAGCAACCAGAGTTACCTCTGCACAGACTAGTGCTATGCACTTCAGGGGAGACCTTGAAATGTTCCTTATAAAGGTGAATGTGCCATGATTCCTCGTTGTCATTCCAAATATAGAAGGTCAGATAGTTGTCTGATTCAAAATGAACAATGCTAGTCCATTTGAGTGTACTGTTGTTGTTTTTAGGTGCCATTGTGTCAACTACAAGTCAGCAATCCTATAACAAAAAAACCTTGCCCTAACCCAGGTCATCCTCACTATCTCTGCCACTAGAGGCCATTGTTAAAAAGTCACTGTGTCAGTTCATCTTGTTGGAGGGGTCTTCCTCTCTTTCTCTTGACTTTTCCCAGCATGATGCCTTTTTTCCAAGGACTGACCCCACCTAACATCCCCAAAAGTACATGAGACGAAGTTTCAGCTCACTATTGCCTAACACATTGATCTTTATGCATTCCATTTGCTTTCTGATAACTGCCAATTTTTCATTCCACATTGATTATTAATGAATATTTACAGCTCTTTCTCCTCATTTTAGTTGTGCCAGAGCAAAAGAAGATTCATCATTAAATAAAGTTCTGAAAGCTTTGCACTATCTTTCATTAAAATAAACTCTATTTTAAGAAGCCAGCTCTTCCCTACATGTATTTTGACTACCTTCCAACTTGAGGGACTCACCTGCCTGCAATGTATCAGACAATGTTCCCTGGTATTCCTAAAGCTTTCACTGGCCAATTACTTCAGAAGTAGATTGTAAATCCAGCTTCCTTACATAGAAAATCCAGCTTCTCTTAAACTAGAAACTCTGCTAAAATTGTCCTCCCTGTGTGATCTTATTGTTGTTGGGTGTCTTTAAGTCAAGTACAACTCATAGCAAGCCTGTGAACAACAGATGTGAACCCTGATACAGTAGAACCCATTGATAGTCACTGTGTTAATATAACTTGTTGAGAGTCTTCCCTCCAAGAAACAGCCTCTCTCAGCAACATGACCATAGTATGTGAGATGAAACTTTGTCATCTCTGCTTCCAAGGAGCACTCTGGATTGCACTTTTTCCAAGACATATGTCTTTGTTTTTTTGGCAGTCCATGGAATATCCAATATTCTTTTCCAACACCATACCTCAAAGGCATCAATTCTTCTGCCATCCTTAATCACTGTCCAGCTTTTAGTAGCATAGCAAGTGAATGGCAAGACTACGGCCTGAATCAGGTGCGATTAGTCTTCAAACTGACCTTACGAGTATTTAAAATACTGATGGCACAGATTCTAGCAACTCTCCAACAAAGTGTCAGGTGATTTGTGGCAGAAAGACTACTTGGAAGGAAATAAAAGGAAAAACTACAGAGGCATAAGAATATCACTTATCACTTAAAAAGGAAATATGCAACATGAGACGCCTATCTAGAACTTCAAAAGCATTTAATAAACTACATTAATTAAAACTGAAAAATAGGGAAAATTGAAAGATGACCTGGCTGTTTAATCTACAGTACAGGAAAAGTTAACAGTCAAAGGTTAAAAACTATCTGATGTTTCCACTACCAAACGACATGAAGGTGAGAAACATCTCACCTTGAAGTGCACACAAAAAGGAGGCTGACTGCACTGAAACAGATGAGGGAGAGAACAGTATATGATTGGGTATTATGGTCATGACAAGAGTCCAAAATGAAGGCTGCATAGTGGAGTGCACTCGGGGCCACGGTGGGGGGCAGACTGTATACCAATGAAAGAATTTTTCTTTTATTTTTCAAAGAGAAGAGCAAAGTGGGGGGGGGAGGGGTGGGTAAGGAGAAAAATGCAACTATGAATGAATGGAAATATAAAATCTCTGTATATGTTCATTAAAATTAATAAAATACACTTCACCGAAGACGACATTCAGACGGCTAACAAGCACATGAAGAAATGCTCAAAATCCCTAGCCCTAAGAGAGATGCAAATTAAAACAACTATGAGATATCAT
>NW_006399922.1:191647-193990 GCF_000299155.1 Elephantulus edwardii | reverse complement strand
TCAAATCAGATCTGACTGGTACAGGAGGAGATTGTCCCTCCTTCCCTGGCAGGGCATCTGGTGGATTCGAACTGTGCGGCTCTGCGATTGTAGTTACAGCTCCTTACCACTAAAAACCCCTACTTTTAACAAAAAAAAAAAGGAGGCTGAATGTAACTAGCAAAGAAATGGAACCAGAGACAGAGTGTAAAGCTGAGTGTAAAAGGATGCTGAATTTTGTTTCCAACCTTCAGAAAAGGGCAGAGCACTTTCTAAGATGGGGATGCGGGTGGTTGTCAGCAGGTGCTAAGGAATCCAGTCTCACTCCCACTGACCCTCTGTTCTCTTCTGAGCTGTTGCAGCCACTGACTAATCCACCTGACTGAGGATCTTCCTCTTCTTCACTGACTACTTTACCAAGCACGATGCCCTTCTCCAGGGGACGGTGCCTCCTGACAACATGTTCAAAATATAGGAGACAAAGTCTTACCACCCTCACTTCTTCTTTATTTTTTTCTTTTTTTAAAAAAAAAAGACAATTTCAAACTTCATTTGGAAAGGAAGAGATTCCAAATTAGCAAACCTCTACTGAAAAAGAAAAACATAGTAGGAGGCATGACATACCCCAATCTCAAAATCCACTATATAGTCTTAGTAATCAAAGCAACATGGCATAGATACAGAAACAGACACACAGAACAATGGAAAAGAGTTGAGATTCCAGAAATCAATCTACTTATGGTGAACTGATCTTTGATAAGGAGATGAAATCCATTAAATGTGGAAATGACAGCTTCTTTAACAATGGTGTTCGCAAAACTGAACATCTACCTGCCCAATACTAAAACAAGATTGACATCTCACACCATACATAAAACCTAACTCAAGGTACCTAGGGTTAGAACCAAAAACCATAAAGCTTCTCACAAATTCTAAACAAATTTAGAAGTTTTAATCTATGACACAAATAGGCTTGTAAACACAGCAAAAAATGCAGAACCAGCAAAGCACAAATATACAAACAAGAGCTTCCAAAATCAAATCCCTGTGTGCATCAAAATTCTCCAACGGAGTGCAAAGAAAGCCCACAGATGAGGGGGCAGGGGGAAAAGTATTTGACAATGATATTTCTCATAAGGGACTCATATTGTGGGATATTCTATTACCTTAACAATAAAAAGACAAACAACAGAACTACAAAATGGGCAGAAAATTCAAAAAGAGTTTTTAACAAGGAGGATATTCAGATGTTCAACAAATATATGAATAAATGATCAAGATCATTAGTTGTTACAGAAATGCAAATCAAAACAACAATATGTAACCCAACCAACAATAGCAAAGGTTAACAACACAACAAACCACAAAAGTCAGCAAGCATGTAGAGAGACTGGAACTATGTGTCATTATGGAAGGCTCTGTTTAAGGAGGCAGTTCTTCCCCAATCATGTACTGAGTGCCTTCCAACCTGAGTGGCTCAGCTTCAGGCACTATATCTAACAATATTCTTCGATAAAGTTGCAAAGGGCTGTTACGTCAGAAGTGAAGGGCCAGTCTGTCTTACTCTGAAGTTCTGCTTAAAACTGTCTGCCATAGAGGTGATCATGCTCATGTTTGAAATAATGTTGGCATAGTTTTCAGCCTCACAGCAGTACACATAAGGCACAACAGTAAAGTACACCTTCACTTCTCAGGAGCACTCAGGCTGTATTTCCTTCCAGACTGTACTCTTTCTTTTCTTGCAGTTTACTGTTTATTTAATAATCATCACTAGCCCCACAATTTAAATGTACCAATTCTTCTTCGGTCTTACTTATTCACTATCCGACTTTCAAAAGTGTGCTGTTATTGTTGTTAAAACTCATATAGTAAAAAAAAACCAAAAACCACACACCTCCTATCCTGTGCCAATCTCATCATTTCTGACATACTAAGACCATTATTATTACAGTCACTATGTCTTGGTCACCATCTTGTTGAAATTCTTCCTCTCTTTTACTGACCCTCCACCTTTTGAGAATGATGGCCTTTTTTCCAAGGATAGGTCCCTTCTAACAACATCCCCCAAGTATGAGAAACAAAGCTTCGCCATCTTTGCCTCCAAAGAACACTCTGGCTACACATTTTCTGTTTGTTCTTTTGGCAGTTCATGGAATATTCAATACTCTCCTTCAACACCACACACAGCTCAAAGGCATCTTCTCCTGTCATTCTTAATCAGCTCTCAGATGCATAGCAAGTGACTGAAAAGACCATGGCCTAAATAGGGCATATCTTAGTCCTAAAACAGACACTATTGTCTTTTAAGCTCAAGGAACTGAAGAACAAATTCAAACCTCGAGTTGCTATAATCAAGGATGCTTT
>NW_006399922.1:181412-190112 GCF_000299155.1 Elephantulus edwardii | reverse complement strand
GGGATGGGAGTGTCAGAGACAGTGCGATTGGCACAGGACAGAGCGGAGTTTAGGGCTGTTGTACATAGAGTCGCTATGAGTTGCAAGCGACTCGACGGCACATAACAACAACAACAACATTGTCTCTCAATAATTTGGAGATGTCCCTGACTACATACTTTCCCAGTACAATATGTCTCCTGATCTCCTGACTGCTGGTATCAAGGATGCTGATTGTGGATCTAAGGAAGATGAAGTCATTGACAGTTTCAATCTTTTCTCCTTCTGTCATAATGCTGCCTACTGGTCCAGTGGTGAGAATTTTTGTTTTCTCAATGTTGAGGTATAATTCATATTGAAGGGCTAATATAGTCTTTGATCATCTGCGGCAAAACACTTTAAGTCCTCCTTACTCTCAATAAGAAAGGTTGTGTTATCTACATAACACAGCTTGTCTAATGACACATTCTTCTTCACAGAGTCCAGGTTCTTGAATTATTTGCTCAGCATACAGACTGAACAGGTATGGAGAAAGAATAAAATCCTTATGTTTACCTTTCCTATAAACTGTATAGTGTTTCCCTCAATATGGATTGAAGCTCAACATCAAGAAAACAAAGATTCTCACCACTGGGCCGATTGGCAGCATCATAAGAGATGGTGAAGAGATTGAGATTGTTAATAGCTTGAATTTGCTTGGCTCCACAATTAACATTCTTGTACTAGCAGCCAGGAAATTAAAAGACGAATTGTACTGGGGAAAGTCTGCTGTCAGAGACCTCTTCGAGTACTAGAACAACAATGTCAGTCCAGGCCATACTCTTTGCAATTGTTTTCTATGCATCAGAACACTAGACAACAAAAGGGGATGATAGAATGAGAATTGATGCCTTTGAGCTGTGGTGCTGGAGAAGAGTACTGAATATACCATGAACTGCTAGGAGAACAGACAGGTTTGTCCTAGAAAGGGTGAGACCAGGCTGCTACATGGAGGCAAGGATTCTGAAGCTTCGTCTGACATATTTTGGACACGGTGCAAGGTGAGACCAGTTCTTGGAGAGGGACATCATGCTTGGGAGGGTGGAGGGACAGCACAGGAGAGGAAGACCCTTGATGAGACAGACTGATTCAGTGACTGGTGTAATGGGGGTAGGTGTGTCAGAGACAATAAGATTGGCACAGGATAGAGCAGGTTTTAGGGCTGCTGTACATAGGGCACCTATGAGTTGCAGGTGACTCAATGGCACATTACAACAGTGTATCCTTGCTCTGTTTGAACAACAGTATCTTGATCTAGGTATTAAGTTTTACATGAGCACAATTAAATATTCTGAGATTCTCATTCTTTTCAGCCATAATTTGTTATGATCCACACAGCCTTTCCACAGTACATAAAAAGACAAACAGACATTCTTCTGGTAATAAAGTCACAATTCTAAAGTCATACACATATGAAAAAACTGAAAATACCATGGTTTGGGTTAAGAACTTCTTAGACTTTAAGCTGAGATTTTTTTTTAACTTTTTTTTAAATTGTGATTTGAAAGGAAGTTCAAAAAACATACTTGCTTTTCATTCAATTACTCAACACATTATGTTTTATAACCCAATTACAATACCCACAATATCTGATTATCCACATATTGTATAATGTATTCCTCTTCACTCATCATAATAAATGTTTATTATCTATTTATTATTTTTCTTTAGGCAGTTAATTGCATGGGAAGAGGTTGTCCATCTTTTCACGGAGCAACTGGTGGATTCGAGCTGCGTGCCTTCAGACACTAGGCCACCAGAGCTCCTTATTATTTATTTATTAATTTTTACTCCTCTCTTCCTCCTTATGTCCTGGATAAATACCCAAATATTAGTCTGCGTTTAAACCTTATACAATATTTATCTTTTTGTGAGTGAACTACTTCATGTAGCATAATGCCCTCTCAATTCATACATACTATGCAATATTTCTTAAACTGTTTATCAAAACTTTTTTTCCCTTTTTTATTTTATGAGTGAAAGTCTATAAATCATATTGGTTTTTTTCCAATTTCACCAGGCAGCTCTGGTGGCCTAGTGGGTAAAAAGCTGTGTTGCCAATCTAAAGGCAAGTGATTCAAATTCCATCAGCTGCTCTGAGGGAGAAAACTGAGCAATGTCCTACCGGGCAATTTGCTGCTGTTGTTGTGTACTGTAGTGTTGGAAGTGACCCACAGCTGATCCTCTGGTGGGTTTTAGAGGCACAGGAGGAGACTGCCCATCATTTTCCCGTGAAGCAGCTGGTGGCTTCTGAAAACCTGCTGGATGAACCAAGCTGACAGCAATGAGCAATGTGATTTATTAACCGCAATGTCTGTTCAACCCTTTATTGTATATTGGCTTTCCCTTCACCTAACTACTTATCTACTTATTAATTTTTACTCTCTTTTCCCACCTTTCCTATTCCTGATAACTATGAAACATATTTCTGTGTTTATCTTTCCTTAGCTTCACATAGCATGGCTTTCTGAAAAGAACTATTTTTCTCTCACATTTTCTGCTATGCTCAAACACTTTGTTATAGTCACTGGTCAATCCAACTCCTTGAGGTCTTCCTTTTCTTCATCAAACCTCTACTTTACTGGACATGATGTCCTTCAAAGGAACTGGCCAGGCCTGACAACATGCCTAAAGTATGCGAGACAGTCTCTAGAAGTTCAAAGCCACCAGCAGCTCCTCAGGACAGATGAATAGTTGCCTCCTACTGCAATATATAACCTTGTAAACTTGAAAAAGGATCCCTGTAAGCTGAAACTGACTCAAAGTCAGTGAAAACCTTAAAATTGTTCCTTTATGATTAATTTATGTCACTAAGCATAACTTCCTTTAGAGTCATCTATGCATGTAGTATTGCTTGAATACCTTATCATTTTTTGTGTTGACTAATACTTGTGTGAATATTTCTTAGTTTCTTTAATCATTTGACTATTGATGGACATTTGGGTTGTTTCAATTTCTTTGTACTGTAAAGAATGTTACAATAAATACATGTTCATAGATCATGTCACAGCTTGTGCTACTTCAGGATATAAAACTTGTAGTAGAATTGCAAGATCAAATAATATTTCATTTCAACTTTTAAGGAAGCCTTAGATCAATTCTCATAATGGTTCCACAATTTTACACCCACTGGTGGCCTGTGCTAAGGAGATGCACTGCCAAGCCAAAGGCAAGAGGTTTGAACCTACTGGTTGCTCAAAGGAGAAAGGTGGGCAATCTCCTCCTGTGTGCTTTGCAGCCTCTGAAACCCCACTAAAGTGTCAGATATGAGTTGGTTCCAATATGAAGGTAACAACAACCACCATCAGTACTATAAGAGGTTGCAATCTTTCCGTATTGTCACCAGCATTGGTTGTTTATGGTCTTTACAAATTCTGCTATTGGTGCTAGGATGAGATTATATCTCATTGCAGTTTTTATTTGCATCTAACAGTTAATCTCTTTGGTCATTAATGATAACCTGATGCACTGCACAAGAATCAAATAGACGACATCTGTGGGAGGAAAAAATCATTGGAGAAGCTCAATATCATCAGTCAAAATCAGGCCACGTGCTGAGTGTACAACAGACCATCAACTGTTATTGCTGGTGTTAGGTGCCATCAGGTCAAGTATGACTCATAACAACTCTATAAATAACAGATCTGAACCCTGTCCTATCCTCTGCCATCCTCACACTTCTTGACACACTAGAGCCCATTACAGCAGTTACTACGTCAATCTATTTGGTTGAGGGTCTTCCTCCCTTTCACCAAACCTCCATCTTTCTAATCATGATGTCATGTCCCTCTCCAAGGAACAGCCTCTTCTAGCAACATGCTAGAATAAGAGATGAAGCTTTATCATCTTTGCCTCCAAGGAGCACTCTGGCTACACCTTCTCCAAAACATCTTTGGTCTTTAGGTAATCCATAGGATACTCAATACTCTTCTCCAACACCATAGCTCAAAGGCATCAATTCTTCTTCTGTCATCCTCTCTCAATGTACAGCTCTCAGATGCATAGCAAGTGATCGGAAAGATCATGGCCTGAATCAGAAACACCTTCATCCTCAAATAGACATCACGGCTCCTAAATAATTTGGAGAGGTCCCTGACTGCAAACTTTTCCAGGGCAATACATCCCCCAGATTTCCTGACTGATAGACTATGGATCCAAGTAAGATGAAGTTGCTGACAGTTTTCTCCATCTATTGTGATGTTGCCTACTAGTGTGGTGGTGAGGATCTTCTGTTTTCTTGATTTTGAGATGCCATCCATATTGAAGGCTGTACTCTTTGATCTTCTGCACCAAGTGCTTAAAGTCTTCCTTAATTTCAACAAGCAAGGTTGTGCCATCTACATACTGCAGGTTATTGATGAGCAGTCTCCTTCTGTTTTGTTTTGGGTTTTTTACATCAACAGTTGACCATCAATTAATCGTATGCAAATACAAACTGAAGTCGAATAAAATTAAAGTCTGTCCACTAGAACCAAAATAGAACCTTGCATTTATCTCACCTGAATTTAAAATTTATCTCAAGAACGAGTTTGAAGCAATGAAAACTAATACCAGAGAGCCAGGAGAGCAAAAGATCACTACAGAAGCAGAAGAGGAAGAAAGACCAAATTGGATGTCAGAAAAGACTTGGAAAATTGCACAAGAGTGTGAAAAAGCCAAAACAGAAATGCAAAAGTAAAAATAAACAGGATTTCCAAGGGCAGTTTGAAAAAAACAAAATATCATAATGGACTGTGAAAAGAACAGGAGTTGAAGAATAAATTAAAAAGAAGAAATAAATCAGTAAGCATTTCTCAATTTGAAAGAAAAATTCAAGCCTCAAGTTGCAATACAGAGAGATGCTACAGGCAAAATCTTGAATGATCCAGGAAGCATCAAAAGAAGATGGAAGGAATACACCACATCACTGTATCAAAAAGTGGTTGACAATGAAAATTTCAGAAAGTCCTATATGAACAAGAGCCAATGGTACCCTTGCTCTGCTCGGACAAGAACTTCTTGGTCTAGGTATTGGTTTTGTATGAGCATAATTATGTCTTCTAGAATCCTGTATCAGGAAGGGTGTGCATCAGGGTCACATCCTTTCTTGTAGTTAATCTGTATGCTCAGCAAATCATTCAATAACTTGATTCTATTAAGAAGAATGTGGTATCAGAATCAAAGGAAGACTCATCAACAATCTGCATTATGCAGATGATACAACCTTGCTTGCTGCAGAAAATCAAAGACAAAGCCCTCAAAATAGATTACATATTAACATCAAGAAAACAAAAATTCTCAGCATTGTGCAAAGAAGCAACACCATGATGGCATCACAGACATGGTACCAGAAATAAAGAGTTCTGTTTTTCAAAACCATCCACTGGGCTTTAAAGCAGCACTAGGAAATTAAGACCTGCAAGTAAGTGTGTTGTAGAATCACTGCAACTAACCTCATGTTGTTTTTGTTATGTGCCATTGAGTCACCTGCGACTCATAGCAACTCTAAACCCTGTGCTAATATCACGGCTTCTGACACACCTACCCCATTTCCCCAATCACTGAATCAATCCATCTCGTCGAGGGTCTTCCTATCCTGCACTGTCCCTCCACCGTTCCAAGCATGATGTCCCTCTACAAGAACTGGTCCTTCCTTCAACATGTCCAAAGTATGTCAGACGAAGCTTCAGAATCCTTGCCTCCAAGAAGCAGCCTGGTTTCACCCTCTCCAGGATAAACCTATCCTCTTAGTCCATGGTATATTCAATACTCTTCTCCAGCACCACAGCTCAAAGGCATCAATTCTCATTCTATCATCCCTAGTCATTGTCCAGCTCTCTGATGTACAGCAAGTGATTATAAAGACCACAGCCTGTATCAGGTGCACCATAGTCTCCAGATTGATACTGTTGCTCTTCAGTACTCTGGAGACGTCTCTGACAGCAGACTTTCCCTCTTTTAATTTCCTGGCTGCTGATGACAGGAGTGTTGATTGTGGAGCCAAGCAAACTAAAGCTGTGAACAATCTCAATCTCTTCACCATCTATCTTGATGCTGCTAATCGGCCCAATGGTGACAACCTTTGTTTTCTTGATATTGAGCTTCAATCCATATTGAAGGCTGCAGTCCTCGACCTTCTGCAGCAAGTGCTTCAGGTCCTCCTCAGTTTCAGCAAGCAGGGTTGTATCATCTACATAATGCAGATTGTTGATGAGTCCTGATCCAATTCTGATGCCACATTTCTACTCACAGAGCCCAGCCTACTGGATAATCTATTCTGCATATAGATTGCTAAAATATGGAGATAGGGCACATCCCTGGCATACACCCTTTCCAATTTTGAACCATACAGTGTTTCCTTGCTCTGTTCTGACTACTGCCTCCTTGACCAGGTATAGATTTCACATAAGCATGATTGAGTGTTCTGGGATTCCCATTTTTCTTAGAGTTAGCCATAGTTTGTTGTGGTCCACTTAAAATTGAAATGTGCTGTCAATCATAAATAACACACTAAATTCTGAAAGTTTTTTAAAAAAGTGAAAAACTAATGAATAAAAATATTCTTTAATAATAATTATAAAAATATTATTGTTGTTGTTGTTAAGTGCTGTCGAGTTGTAGGTGACTCATAGTGACCCTATGATTGAAAGTCCTCGACACTTGCGTGACTTTCATCCTTTCTCCAGGTTCATAGGGTTTCTGGAGGCAAGCTATTTAATATTTTGTATATACTGAATTAAATATGCTACTGAAATTCATTTTACTTGTGTGTTATCAGTGGGGTTACTAAACGTTTTTAAATAACATGTGGCTTATATTTGTGGATCACACTGCCATTTCTAGTGGATATTATGAGGAAGAAGAGAGACACCACTTTATCAGATATACTTCAGAGGTCCTAAACATTTCAAAATGCATACTCATATTTACTGTAGTATTATTATTAACACCAAGAATTTGAAACTAGATGAATGGCTAAAGAAACTGTGATACATTCTCACAATGGAGCATCACTAAAAACGATCAAGAATTTGTGAAACACTGCACAACATGGATGAAATTATAGTGAGTGACATAAGTCAAGTCACAAAAGGGCAATAGGTTTAAAACTATCAGCATAAAAGGGTGAGGAATTATTTACACAATGATAGAATAAAACTTGGAGAGATGACAGGGTTTGGAAGAGAAAGAATGAGGAGCAAAAATAAATAGACAAGTTGGGTGAAAGTATAAAATATATACACCAGTGTTATCAAGCAGGTCTCACATGCAGGGGTTCGGAGAAGAGTAAGAGAAGAATGGATAGATAATGAACATTACCCTGGAACAGATGAAGGAAAGAACGATTTAAAAGGAATGCATGGTTAGGCATTATACGTATGCCTACTGCCCAGAATAAGAGTACACTGCAAAGACGACTTGTGGTGGGGTGGGTAACTGTGCAACAACAAATGAATATTTTTTAAAAAGTGAACTGGGGTAGGGGAGATGCAACAATAAGTGAAAAAAATCTAACTTTTCTGTAAACTTTCATTAAAATCACAATTAAATGAAAGATTTTATTAAAAAATAAAATCCTATGAACAAAAAATATATATACCCACAATAAGTGTTTGATCAAACATTGCAATTAATCTATTTTAATTAACATTATAAAACAAAATGTCCATGAATGATGTTATGAAAATTCATTATGATTTGCAAACTAGCACTCATATTTTTTTAAAAAGTTATTTGCAACAACAAAAAAAAACCACCTTGAAAACAAAAGAATGTAGGAGGGTATAAGACAGTATGAGGAATATTCAGAAGACATGCATCAGAGACAATAATAAATTAAGAAAGAGCAGCTATTATGTTGCTTTAAATAAGCCTAAAATATAAACTTTCAGCAAAGTAGATGCCACAATTGCAGATTCTCTCTTCCCTGCCTGGAGGTGTCTGGGTCTCCACGGCCTGAGCACACCCTCTGCCTACCTTTGATGAGGTCTGGCCTGTAAGCCTTCCGCATCTGCTCCAGAAATCGATTATAGAAGCCCTCGGCATGTTCTGCAGGCATGGCCAGGTGGAAGTCGGGCTTGTTCCCCTTGAGGACACACTGGAGGGTGAACTGGCTGACACACAGCACCTCATACTGTTTGTCCATCACACTCTTCGACCAGTGTTTCCCATTTTCATCCTCAAACACACGAAGGTTTAAAATCTTTCGGACCCTGCAGTAGAAAGCAGCAGTAAGACTTCCTGAAGAATGAAAAGTCTCCTTGTATACCCTGTACTCCCAAAGGAACACTAGCATCTTGTCAAGTAAGGACAGGTCCCATTCCTTATTTGAACATACAGGAGGACCAACTTTGGTCAAGTTAACTACTCCATATCTTATGTTCTTTATAATGTTGTTATTGTTAGGTGCCATCAAGCTGAATGTTGTTTGTTGTTGTTATGTGCCATCGAGTCACCTGCGACTCATAGCGACCCTATGTACAACAGCCCTAAACTCTGCACTGTCCTGTGCCAATTGCACTGTCTCTGACACTCCCATCCCAATTGTCCCAGTCACTGAATCAATCCACCTCACAGAGGGCCTTCCTCTCCTGCACCGTCCCTCCACCTTCCCAAGCATGATGTCCCTCTCTAAGGACCGGTCTCTCCTCACAACATGTCCAAAGTATGTTAGACGGAGCCTCAGAATCCTTGCCTCCAAGG
>NW_006399922.1:178487-179902 GCF_000299155.1 Elephantulus edwardii | reverse complement strand
TGCTATAGTCACTGTGTCAATCCACTTGGTTAAGGGTCTTCTTATTTGCTGTCCTTCCACCTTTCCAGGCATGATGTCTTCCAAGAAATAGCCTCTCCTAGCAACAAGCCCAAAGTATGAGATTTGAAGCTTTGTCATCCTTTCCTCCAAGGAGCATTGTGGCTGCACCTTCTCTAAGACATATCTGTTTGTTCTTTCGACAGTCCATAGGATATTCAGTATTTTTCTCCAACACCATAGTTCAAAAGCGTCAATTCTTCTATCATCCTATTCACTCTCTAGCCTGCAGCAGCAAATTAAGTGATCAAAAAGACCATGGCCTGAGTCAGGTGCACTTAGTCCTCAAACTAGCATCAAACTAGCTCCTCAAAAATTTGGATAGGTCCCTGACTACAGACTTCCCAGTGCAAAATGTCTCAGAGAGATTTGTACTATTCTAGTGAATGACAAAGGATGGTTCCTAGGCAAGGAAGTGGACTGCTAAAGTTTAGAGGGTCAATATGAGAAGCAAGGCAAAGAACTACCTACACCAACGTTGGAATCTCACCCATAGAGAGTGACCTTTCCAGACAGTGTTGAAGATAAAGACAGTTATCACTCCCAGTAAGCTTGCTACAGGTCCTTCGAATAGGTCCAGGTTCCAAACACTCTACAAATACTAATTTGTGGATTCCTTCTAACAGGTATGCAGAGTGATAGATCTGTCTTAGCTTTTATTACAGACATCAATCATATCTCTTACCACTGAGTTAAGTGTTAGCATTCTACTTTATCAGAACCATATAATGACTCAGACCCAGAGGTCTAGTGGTAAACCAATAAATGTTTTGCTACCTCCTGAGTATCTAGGAGATGGGTATTAAAACATAAGCATTTGAAGTGGAATTGAACCGTTACTACCAGTCATCAATACTGTAACAGAAATTAGGTTCAAAGTCTGCTTTTCACCCTCATACAACAGACAATAACAGTAAATGTTGCTAGGAAAGGCAGGATGGGGTAGGCTACCCATCAGCAAAGGAAACAGATCTGAAGTAGCTGGAAATAAACAGGCCAAGTGATGCTGGAACCTAAGAGCAGGGAGAAGCACCTGGACAAAGGGGACCCTTAAGGCAACAGCAATGGCAAACTCCCAAACTTAATAACAAGATGACTGGTTTGTATGAAGTGTGTGCATGACTCCAGGTATTTAATGTAAGTAATCAAGAGATGAATTGCATTGGGAAAGTCAGCTGTGAGGGACCTCTCAAGAGTACTGAAGAGCAATGATGTCATACTGGAGACTAAGGTGCACCTGATCCAGGCTATAGTCTTCGCAATTACATGCTATGCATCAGAGAGTTGCACAGTGAATAGGGTTGGTAGAAAGAGAATTGATTCCTTTGAGCTGTGGTGCTGGAGAAGAGTGTTGAATA
>NW_006399922.1:124779-177767 GCF_000299155.1 Elephantulus edwardii | reverse complement strand
GAACGTAAGAAGGGAAGATCAGCATTTATATTTAGCGATTCATCTCACATATTGTGGGTATGTTGTCAGGAGTCCCTGGAAAAGAACACATGCCTGGGAAGGTAGACGATGAGAGGAGAAGAGGAAGAACCTTAGCAAGATGGACTGACTCAGTGACCGTAACAGTGGTCTTCATCCATACCCAGTGGCCATAGTAAGAATGGCAGAGGGTCAGGCAAGTTGTCCATCTGTGGTACACAGGGTACCAGAGTCTACCTGGTGGCACCTACCACCAACACTTGAAGATGGAGCAGCAAATCAGGGTGGCGGTGAAGTTACTGCTCCTACCTCACAGCCGACCTCATGACTCACAGGCAGATTCCCCACCTCAATCTCTGAAATATGAAGATGCCATGCCGACAGTGAATGGGGCAGCTGATACAGAAACCAAAGAATATGGAAATTCCCAGCATGATCAACACGTCTACCATCCAAAAGCAGTAAGTGGGAAATCTGTGTCTTACATGTGCTCCAATTCCTTCTGTGTATCTTCTAGAGAAATGCCCAGCAACACACAGAGGCCCTTTTCAATGGAGCTGACCTTCTCACCACCAACTGGAAAGAAGCAAAGGCGAGAAAAGCCACTCACAATCAAACAGATGCCAGGAAGCACTTTCAAGTTAATTAAAAGGAAATTTATTTTGTTTTACAAATTTTACCCCCTCCCCCCTCCTCACCCATCCATGGCAATCATCAAAGCATTTCATTCTGGTTGTACACTTTTGAAGGGAGTATTTTAAATACGCCACATACTTGTAATTTTCTTGTAAAATCAGTAGGTATTCAAAACTGAAAAGAGGTACATAAATAGTGAGAGGATCATAATTTATACTCATTCTGATTCTGTATCTAGAATAAATAGGAACTGTGAACAGCCATTAAGCAGGATCCTGAGGCTACATTTTCATCTGTGTCATCTTGAATGAGACACCTGTAACTTCCAGTGGTTCTATTTGCCCATCTATACACACAAAACAAATTTCTTCCTCCAAAGAAATCAACAAAGCTGGTAAAACAGTACACAGGGAACACAAACAAAAAACATTCACATCATAAAACAAAGATGTATGATATTCCTACATACTGCAAAGATGAATACATCATATGTAGAAACTACAATTTCTCCATTAAGCTTTGACTCAATAAACTATTATCTCCCAGTTCATTCCGAAAGTCACATTCCAGGCCAGTGATATCCAGAGATTTTTCTATCATGCAACTCATCTATAAAATTTTCTAAGGGAGCTTTGGTGGCCTAGAGGCAAGAAGCTGCACTGCAATCCTGAAGTCATGCAGTTCGAAACCACCAGATGCTCTGCTGGGAAAAGAGGAGCAATCTCCTCCTGTGCCAGTTGGATCCAAATCAATGGTACACAGCAATTAAAAAAAAATTCTGCACACACACATATCCCAAACATTTGTGTACTCATAATCAAATTTATGTCCTAGTACCATGAGACACTTGGAAGGAGGTGTGGCATCCACTTCTGTAATAACAGCTTGCCTCCGGAAACCCTATGAACCTGGAGAAGGGACAATCTCCTCCTGCACAGTCAGATCTAATTGGACAGTACACACAAAATAACAACAATAATAATAAATATTAAAAAAAAGGAAAGAACGTAAGAAGGGAAGATCAGCATTTATATTTAGCGATTCATCTCACATATTGTGGGTATGTTGTCAGGAGTCCCTGGAAAAGAACACATGCCTCAACGGCACTTAACAAGAACAACCATGAGACAATATTCCAAATATTTTATTTCTCAAATCTTATTAGAGTATGGTTGTTTTATTACCTAGTCATGTGCTGGCCTATGGTACAATCGGGAGAAGAAGGATCAGTTAGGACATTTTATTGGTATTTGCTTATGTTGCATAATAGATTCTATACATGTACCTACAGGAGGTCTGGTGGCCAGTCTGTAAGGAGTTGTGATGCTAATGCAAAGGCCGGACCTCTCTCATGTGATCTGTAGCCTCCAAAAACATGCTGGAGGGTCAGGAATGAGTATGTTGCAACTCAACAGCAATTAGAGGAAAATACACCTAACTAGGCAGCAGCTATATCATGTTTCCATGTACTCAACAGCCAAGAAGTGAGCAACATACATCTTCAGAGCTACAAATGACAAGCTTACAATAGACTGCAGAGGGCACAGTATCAATGTACTACTTAAATATCAATAAATCATCATCAATTTCTATTTTATATTTGACATTATTTTTAATATTTTTCTTTGAACTTTTCTTAATGGACTATGAATAACTTAGTATTCGTCAAGTCACTATATTGAAAGCTGAAAAATAAATAACTTAACCTGACACAAGCTAAGTAGCCAAGGTTTGCCTGACTGTATTGCATTAACAAAAATCTTTGGCTTAACTACTTCTTTAAAGAAGTCAGCATTATTTCCCAACAAAGTCAACATACTTTCTAAATTTCACCCAAAGTATGTTTTTTTAAAACTTGAAAAATAAGTTCTTGAACCATATATGTTGTCATTGTTGCTATATGGTGTCAAGTCAGAACCTATCCATAGCTAATCTTCAGCCACACAAGAAGACACTATGTATCCTTTTCCCACAGAGCAGCTCCAGGATTAGAACCAGACACTTCTCAGTTGTCAGCCTAACTCCTTACCACTAGGCCACAAGAGCTCTCTTACTGAGCAATAGCCATCATCATAGTAATGCAAGTACAGTATCTTATAGAATATACAGATTTTTATTCTAACAGTATTTGCCTTCAATCAATGTGATACTGTATAAAACTTATTAATCTTTTAATATTTCCACATCATGAGTTTTCTTAAACAACCTTTAAAAGATACATGTGGAATGGCTGCATTAATCCAGCAGACTGTATATATAGCTGTATAGCTTGTTTCAAAATTTCACTTCAATAAAAAGCACTTGGCATTAATACTTTTTCTATATATCAAAATGTTTACATTTCCCATAATAAAGCTTTTTAGATTATCACATTCACATTTTCGTAGAGTCAGCTATATTTTGAAGGAATCCAAAAACTCCTTTCTAGTTCAAATAAAAGCCTTGGATAACTTGAAGGCCCCTCAAACAGTTTAGAATCCTCAAATTATTAACAACCTTCCACAAATAACATTCTCGTCTTTTTTTAACAACAGGGTTTGGTTTTCTGTTTTATTGGTTTTAACTAAAAGCATACAATGTAAATAGAAAACTAAAATAACTCTAACTACATGCCACAAATCTCACAGGACATTTTCAATAGTGTACAAGTGCAAGATGGAGAATTCAGGAGCAGGTAAATGAGGAAAGGGGGAAAAAATCAACTTAAATTCTCTGAAGTTTACTCCTTATTAATGATCACACAAATGTCTCTAAGACTCTTCTCAAAAGCTAAAATTCTTTTCATGCAAGAATTTTCCCACTTTCAGTGAACTTAAATACTTATTGAAAAGCAGCTATAAACCCCTTGTTTAAAATTCTACGAATCATAGTGCAAACATTCTTCTTATTCCATGGCCATACCCAAAATTGAAATTACCAGAAGAGCTCAGAAGTCATTAGAATTGAAAATAGCAACTGAGATCTAAGGGATTTGAATTCTTTTATTTCTGGGGGATGGGGAGGTGTTTTGATTGTGTGAATACAAGAACATATACTGGGTGCAGATTCACTGGGGGAGAAAAAATATTTAACCTGAAGCAGTAATATAAACCTTCAGGGGTCAGATCCTTGTTAATAAGGTTGCTGAGTGGTATTCGCCTCAACAGCATCTAACAACATCAGTGATAAAGTATTGATAAATTCGGGGTTTCTGAAAGACATGGTATATCTCTAAAAACTGACATCCTGGATTTCAAGCCTACAAAACTGGTTGAACTGTCTAATTAACATTTGCTTTGTCCTCAGATTTTTAAACTGTTGACCTGGAAGGGAACTGCACCTGTTCCTGTCTTTTTTTTGTTTGTTTGTTTGTTTTGTTTTTTTTTTTTTGTTCCTGTCTTTTGAAACTATCTTTCTCAGCCATATATATGTAAACTGTATCTTAAGCTATTTACCAGAAACTGGACGTAGACAATCCATTTGAATGTTAATAACTCTGTTAACTTCGAACCAAAGATAGTAAGATCAAAACTCAAGTACAGAAGGCAGTAACTATATTTACGCTGGGAGGAAGTTTTGAGAAATCCTATCTGCTCTCCAGATTTGTATTAAAGTGCTTTGAAAGCTGCATTCCGTCTTACTGGCAAATGACAAAGGAAAGAATGGTTCACTAAGCATGTTCACTAAACATCACTAAGAAAACACTACAAGATAGTGTTGCTCTTAAATGCTTTTAAAATATACTTGACATCAGTTTTCGTTTTAAAAGTAGTAATTTACTCGGAACACTAGAGTGGAGTAACTGAATCCACGGCTGGGTGGCTCCAGCCACAAGTGAGTAGTCAACAGGGATTTCGTCTTGAAGTAGGTCCCGATCTCCGTTCCTAGCACTAGCTGGCACCGGACACTGATCTTGTGTCTGTACAAGCCGTCAGATCTCAACCAACTCCCTACCGGACAGGAATCAAGCTCCCTAGCAACGGCCCTGCAGGAGCCAGGCACGCGGGCACACTGCTCCCGAAGTGTCCCCAGGCGCAGCTCATGAAGCGTCCATCGGCGGGCGGGCCACGTGCAGGCTCGCCGGCCACGCAATCTGGAACAGAGAGGAAATCCCAACGCAGGGGCGCGTGGCCGGGCACTGGGGTCGAGGAGGACGTGTGGCGCCGGCCACTGCTGGGAGCCGGCTAGGTCTCAGGATGCGCAGACACGAGCCGGCGTGGCCACAGCGACCGGCCGACCTCAGGGCGCACGCGGAGCACGAGGATGACCAGCACAGGCTAGGGTACGGCTCTCCGGGACCTGCCCGCCTAACTGACCTGTGACGCTGGCCCGGATGACCCGCTGCACCAGGGCCTTCATGGCGGCTGGACGACAGTGCGCATGCTCCAGAGTTAGGATCTGGGCTGCCGGGGCTGGCGCCCCCTGCGGATGACACGAGAAATTGCGTAACGTGTCTGTCAAACCCTGGTGGGCGGTGCCACGCCCATTGGGGGCTGGTCACGCCCACTCGGTTGGCTTTATCCACTTTGGCTGGCCGCGCCAACTCGGGGCTGCCCAAGCCAATTCGCAGCACTCTAAATTGAGGAAGAAAGATGCTGTATTCATAGATTAAAGGAACATCTCAAGATATATCCTTAAGTACAGTGTGAATAATAGGATATTGTCCTTATACATACTAGGAAGATCTATTCAATTGCTATTCAGATATTCACTAAAATCAAAGATGAAGAAACTGAAAACTTCTTGAAATTGATCAAGCATGCAATAAAAATGCATTACTAATAATTGGTGACTAGAATGGAAAAGTTGAAAATGAAGAAGATGCCCTTATTGTTGTTGTAGTTATGTGCTGTCGAGTAAGATCTGAACCCCGTTCTGTCCTGTGCCAACCTCACCTTTCCTGATACACAAGAGCTCATTGCAGCAGTGTTGCGGGTCTTCCTTTCTTTCTCTGACTGTTCACCCTTCCCAGCATCATGTCCTTCTTCAAGGAATAGTATCTTCTAATTAAAGTATGTGAGGCAAAGCATCATCATTCTTTCCCCCAAAGACCACTCTGGCTGCCCCCTCTCCAAATAATAGGCCTTTGAAAACCCTACAAACACTAAACAAAGAGGATAGTTATAGAAGTTTAATGGTAGAGACCAGATTGGAAGTCAGTTGAAATATTCTTTTCGGCACAACTCAAAAGCTTAGATTCTTCTCCATCCAACTTTGCAAGCAATTGAGAGGACCATGGTTTATATCAGGAGTAAATTGACATCATTGCTCTTTAAATACTCTGGAGAGATTCCTGACAGCAGATTTTCCCAATACAATTAAACTTTTTTGATTTCTTGACTGCTGGTACCAAGGGTTGTTGATTGTGGATACAAATAAGATGAAATTGCTAACAACTTTAATCTTTTCTCTGCTTCTCATAATATTGCTTATTGGCCTGGTGGTGAGGATTTTTATTTTCTTGATGTTAAGATGGAATCCATATTGAAGGCTGTAATGAGGAAAAACAACAACAAACATCATTTAATAATTGGAACATGGAATATACATAACTTGAATGTTGGAAAATTGGAAATTGTTAAAAATGAAACAAAACACATGAATATTGACATAGAATGCAAGAACATCAACATACTAGGCACTAGTGAGATGAGATGAATCAGCTTTGGCCACTTTGAATCAGATAATCATATGGTATATTATGCAGGGAATGAAAAACTGTGGAAGAATGGCATTGCATTCAGTCAGAAAGTCCATTTCAAGTTCTATCCTAAAATACAATGTTGTGAGTGATAGGATAATATTCATATGCATACAAGGAAGACTCATTAACATGACTATTATTCAAATATATGCTCCTTGGTGCAAGCACTGTGGAAGGTGGTATGGCGCTTTCTCAAAAAGTTGTAAGCAGAGATACCATTAGACCCAGCAGTTCCACTACTGGAAATATACCCCAAAGAGACCATAACTGACATTCAAGCAGATATATGCACACCCATGTTTATCGCAGCTTTGTTCACAATAGCAAGGAGTTGGAAGCAATCTAGGTGCCAATCAACAAATGAATGGATAGAGAAACTCTTGTCATACAATGGAATACTACGCTACATTGAAAAAAAGGAAGTCATGCAATATTATTCAAAATGGGTGACCCTGGAGGACATTATGCTGAGTGAAGTATCTCAGTCACAAAAGGACAAATACTGCATGGTGCCACTGTGTTGTAAAACAGCACTGACATTGGGGTTGGGGGGAGACTGAGAAAGATGGGTTTAGTGATGTATACTGCTTTGAAACAGATAAGGGGGAAAACTGTTCAAAAGGGATATGTGATTAGGTATTTTTGTCATGACAGGAGTCCAGAGTGAAAGCTGCATAGTGGAGTGGAACTCGGGGAGGGTTTGTAAAACAATGAAAGAATTTTTCTTTTACTTTTCCAAGAGGGTAGTGTACTAGGGGCGAGAGTTGGGAGGGGAGAAAAGTGCAACAATGAATGAATGGAAATCCAAAGTCTCTGTAAATTTTCATTGAAATTAATAATAAATTTTAAAAAATATATACGCTCCTACATCTAGAACCAAAAAGGAAGAAACTGAGAATTTTTACCAAATCTTGCAGTCGAAATTAACTGAACACACAACCAAGATGTGTTAATGATAATTGGTGACTGGAATGCGCAAGTAGGAAACAATGAAGAAGGAACAGTTTTGAAAAATATGGGTTTGTTGATAGAAATGAGGCTGGAAACAGAATGTTTGAATTTTGTATTTATAGTGATTTATTCATTGAAAATGTCTTATTTTAAAGACACAACTGACAACTTTACATGTGGATCTCATCTAATGGGCTGCATAGGAATAAAATGTATTACATTTGTGGAAAAAATCCTTGGAGAAGGTCAATATTGGCAGTTAAAACTAGGCGAGGGAGAAACGATGGTAGACTGAGGTGCATCTGATCCAGGCCATGGTCTTCATAACTGTTTGTTATGCATCTGATATCTGGACAATGAATTAGGTTGACAGAAGAAGAATTGATACCTTTGAGGTGTGGTGTTGAGTATTGAAAATATAGGTCTGTCCTGCAGAGGGTAAAACCTGCTCCTTGCAGGCAAGGATTTTGAAACTCTGTCTCACACACATTGGGCATGTCACAAAGAGGGACCAGTCCTTGAAGAGAACATCATGCATTGTAGGGTGAAGGGTCAGCACAAGAGAGAAAGAACCTGGATGAGCTGGATTGACACAGTGTCTGTGACAATGGCCGCAGGATATACGGAAGGTGCTGGCAAGAACTCTCCTCCTGAGGAATGAACTGCATATTTCATCACCTCCAGTTGCTGATGCTTCACCATCCCATCTGCAGTGGCCTACCCCTCCGCCAGGAAGCCTCCTCCTCCAGTGACAATCTGCTCCACCATCGCCAGAGATCCTCATCCAGCGCCGGCTGCCTTCCTCCTCTGCCACCATGGATCCTTCTCCAAAGATTGCCGTCAGTTCCTTTGCCAGGGAGCCTCCTCCACTAGTGACCATGGGCTCCTCCACTGGTTGCCACTTGCTCCTCCACCGCCAGCGATCCTCTTAAAACAGCAGCTGTAAAAAAAAAAAAAAAAAAAAAAAAAAAAAAAAAAAAAACACCCAGCAGCTGTCTGCTCCTCCGCCAGGGAGCCTCTTCTGCCAGTGACCACTGACTCCACCACCAGGAAGCCTTCTCCTGCAGTGGATGGCTGTTCCTCCACCAGGGCGTATCCTCTGTTGGTAACCATGGGTTCCTCCACCAGGTAGCCTCTTCCGCCAGTAGCCACGTGCTCCTCCAATCACCAGGGATCCTCATCCAGTGGTGGCTGCCTGCTTTTTGCCCAGGGTGCCTCCACTACAAGGGAGACTCCTCCACCAATGAACCCGGGCTCCTCCGCCAGGGAGCCTCTTCTGCCAGTGACCACTGGTTTCACCACCAGGGTGCATCCTCTGCTGGTGACCACGGGTTCTTCCACCAGGTAGCCTCTTCCACCAGTAGCCACGTGCTCCGTCACCACCATGGATCTTCATCCAATGGTGGCTGCCTGCTTCTTGCCAAGGGTGCCTGCACTACAAAGGAGACTCCTCCACCAATGAGCCTGGGCTCCTCTGCCAAGGAGCCTTATCTTCCGGTAGCTGCCTACTCCCCTGCCTGGGAGCCTTGTCTGTTCTCCCCCTTCCACGTTTGGAGTTTCCTTCGCTGACAATTAAATACTTCAATGTGGAAAAAAACACACAACAAAAGCTAGGCGAGGGGCAGATTATCAATTATGCATATGCAAGTTCAAATTGAGGGCAAAGAAAATGAAAATAAGTCCACAGAAACCAAGATGTGATCTCGAATCAATTCCATCTGAATTTCATTATCATCTTAAGAATAGTTTTTGTTTGGTGTGTGCGTGTGTGTGTGTGTGTGTGTGAGAGAGAGAGAGAGAGAGAGAGAGAGAGAGAGAGAGTAAGATTAATAGAAAAGCTACATTTCAAAGAGCGGGATAGGCTTCTTCCAGGAGCAGAGGCAAAGGAAAATGCTTTTGAGGCTATGTACACAAATGATAGAAGACCAGATGAATTGTGGGATGGTATCAAGAATACAATTTATGAAGAAAGCAAAAGATAATTACAAAAACAGAGGAGAAAGAAAAAAATAGAAATGGATATCAGAAGAGACTCTAAAGCTTGCACTGGAATGTCGAGAAGCCAAAACAAAAGGAAAACATGTAGACATGAAAGAGCTGAAAGGAAGATACCCAAGGGCAGTCTGGAAGAATAAAGCAAAGTATTATCATGGAATGTACAGAGAGCTGAAATTGGAGAATAAAAAGGGAAGAACTCACTCTGCATTTCTCAATTTTAAGAACTTGAAAAAAAAATAAATTTAAGTCCCACGTTGCAATAATGAAAGCTGCTATGGCTTTTGACTGTGTGGATCACAACAAGCTACGGCTGAATCTGAGAAGAATGGGAATCTCGGAACACTTGATTGTGCTAATGTGAACCCTATACTTGGACCAAGAGGCAGTCGTCAGAACAGAGCAGGGAGACACTGGATTGTTCAAAATCAAGAAAGGGGTTCATCAGGAATGTATTCTGTCTCCATACCTTTTCCATCTGTATGCAGAACAGATAATCTGAGACGCTGGGCTGTGCGAAGAGGAATGTGGCATCAGGATTGGGAGAAGAATAATCAACAACCTGTGTTATGTGGCTGACACAACTCTGGTTGCTGAAACTGAGGAGGACATGAAGTGCTTGCTGCAGAAGGTCAAGGACTGCAGTCTTCAATACGGATTGAAGCTCTACATCAAGAAAACAAAGATTCTCACCACTGGGCCAACTGGCAGCATCAGTATGGATGGTGAAGAGATTGAGATAGTTAACAGTTTTAGTTTACTTGGTTCCACAGCCAACCCTCTTGGTAACAACAGCCAGGAAATCAGGAGACGAATTGCATTGGGAAAGTCAGCTGTGAGGGGCCTCTCAAGAGTACTAAAGAGCAACGACGTCAGGCTGGAGACTAAGGTGCACCTGATCCAGGCTATGGTCTTGCAATTACATGCTATGCATCAGAGAGTTGGACAGTGAATAGGGATGATAGAAAGAGAATTGATGCCTTTGAGCTGTGGTGCTGGAGAAGAGTGTTGAATATACCATGGACTGCTAGGAGAACAAACAGGTTTGTCCTGGAGAGGGTGAAGCCAGAATGCTCCTTGGAGTCAAGGATTTTGAAGTTTTGTCTGACATACTTTGGGCATGTTGCAAGGAGGGACTGGTCCTTGGAGAGGGACATCATGTTTGGGAGAGTGGAGGGATGGCTCAGGAGAGGAAGACCCTCGATGAGATGGATCAATTCTGTGAGTGGAGTGGTGGGAATGAGTGTGTTTTAGACAGCGAGGTTGGCACAGGATAGAGCGGCGTTTAGGGCTCTTGTACATAGGGACACTATGAGTTGTTAGTGACTCTATGGCACATAACAACAACAACAACATGGGCAATATATTGAATAACCCAGAAAATACCAAAAGAAGATGGCGGGAATGCACAGAAGGACTAGTGGATGGGAAATACAAACTTGATGACAAATTGAGGCTGGAAATTGAATGACAGAATTTTTTATACTTAATTATTTATTTCTTGTAAATACCTTTTATAAAAACAAATAGTGATTATACATGATGGATTACACAGGAATCAAACTGGCTATGTCTATGGAAAGAATTGATGGAAAAGATCAATATACACATTCAAAGCCAGGCCTGGGGCTGAATGTCAACAGACTATCATCATGAACAAGTTCAAATTAAAGCTAAAGAAATTAAAAACTGTAAGGTCATCAAAGAATAGAATCTAGTTAGGGCCAAGACAGTATATTGAGGATAAACTGTCCATCTGCCTCTTAAGCAGAATACCAGGCCCCACTAAAAGTTAGAGAGGGGTTTTATGTTCACTTACAAGGAACTTGAGGAGGAGGATGTTCATAGATGTTCTTTACAAAATATGGAATTGTGCTGGGGTCTCAGATAACTATTAATGGGAAAGGAGGTAGAGTAGTTTCACATCCTTGACAGAAACAGCCACAACTTCTGCTACCTGTGATTGGATCGTTTCAGTAGCCATTCTAGGAGAGGAAGGAAAGGGCTCTGCAGTACTAATAAAAATTAGTCCATGAGAACCAAAATGCAACTTTCAGTCTATCTCACAAAAATTTTAAAACCATCTCAAGAACAAGTATGAAAGACCAAATGAACTGTGTCATCAAGGATATCATCCAAGAAGAAAGTAGAGTACTATAGCAAAATGTGCAAAGAGCTGGAATTAGAAAATCAAAAGGGAAGAACTCACTGGGCATTTCTCAAACTGAAAGAACTGGAGAACAAATTAAAGCCTCAAGTTGTAAAACTAAAGGATGCTATGGGGAAAATCTTGAATGATGTAGGAAGCATCAAAAGAAAATTGAAGGAATGCACAGTCAGTCCACAAAACAACAAAAAAACCCAAAACAAAACAAAACAAACAAACAAACAAACAAACAACCTGGTGACATGAAACCATTTCAGGAAGGAGCATATGATCAAGATCCAATGGTAATAAAGGAAAATGTTAAAGCTGTACTGAAGACATTGGCAAAAATTATGTCCGAGGCATTGATGGAATACTTATTGACATGTTTCAATCCTGAGATGAGATGCAGCCTTGGACATGCTCACCAGCCTATGCTAAGAAATTTGGAAGACAACTAGCTACCTGGCCTACTGACTTGAAGAGATCCAGGTCTGCTCCCATTCCAAAAAAGTAATCTAACAGAACGTGGAAATTATTGAACATTATCATTAATATCCCATGCAAGTACATTTTTGCTGAAAGTTACCCCAAAATGTTGGACAAGTACATTTACAAGGAGTTGCCAGAAATTCAAGCTAGATTCAGAAGTGACTGTCAAACAAAGGATATCATTAATAATGTCAGATGGGACTATGCAAAGGTGTTTGACTATGTGAATCATAACAAATATGGCTACGTTTGAGAAGAACGGAAATCTCAGATCCCTTAATTGTGCTCATGGGAAACCTACACATAGGCCAAGAAGCTCTTATACAAACAAAATAAGGGGGCACTGCATGCTTTAAAATCAGGAAATATGTGTATCAGGCTTGTTTCCTTTCTCCACACCCCTTTAATCTGTTTAGTGAACAAATCATTCAAGAAGCTGGACTTTATGAAGAAATCTGTGGCATCAGGATGGGAGAGTCATCAATAGCCTGCATATGCAGATGACACAAACTTACTTGTTTGCTTGCTTTGGGAGAACAGTCTATTTCTATAAAGATTTACAGTCCTGATAACTGTATGAGATAGTTTTACTCTTCTACAGGGTTTCTATGCATTATAATCAACTTGACTGAAGTGGTTTGAGTGGATTGTTTTTGTTGTTGTTTGTTGTTATGTGCTGTCGAATTGCCTGAGACTCATAACGATCCTATGTACAACAGCTCTAAAACCTGCTCTATGTTGTGCCAATCTTATTGTCTCCAACACACCTACCTCCATTACCCAGTCATTGAATCAATCCATTTCATCAAGGGTCTTCCTTTCCTGAGCTGTCCCTCCACCCTCCCAAACATGATGTCCCTCTCCAAGTACTGGTCCCTCCTTGCAACATGCCCAAAGTATGTCAGATGGAGTTTCAGAATTCTTTCCTCTAAGGAGCAGCCTGGTTTCACCCTCTTCAAGCTGAATCTGAAGCAGTCCATGTTATATTCAACACTCTTCTCCAGCACCACAGCTCTAAGGCATCAATTTTCCTTCTATCATCCTTAGTCATTGTCCAGCTTTCTGATGCATAGCACATAATAGCAAAGACCATGGCCCAGATCAGGTGCATCAGTCTCCAGACTGATATCGTTGTTCTTCAGTACTCTAGAGATGTCCTGAGGGCAGACTTTCTCCATGCAATTGGTTTCTCGGTCTCCTGGCTACTGGTATTAAGAGTGTTGATTTTGGAGCCAAGCATACCAAAGCTATTAACAATCTCAATCTCTTCACTGTCTATCATGATGCTGCCAATCAGATGATTGATGAGAAACTTTGTTTTCCTGATGTTCAGTTTCAATTCATATTGAAGGCTGCAGTTCTTGACCTTCTGTGGCAAATGCTTCAGATCCTCCTCAGTTTCAGTAAGCAAGCTTGTGCCATCTGCATAACACAGGTTGTTGATGAATCTTCCTCCAAACCTGTTGTCCCACTCCTCCTCATTGAGCCCAGCCTCCAGGATGATCCACACATAGATTGAAAAGGTATGACACATCCCTGGCGTATGTGCTTCCCAATCTTTTTTTAATTTTAATAACTTTAATGAATATTTACAGATTTTGGATTTCCATTCATTCATTGCTGCACTTCTCTACCCGCCCAGTCCTCCCCTCCCCAATTCGCTCCTCTCTTTCAAAAGTAGAACACCCTCCCTGGTATGCATTCCCCCCACACCCCTCCCACCACCCCAAGTACATTCCACTATGCAACCTTAATTGTGGACTCTTGTGATAACCATAATACCCTATCATACATCACTTTTAAATTATTCTCTCCCTCATCTGTTTCAGTGCAGTACACAATTTATCCAGTTTTTCTCAGTCTTATCCCAACCCTGATATCAGTCCCATTTAACAGCAGTGGCACTATGCAGTATTTGTCCTTTTGAGACTAAGATATTTCACTCAGCATAATGTCCTCCAGGCTCATCCATTTTGAATAATATTGCATGAGTTCCTTTTCAATGCAGCGTAGTATTCCATTGTGTGAATATACCACAGCTTCTCTATCCATTCATTTGTTGATGGGCACTTGGGTTGTTTCCAACTCCTTGCTATTGTGAACAAAGCCGTGATAAACATGGGTGTGCATATATCTGCTTGGATGCTTTTATGGTCTCTTTGGGATATATTCCCAGTAGTGGAATTGCTGGGTCAACCAGTATCTCTATTTGCAACTTTTTGAGAAAGCGCCATATTGCCTTCTACAGTGCTTGCACCATTTTACGCTCCCACCAACAGTGAATAAGGGTTCCAGTTTCTCCACAACCTTGCCAGCATTTGTTGCTTGCTGTTCTGTTAAATTTTGCTATTGTGACTGGGGTGAGATGATATCTCACAGTTGTTTTGATTTGCATCTCACTTAGAGCTAGGGATTTTGCACATTTCTTCATGTGCTTGTTGGCCATCTGAATGTCTTCTTTGGTGAGGTGTCTGTTCATTTTCTGTGCCCATTTTTCAATTGGATTATTTACCTTTATCTTGTTGTAGTGCTCAAGTATTTTATAAATTCTCTTATCTGACATGTCATTACCAAATACTTTTTCCCAGTCTGTGGCTTCCGTTTTTACTCTGTTGGAGTTTTTGGATGTGCACAGGGATTTGATTCTTAGAAGGTCCCATTCATCTATTTTATCTTCTCCTGGTTGTCGATTTTTCAGGATACTTGGAAAACTGTTTATGTTGTGGATTAGGACTACTAGAGTTCTTCCAAGCTTTTCTTTAATGAAGTTTATAGTCCTTGATCCATAATCCACCTTGAGTTGGTTTTTGTATATGGAGTGAGGTGTGGATCTGGCTTGAATCTTCTGCAGATATTTTTCCAATTTTGCCAACACCATTTGTTAAAAACGCTGTCATTTCCCAAATTAACTGATTTCCTCTCCCATAGGTAGATGGACTGACTTCTGGGTTCTCAATTCTATTCCATTGATCTATGTGCCTGTCATTGTACCAGTACCATGCTGTCTTGACCACCACGGCAGTGTAGTAGGTGTACTCCCTTCCCAATTTTGAACCATGCAGTGTTCCCTTTCTCTGCCCTGGCGACTGCCTCCTGGTCCAAGTATAGGTTTCTCATAAGCACAGGAAAGGTTTCTGGAATTCCCGCTCTTCTCAAAGTTAGTCACAGTTTGTTGTGATCCACACAGACAAAGGCCTTTTCATAGTCAATGAAACACAGCCAGACAGTCCTCTGATACTCTCTGCTTCAGCCAAGAATCATCTAACGTGAGTTGTAATATCCCTAGTGTCAGGGCCTCTTCTAAATCAAGCCTGTATATCTGGAAGCTCTCTGCTGATGTACTGTTCCAGTAATTTTTTATCATTGTCAGTAGAATCTTGCTTGTATATGATATTATATTGTTTGATAATTTCCACCCTCTGTTGGGTTGAAGGGATACAGATAGTAGCTCCACAAGCTTTGGTGAGAAACGGGATAGAATTAAATCTTAAAATCCATGAAAACTACATAAAGTGTGAGTTACAATGCCTTCACTGCAAGTAGTAAAATTCTGCACAGCGAAGCGACCATGCTGCTAGTAAACTGGCTGACACCCCCAACTCAAGCGGGAAGCTGCACTAACACCAAACCCCCCCAAAATCAAGTTTAAACTACTCAGCTACAACCTCAAGAATGCAACGGGACAGCGGAAGGAAGCAGCCTCCCGGCGCCGGTTCCCCATTGGTGGCTGGGCAGGAAGCTGCCTCCTGGAGCCGGTTACTCATTGGTGGCTGGGGTGTTGTCTAGAAGAGACCGCCCATAGCCGGTTCCCCAGTGGCCAAAGCGACGCACTAGCAAGAAAGCCGTCCTGCGTTGTATCCCCCGGCGTTGGGTGTTCCTTGCTGCAACTATGCGTCCCGATCAGGCCTCGGTCTGGTACCGGCGCATGTCCACAGTGTATGCTCTGGGAGCCTGGACCGTGTTTGGCTCCCTATTTTTCTTTGGCAGAAAAAATAGCACTTTGTCAGGTAGGATTCTCCGGCAGGACCAGCCTCCACAGCCGCGGCCTGCTCTGCCCTTGGGCCCTCGCTTTTCTTCAGATCTAGGTTTATCAGCTGCTGTTTCTTGTTGATGGGTGCCGTCCAGTCGAGTACTACTGATAGCGACCCTGTCAACAAAGGATCTGAGCCCTGTCCTGTGCCACCGTCAGTTTTTGACACAGAAATTGCTCCGGTCACCATCAGTTCACCCGGTTGAGGGTCTTCCTCTCCTTCCCTGTCCCTCCACCTTTCCAAGCATGATGTCCCTCTCCAAGGAATAGTCTTTCTTAAACCTGCCTCGTAACAGAACCAGCAGAGACCCAGATAGTTAAAACATAACCCCTGTTTGAAGAATCTCTGTAGAAAGTTCAAGATGGAATTTCAGATACATTTAAGGAGATATTAGATCTGTAAAATTCTCCTTCATTGTATTCAGAAAGCAAAAGAACTCAAGAGTTTTCATTTACCAAGGAATATTAAATCGTCACTGTTAGCAGGTGGAAAAGGCAGTTTCTAAGCCTTCAGAATTGTTCTGGAAATGTCTATTTGATTTAGTGGTGCTGTGTGGCTCTGACTGCTAACCAAAAGGCCAGCAGTCCCACCCCACCCTTTGCTGGAAGGGAAAGAGAGCAGAGACCCAGTTTCTTGGAGGAACTAGAGGCAAGTTTTTTCACTAGCTTTAAAGTTTTACTGATAATGCCTGCTCTTTAAGGTCAAGGGCTGCAGCCTTCAATGTGCATTGCATTTCAACATCAGGAACACTGATTCTCACCAATGGGCCAATTGACAGCATCATTTTATCTCACTTGGACCAGGACAGGGCTCAAAGCTATTGTTCTTATGGCCACTGTAAGTTTTAGTTGACGGCATGTAACTTGCTTAATAATTTTGGTTTCTTCTTCCTCTTTTTCCCTCTTTTTAAAGATGAAGCAGAGCACAAGAGAACCTCAACAATTGAACTGCCAGAGTCTCCAAAGGGGTTTTATGTGGAGACAATTGTCACATATAAAGAAGGTTTTATTCCAGTTACTGAGAAAATCCACAGATTTTTGAAATCCTGGACTGGTGGCCCTGGTGCAGAATCATGACCAACCATGTCAGTTCAGCATGCATGTTGATAAATACTTTCACTGATTACCATTTTATATTTGTGAGAAGAGTTTATGTGTCATTTACTTTTACTGTAAAAATAGTCAACTAATAACATGCAATAAATATTTCCTGAGAAAGAACTAAACCTGTATTTTTTTTTTAATTTTTGTTGAGTGAAAGCTTACAGAGCAAACTGTAATGTCTTTTCAGACATTTACTTATATTTTGTTGTATAATATTAAAAATAACCACTGGAGGGTCAGCTGTGGGTCGGTTCTGACACTAGTAAACAACAGCAACATTAATTACAGTACCCATAAAGGAGTTCTAGTGGCCTAATGGCAAGACAATATAACTTCATTCTTCCTACTCCTGTAATTCTATTTTCCTTTAATAGTCTTCCTACTCCTGTAATTCTGTTTTCCTTTAATCATTTTTTCTTACCCTTTTTCCCCTTTATTTTTGGGTATATTTTGCCTTTAACTTTATATGGCTGGTTATTCTACAGAATAAATGCCTCCCTGATGTTACTTATCTTACAGGTCTATCTCTTGTTCAACTAGGTAACTCTGGTGGCCTAATATAGTGAGAAACCACTGCTGACCCAAAGGCATGTAGGTCAAATCCCCTAGCTGCTCTGTGGGAAAAAGATGGGCAGTCTCCTCCTGTGCAATTTATAGCTTCTAACACAGTTCTGACTGACCGTACTTAACAGCAATGCCTATTATCACTTCATCTTTTCAGGTTCACATTGGATTTTTACTATTCCTTTACACACATACCCCTGGCCCACTAACCTTTACAATGCTAGTGATTTTCCTCTCTTCCTTTTATTATGCCCTCTTCCGTCTTCCCATCTTGACATTTATACATGTTTGTGACTAGAACGGCACATCAGCAGAAAACTGCCAGATGTGCAGGTTGGGTTTAGAAGAGTCCATGGCAGTAGGGATATTATAGCCAATGTTACATGGATCTTGGCTGAAATCAGAGGAATGTCTCTGCAAAGGCATTTGACAACAAACGCTGGCTAACTCTGAGAAGAATGAGAATCCTAGAACACTTAATTTTGTTTATGTGAAACCTCTAGTTGGACCAGGAGGCAGTCATTAGAACAGAACAAGGAAACATTGCATGGTTCAAAATCGGGAAGGGTGTATGCTATGGAAGCATCCTGTCTCCATCCTCACCCTTCTGCTCCCCCCTCCTCTCCTTGGATCCTTGTACTTGTTCTACAATAATGATCTTACACAGTATTTGTCTTTATGAGACTGAGTTAGTTCACTTAGCATAATACTCTCCATTCCCTCCCAAGTTAAAGTAGTAATTTACAAATTCATTGCTCCTGCATGCTGCATAGTATTATTCCATTGTGTGAATGTACCATAATTTCTCAAACCATTCCATTGTGGTTGAGTATTTGGGCGTCCGTGTTCTTGTCATGAACATTGGTGTACAAGTCTCCACTTGTGCTTCAGTTCTCATTTTTCTCAGGGTGTATTCCAAGCAGTGGAATAGCTGGGTCATAGAATTTCTATGTTCGGCTTTTTGAGGAAGCGCCAAACTGCCTTCCAGAATGGTTGTACCATTTAACGCATCTCTGATATTTTGACTGCTGCTGTCATCACTGGTGAGTGTGGATTGAAGTAAAACAAAATCGCTAACAACTTTTTTTCTTCATATATCATTATGTTATTATGATATTGTCCAGTTGTGAGAATTTTGTTTCTTGATACTGAGGTATAATCCATATTGAAAGCTACAGTTCTTTGGTTTTTCTTTAGTAAGTACTTCAGGGTTTCTTTACTTTGTGCAAGAAAGGTTTTGTCATCTGTATAACATGAATTGTTAATGAGTCTTCCTGCAATCCTTATGCAATATTCATCTTCATGTAGTCAAGCTGCTTTAATTATTTGCTAAGTATAGTTACTGACTCCACCTTTCCAAACATTATGACTATCTCCAATGAATAACCTCTCCTAGCAACATCCCTAAAGAATATGATATGAAGTGTAATCATCTTTGCTTCCAAGAAGCACACTGAAGAAGACCCTCAACCAGGTACTACAGTAACTGTGGTGATGGGTTCAAGTGTATCAGAGATTGCGAGGATGGCACAGGTTAAGGCAGAGTTCAGATCTGTTGTTCATAAGGTCACTGAGTGGTACTTGACTCAGTGGCACCTATTAAGAGTAACATTGACTAAATATGGAAAAAGGCTACAACCCTGATGCACACTTTGTTTAAAATTTCAAGCCATAAAATATCTCCTTGTTTAGTCCAAAGTACTATTTCTTAGTTTATATACAGTTTTCTCATGAGCAAAATTAATTGTTCTTGAATTGCCATTATTCAAAATACTTTCCATAATTTGTGTATGATATTGTTTGATAATTTTGGCATTCTGTTGGATCACCTATGTTAGGAACTTTAAGTCCATAAGGAGCTGTAGCAGTAATCCAAAGGCCACACCTTTCTGGCATTTGAATCTACCAGCTGCTCTCAGGGGAAAACATAGGCAATATCTTGTCATGAGATTTACAGCCTCAGAGACCTACTGAAGGATCAGATATGAGTCATTTGAGACTTAAGAACAATGAGTAATAGTAGTAGATAGTAATTATATTAAACCCACTAGTTGTCCCACTGGAGGAAGATGATCAGTCTTCTCAGAGTGTGATTTACATCCTCTGAAACCTTATGGAGGATTGCTATAGGTCAGAACTGAATGGATGGCAGTTTGGTTATTTTATAAAGATTTGTAAGGTGTTTCAAGTGGGCTACAATTTATACAGACCCTAAAAACAGTGGTTTTGAACCTAGTCCTTTCCTGTGCCATCCTCATTATCCCTGATAAACTTGAACCTATTGATGCTGTCACTCTGTCAATCATGCTGAGAATCTTCCTCTCTTTTGCTGACCCTCCACTCTTCCAAGCATAACTTTTTCCTAGGGTTGGCCTCTCCTTACCTCACTATGTGAGACCTAATATCACCATTAGTGCCTCTAAGAGCACTCTGGTTGGACTTTCTCAGACATTTTTGTTGTTCACTTGACAGTCCATAAGATACTCAGTACTCTTCTCCAACACGACAACTCAGGCATGAATCTTATTTTGTCATCCTTAGACATTGTCCAACTTTCAGAACCATAGAAAATAATGTAAAAGCCCATTACTTGGATCAAGTACACCTTGATGTTAAAACAATAGTAAGAGAGACAAAAGAAGACACTTAGCTGCAGGAGAAAAGGTGAAGGAGGTGAGGCTCTGTGCCCAGAGCAAGCACTCTCCATTACTTATAGGGAGACCGGACTGAGGCTTCCCTGGGGTTGTAATTTCTTCCATCTGGGGATCCTTGCTTCATCTGACATATTTTGGGCACGTTGAAAGGGGAGACCAGTCCTTGGAGATGGACATGTTTGGGAGAGTGGAGGTACAGCACAGGAGAGGAAGACCCTCAATGAGATGGATCGATTCAGTGATTGGGGTAATGGGAGTAGGAGTGTCAGAGACAGTGAGGTTGGCATAGGATAGAGCAGGGTTTAGGGCTGTTGTACATAGGGTTGCTATGCATCGCAAGTGACTTGATGGCAAATAACAACAGTGACACATCTTCCTTTGTTTTTGTTATATACCCTTGAGTCATCTGCAATTCATAGCTACTCTGTGTACAAAAGCCCTAAACCTTGCTCTGTACTGTGCCAACTGCACTGTCCCTGACACACTCACCCCAATTACTCCAGTCACTGAATCAACATACCTCATAGAGGGTCTTTCCATCCTGCGCTGTCCCTCCACCCTCCCAAGCATGTCCCTCTCCAAGGACCAGTCCCTCCTTGCAACATGTCTAAAGTATGTCAGACGAAGTGAATCCTTGCCTCCAAGGAGCAGCCTGGTATAACCCTCTCCAGGATGAATCTGTTTGGTTTCCTTAGCAGTCCATGGTACATTCGATACTCTTCTCCAGCACCACAGCTCAAAGGCATCAATTCTCCTTCTACCCTCCTTACTCATTGTCCAACTCCCTGACGCATAACAAGTGATTGCAAAGACTATGGCCTGTATCGGAAACACCTTAGTCTCCAGTGTGACACCATTGCTCTTCAGTAGTTTGGAGAGGTCCCTGACAGCAGACTTTCCCATCGTAATATGTATTTAATTTCCTGGCTGTTGGTGCCAAGAGTGTGGACTGTGGAGCCAAGCAAACTAATTAACAATCTCAATCTCTTCACCATCCATCCTCATGCTGTTAATTTGTCCAGTGGTGAGAATCTTTGTCTTCTTGATATTGAGCCTTACTCTTCCAAATGCTTCATCTTTAATATGGCTTCCCACACTCCTTTTTCAGAGTTGCTCTTGTTGCTGCATATAGCGTTTTTTTAAATCAACATGAAAATGATCTGGTGACCACGCAATAAACATCCATTAATATCCTTGGGTATTCTGAGAATCTAACCTGAATAATATGGCTGTTTTTCAAGACCAGAATTGCAGGAAACACTGAGAGACATCCTTCTTACAGAAGTGCCATAGAAAGCAGGATGGGCCAAAGTAACTAGCAACAACAACCAAAAGAAATCAATACAATGATAGCAATAAAACCTAGCCTCTCAATAATCGCACTGAATGTGAACGGCTTAAATGCAACACTAAAGAGAAAGAGAGTAGCAGATTCAATAAAAACCCAAAATTCATCAATATGTTACCTACAAGAGACACACCTGAAAAATGAAGATAAAGAAAGACTAAAAATAAAAGGATGTGGAGAAAATATACCAAGCAGATGGCAACCAGAAAAAAAGCAGGTGTAGTGATAAATCTCTGATAAAATAAATGTCAATGTAAAAGCCATCACAAAGGACAAGGAAGGTCACTACATAATGTTTAAAGGATCACTAGAATAAGAGCACATAACAATAATAAATATGTATTCACCAAATGGAAAACTTGCAAAATACATAAAATAAAAATTAACAAAGCTGAAAAAGGAAATAGACAACATTACTATAGTACTTGGAGACCTCAATACACCCCTCTCAAGAAAAGATAGAATTACCAGAAAGAAACTCAACAAATCTATTGAAGATTTAAACCACACAATAAACCAACTTGATTTCATAGGTATTTATAGGCTAATGCACCCCCCCCAAAAGCACAGTATACCTTCTCCAATGTGCATAGAACGTTCTCTAGAAGAGATCACATTCTAGGTCACAAGGCAAGCATCAAAAAATTAAAAAACATAGAAATAATACAAAGCATTTTCTCAGACTACAATGCTACAAAATTATAAATTAATAACAAGAAGATAAAAGGGAACCCCCCCCATACATTTGCAAACTGAACAACACCTCGCTTGAACATGACTGGGTACTAGAAGAAACAAAAAATAAAATTAGAAAGTTTCTTGAAACAAATGAGTATGAAAACACGACTTACCAAAACCTCTAGGAAACAGCCAAAGCAGTAATTAGAGGTCAATTTATAGCAATAAGCAAACACATAAATGGGCAGGAAAAAATGACTCTCTAACCCAACATCTCCAACAAATTTGAAAGGAACAGCAAGAAAACCTGACACCGTGTAAAATTTTTTTAAAAAAGGAAATTATAAACATTACAGCAGAAATAAATGAAACAGAAAACTGAAAAACAACTGAAACCATCAACAAAACAAGGAGTTTGTTCTTTGAAAAGGTCAATGAAATTGACAAACCACTAGCAAAACTAACGAAGGAAAGAAGACAAAACCATAAATAATCCTAATAAGAGATAAAATGGGCAACATCACAACAGAACCAACTAAAATAAAAAGGCTAACATTAGAGTATTATGAAAAACTATACTAAAACAAATATGAAAACCTAGAGAAAATGGACAAATACTTAGAAATTCACAACCTAACCTAAACTGACACAAACCAAAATTGAACATCTGAACAGACCCATTACAAAGAAGAAATTGAAAAGGTAATAAAACAACTTACAGCCAAAAAAAGCCCTGGACCAGGTGGTTTTACAAGTGAATTTTATCAAACATTCAGAGAACTGTCATATAAACTATTTCAGAAAATAGAAAAAGCTGGAATTCTCCCAGACTCATTCTATGAAGCAAACATATCCTTGATACCAAAGTCAGGAAAGGATACCATCAAAACAGAAAACTATAGACCAATATCTCTTATGAACACAGATGTAAAAATCCTGAATAAAATACTAGCCAATAGAATCCAATGATATATCGAAGAAATAATTCACCATGACCAAGAGGGTTTCATAACAAGTATGCAAGGATGGTTCAACATAAGAAAAACAATTAATGTAATTCATCACATTAACAAAGCAAAGAAAAGAACCACATGATCCTATCAACTGATGCAGAAAAGGCCTTTGACAAAATTCAACACCTTTTCCTCATTAAAACACTCAACAAAATAGGATTAGAGGGGAATTTCTTCAACATAGTAAAAAGTATATACGCAAACTTGAGAGCCAACATTGTTCACAATGGAGAGAGGTTAAAGGCATTCCCTTTAAGAACAGGAACTAGGCAAGGATGCCCACTATCACCTCTCCCATTCAATATTGTATTGGAAGTCTTAGTGATCACAATAAGAGAAGGAAATAAGAGGTATCCAAATTGGCAAAGAGGAGGTAAAATTATCTCTGTATGCAGATGATATGATAATATACTTAGAAAACCCTAAAGACTCAGCAAGAAAACTACTGGTTATAGTTGATCAATTCAGCAAAGTGGCGGGATACAAGATTAACACACAAAAATCAGTTGAATTTCTCTACAGTGACAAAAAAGAATATAGAGCAGGGGCTAAGAAAAACAATAACCTTCACAACAGCTAATCATACGATTAAACACTTGGGAGTAAATCTAACCAAAAGCACAAAGGATCTATTCAAAGAAAATTACAAAGCACCACTAAAAGAAACAAAAAGAGAACTTGAGAAGTAGAAGAATATCCCTTGTTTATTGATAGGAAGACTTAATATTATGAAAACGGCAATACTACCAAAGACAATTTACACGTTCAATGCAATCCTAATACAAATAACAATGTCATTCTTCAACAAGATGGGAAAGGCAATCTCCAGCTTCATTTGGAATGGAAAGAAGCTCCTAATAAGAAAAGCATTCCTTAAAAATAAAAACAAAGTAGGAGGCATCTCACTCCCTGATTTCAAATCCTACTACTGGTGGTCAAGACAGTGTGGTACTGGTACAATGACAGACCCATATATCAATGGAATAAAATTGAGAACCTGGTAATCACCCCATTTACCCATGATCAACTGATTTTTGACAAGGAGATGAAATCAATTAAGTGGGGGAACAACAGCCTTTTTAACAAGGTGTTGGCAAAATTGGAAAACTATCTGCCGAAAACTCAAGCAAGATCCACACCTTACTCCATACAAAAAAAACCACCTCAAGGTGGATCATGGACCTAGGACTAAAACTAAGGATTATAAACTTCATTAAAGAAAAGCTTGGAAGAACTCTGGAAGTCCTAGTCCACAACATAAACTGTATTCCAGGCATCCTGGAAAATCAACAACCAGGAGAGGATAAAATAGATGAATAGGACCTTCTAAGAATCAAATCTCTATGCAAGTCCAAAAACTTCTCCAACAGGGTCAAAAGGGAAGCCACAGACTGGGAAAAAGTATTTGGTAATGCCATGTCAGATAAGAGACTTACATCTAGAATTTATAAGATACTCAAGCACCACAACAAGATAAACAATCCAATTGAAAAATGGGCACAGAATACGAACAGACACTTCACCAAGAAGACATTCAGATGGCAAACAAACACATGAAGAAATGTTCAAAATCCTTAGCTCTAAGAGAGATGCAAATCAGAACAACTATGAGATATCATCTCACCCCAGTAAGAATAGTAAAATTTAACAGAATAGCAAACAACAAATGCTGGTGAGGTTGTGGAGAAACTGAACCCTTATTCACTGTTGGTGGGAGTGCAAAATGGTGTAACCACTATGAAAGGCAGTATGGCGCTTTCTCAAAAAGTTGGAAATAGAAATACCATTTGACCCAGCAATTCCACTACTGGGAATATACCACCAAAGAAACCATAACTACCGGCATTGTTCACAATAGCAAAGGGTTGAAAACAACCTAAGTGCCCATCAACAAACGAACGGACAGAGAAACTTTGGTATATTCACAGAGGAATACTATGCTGCATTGAAAAACAAGGAAATAACGAAATTATTATTCAAAATGGGTGACCCTTGAGAACATTATGCTGAGTGAAATATCTCAGTCATAAAAGGACAAATACTGCATAGTGCCACTGTTATAAAATGGAACTGACATTGGAGTTGGGGTTAGACTGAGAAAGATGGGATAAATAATATATACTGCCTTGAAACAGATGAAGGTGAGAACTGTTTAAAAGGGATATGTGATTAAGTATAGTTTTCATGATAGGAGTCTAGAATGAAGGCTGCCTAGTGGAGTGGACTTGGGGGAAGGGATTGTATAACAATGAAAGAATTTTTCTTTTACTTTTCAAAGAGAAGAGAGAACTAGAGGAGAGGGGTGGGCAGGGAGAAAAGTGCAACAGTGAATGAATGGAAATCCAAAGTCACTGAATTTTCATTAAAATTAATAATAAAACAAAAAGAAATCAAAACGTGTTGCATTGGGAAAATATACTCTCAAAAATCTACTTTGAAATATTAAAGAGCAAGGGTTTCAAATTAATAATCAAAGATTAATATAAAAAATATGGTTGTTTTTCTTCCAGTAGAGGTTGTTGTTGTTATGTGCCATTGAGTCACTTGTGACTGATAGCGACCCTAAGGACAACAGCTCTAAACTCTGCTCTGTCCTGTGCCAATCTCATTGTCTCTGACCTACTCATCCTGATTGCCCCAGTTACCAAATCAGTCCATATCCCAGAGGGCCTTCCCCTCCTGCGCCTGCCCTCCACCCTCCCAAGCATGATCCCTCTTCAAGGACCGGTCCCTCCTTACAACATGACCAAAGTATATCAGATGAAGCCTCAGAATCCTTGCCTCCAAGGAGCAGTCCGGTTTAACCCCCTCCAGGAGGAATCTGTTTTCTTAGCAGTCCATGGCACCTTCAGCACTCTTCTCCAACACCAAACCTCAAAGGCATAAATTCTCCTTCTAACCTCCCTGATCAATGTCCAACTCTCTAATGCATAACAAGTGATTGCAAAGACCATGGCCTGTACCAGACACATCTTAGTCTCCAGAGACACACCGTTGCTCTTGAGGACTTTAGAGAGGTCCCTAACAGCAGACTTTCCCATTGCAATACGTCCTTTCATTTCCTGGCTGCTGGTGCCAAGAGTGTTGATTGTGGAGCCAAGCAGACTAAAACTGTGAACAATCTCTAGCTCTTCACCATCCATCCTGATGCTGCTAATTGGTCCAGTGGTGAGAATCTTTGTCTTCTTGATATTGAGCCTCAATCCATATTGAAGGCTGCAGTCCCTGACCCTCAGCAGCAAGCACTTCAGGTCCTCCTCAGTTTCAGCAAGCAGGGTTGTCATCTGCATAACGCAGATTGTTGATAGATCTTCCACCAATCCTGATGCCAAATTTCTCATCATGGAGTCCAGCCTCCCGGATGATCTGTTCTGCATACAGGTTGAAAAGGCATGGAGACAGGGCACATCCCTGGCGTACGCCCTTCCCAATTTTGAACCATGCAGTGTTTCCTTGCTCTGTTCTGACGACTGCCTCTTGTTTCAAGTATAAGTTATGCATTAGCACAATCAAGTGTTCTGGGATTCCCATTCTTCTCAGAGTCAGCCACAGTTTGTCATTGTCCACACAGTCAAACTCCTTTGCATAATCAATGAAGCACAGATAGACATTCCTCTGTTAGTCCCTACTTTCAGCCAATATCCATCTAACTTTAGCTACAAATCCGTAGTACCACGACCCCTTCTACACCCAGCCTGGACTTCTGGCAGTTCTCTGCTGATGTGCTGTTCCAGTCATTTTTTGATATCTTCAGCAAAATTTTGCTTGCATGTGAAATCAATGACATTGTTCTAACAAAAAAATCATATTTTTTATCCCATGAATCTGAAGTTTGACTATATGATCCAATCACATTTTGCTCATATTCAATAGATATTTTCACAAGTTTGTATTTTCCATTCCTTGCTCTGGCAAAGATATCTAACTTCTTCCATAACTTGAATGCCGGCCTGGTGGGACATGGCTGTGGCCAGAGTATCCTGGTTCCAGCTTAAAATACTGTGAGTGGCCCTGCCCCACCCACATTATTCTTAGGCTTTCTTCTTTTCCTTCCTTTTTGATTCTGGGTTTTTGTTCTAGCAGATCATTGCTAAGAATTCTATCTTCTATTTTGCTGGTTCTGTGTTCTATCTCTTCAACTCTGCTCCATCCCTCCAACATGTTGACGGCATCTGAAACATTGGTCCTCATATTCTGGATTGCAGTTTCTTATTTTCCCATAGCATCTAATGCCTCATTTGTTTTATCTTTTTTATCTTTGATTGATATTTTTTAAGTTCCTCTTGGCTTTTGTTTGCAGTGTTCTGTAATTCTTTGTGTTTGTCTTTCTCCCATCAAAAATATTTAATCATTGTTTTTTTTATTTCTGTGTCAGAAAATTCCATGAGATTTTCTGGCTTCATAAAATCCACTGATTTTGTGTTTTGTTTACCTTTTGGGATGAAATCTTGTTTTGGTTTTATGTAGAGTGTGAGGTAGTCTGCTTCTTCCATATCATTGATATCATAGAATTTTTCATGCCTGGGCCTTAGCAGGCTGTTGGTCTGATAAACTTGACTCAGGAACTCACTCACTACTCTAGAGGAGGGAAGGGCAGCTCACCCTGTTTGAATTTCTCTGATCTTAGACTCTAGGGAAGACTTGCCAGTTGGGAAGAGAGATCGTCTGTGAATCAGCAGCCTTCTCAACCAGGCAACTGCCGCAGCTAGGCAAGGTCCAAAGGATCTGCAGCTCAAGTCCTGGCTCTGAAATGGGCCAGGGTTACCAAGGTGATGTCCAGGAAGGAAATGGCTTCACTTGTGGTACTGGTGCTCGTGGTACAAGACAGCAGGGTGTCAACTGGCCAATCTGATTTCCACATGGTGGACCAGTCTGCTCTAGTGCATGGTCACTAGCATGGTCAGGGCAGCTCAGCCCATGTAGCAGCTTGGCCTGTGGGGTGGCCAGGTTCATGTGGCAGCTGGTCTCTCACTGTCATAGAGGAGAACTGGAATCTTCTTGGAAATGGGAACACGTGGTCAGGGTTTTCATGCCTTTGTTGTTGTAAGGGGCTGTCAAGTCGAGAAGGATTCATAGTGACCCTGTGAACAACAAATGTGAACCCAGTCCTATATGATGCCATTCTAATCATCTCTGACACAATGAAACCCATTGCTGCACTCACTGTGTCAATCCAACTCATTTATATCTTAGAGATTAATCTACTTTACATATTATTACATGTTTCAAATTACAGGGCTTTACATTTAGGAAGGATGTTTTATACAGTACTGTAAAAACAGTACCCAGCTTCTACAAATAGTTGCAATTTCTACAAACAGAGTCCAGTATAAATAATACTAGCTTACAAAATCCATTACTATCTCTCTTCCCAAAGTTAAGGCCTTTTTTGTTTTGGAACATGACTTATTTTGAAGGCAACTGATATTTCTTGTCTCAGACAGGTTTATCCCATCTCTTAGTTTTCCAGGCAATAACTTTTTCCCAGGATATGAGATCAAAGTCTAAGATTAGGGGTTTGGATGACCCTGCACAAACTATTTACTACACCAGCTCAGCTAATTTATGAGAACAGGAATACAGAAAAGGTAAACTTGGATATAGAAACATGGAGACAAACAAGATGCTAAATTACAGGGATGTTAACCAGTAACATAAGCTGGATTTCAAACAACAGGATGCTAAATCTTATTACAGAGAAGTAAACCAGTAATGGAAAATAAAGTGCAAGCAGAGTTCCTCATTTAACCGTGTTTTTGATTGCCTTTGATTAGAGCATGACTCACAGTGACCCTATGAACAAAAGGCCTGGAGCCCCTCTACAACTATCAACATTTATCAAAGTTCATAGTTTCAGGTGGCATGTTATTTAGGAAGTGGATGCCACTCCTGCTTCCAGACCTATCATAGTATGTTATTGTTGTTATGTGTCATTGAGTTACCAGTGATATATAGCGACCCTATGTCCTGAGCAAGACTCACTAATTCTGACACACCAACCCCCATTGCCCCAGTTACTGTATCAATCTATCTTATCCAGGGTCTCCCTTTCCTGTGCTGTCCGTCCACCCTACTAAACATGATATCCTTCTCCAAGGACCAATCTCTCCTAGCCATGTGCTCAAAGTAAGTGAGGTAGAGCTTCAAAATCCTAGCCTCCAAAGAGAGACTTGCTTTCACCCTCTCCAAGACAGACCTATTTGTTTTCTTAGCAGTCAATGGTATGTTCAAGACTCTTCTCAAACACTCAAAAGCATCTATTCTTCTTCTGTCTTCCTTAGTCATCATCCAACTCCCTGAAGCCTAACAAGTAATTGACCATGGCCCATATTAGGCGCACCTTTGTATCTAGACTGACATTGTTGCTCTTCAGAACTCTGCAGAGGTCCATGACAACACATTTTCCCAATGCAATTCATCTTTTGATTTCATGACTGCTGGTGTTAAAAGAGTGTTGATTGTGGGTCTGAGCAAGCTATAATTACTAATAACTTCAATCTCTTCTCCATCTAATATGGTGCTTCCAATTGGCCCAGTGATGAGAATCTTTGTCTTCTTGATGTTGAGTTTCAATCCATATTGAAGACTACAGTCCATGGCCTTTTACAGAAAGTGCTTCAGGTCTTCAGTTTCAGCAAGCAAGGTTGTGTCAGCTGCATATCATAGGCTGTTTATGAATCTTCCTCCAATCTTGATGCCATACTCCTCCTCATGAAGCCCTGCTTCCTGAGTATTCTGTTCTGCATACAGATTGAAAAGGTACAGGGACAGGATGCATCTCTGACACTTTTCCTGATTTTGAACCATGCATTGTTTCCTTGCTCTGTTATGAGGATTGCTTCTTGGTCCAAGTATAGGTTTTGTATAAGCATGATCAAGTGTTCTGAGATTCCCATTTTCCTCAAGGTTAGCCACAATTTGTTGTGATCTACACAGTGCCTTTGCATAGTCAATGAAACACAGATAGACATTCTTCTGGTGCTCTCTGCCTTCTGCCAAGATCCATCTGACATATTATGTGGTATATATTTAAAATCATCCTGAATTTTATTAATGCTACCCTTCATAAAGACACTCTAAGGTCTGGATAGGTTTAAGTCTCTCTAGAGCCTCTCCCCACTACAGTAGCAAATTCCCTGCTTCACAGTAATCATGTGTGAGCAAAAGGCAATGATAAAAGATGCAGGCATGTTGGAGATGCAACAGACTCAATGAAGCACCCTAAGCAAGCATTGGAGAAACAGAACATAGAGAAGGACATTTCTACCCATATCAAAGAGGAGTTTGACAAGGAGTACCCATATTTCTACCCATATCAAAGAGGAGTCTGACAAGGAGTACCCCTATTGTAGGGACAAACTTCTGTACTTGTGTGACATGTAAAACTAAACAAATAATCTAATCCGATTTTGTCCAGATGGCTATTCTTCTGTTCAAATATGGTTAAATCCTGGACATGAATGCTCACACATCACACTGTGTTCTTCCAAAACCAAGGGTTGCAGCCTAAATCCCAAATTCCAGAAACTAAAATCTTCAGCCTTGCAAAGGGGACACCTCTGTCCTTGAATCTTTCTAATATTGTTTTGTATAAGGCCTTCTTGTAACAGTTTGCTGTGACCATAAAGCAATTAGTAAAATAGCTTACATTTCTAGTTATAGATTATTCCCTACTTTTCTCTGCCTCGTGTTTTTGTGTTTCACAATCTATTCCTTTTTTAAAAAAAGATCTGTTGGAGAAGAAAATAAAACAAAAGAAACTTTATTAAATGGGTCAGTTGAACTATTAAGAAAACTATCAACTAGGAACATACTAGAAAAAACAAAACCCATTCAGGCGAGGGCATGAAAAATGTTTAATTAGAGTGATACTCCTTGGCTATGAATAAATAGCTACTGTGGAGGAGATGAAGCCAACATTTCAATCTCTGATGCCTAGGCTATGGCTGGGGATGAAGAATTTAGTCTTTCTCTAGTTAAAAAGCAGAGTTGGCATCTGCAGGATTAGCTTTGTTTCTGGAGGAAGCCTAGAAAGAAAATGAAGGCTTCCGACAAGTTCTCTGCTCACTGTCAAGGATGGAGCTGGTAAGGGAGGATCAGGTCCTCTAGGGATGTAATGCTTTACTGGAGAAACTGGATGGCCATCATTTGCACATTCCTGAGATGATTCTGAAGGCAGCAAACTGAATTAAGTCCTCTACCAGGTTCTATGTTGCTACTGATGGAGTTGATGATAGGTGACCTGATGTTCTAAGCAACTCTGGTGATAATGCACTAGCATTAACAGCCAACAGACAGGATTCAAGGAGCCAGTTCTGGAACTGGTCCAGAAACAACCAGGCAGAACCTGATACTCAATGAAGCTCCAGCAGTGGTCAGGACCTGGCTCAAACAGTAGCTACTTCTCAGTTTCTTTCTGCAAGTACCACAGAATGATTATTCTGTCCTCCAACCAATACTTTATCTGGTCTTGATAGTGGAACTGGTCCTGGCTGACCAGGTGGTCTACTGAGCTGTAGTGTTGATGAATGAATAGCATGGAAATCAGCCACTGATCTAGTAGCTGGTTGTGAAGCTGGCTCAAGAAGAGCATATTCTCCTCTGGAAAGCTCTCCATGTTACTCCAGTGAAGGAGCTGGTCCTGAAGGACTTAATCCTTAAGCAGTTAAAACACTGTTGGAGGAACAGTACTGACTTCACCTAGTGGACCCTATCCTAGTCAGCAGGTAAATCCAGACCTCAATGGAGTCTTCATCTAATGCCACTTCAATAGCTGATGAGTGATGAAAAACTTTCAAAGTTAGGGCTAAAGCAGGATGAAATTAGGCCAGTCCTCCAGAAGACAGTTCTGGACTTGGACAAGTAAAGAATTCCAGCTCCCTGTCACTGTTGCCTTCTGACAGTGCTCCTAGAGTTGGTGGCGGAGAACCTGGTGTTCTAGGAATGTTAAGTGTCATTTCAGGGGCACCATCTACAATGCCAGGTAGGCTAGGAGATGGGGCTGGAGGTGGCACCAGATCTTAATTGACTGTGACAACTTGTACTAGACCTGGGTCTGGAAATGCAAGAGTAAGAATGGTCACCAACATAACAATTTGCCTTTCCAACCACAGACATATACCACTGCCAAGAAGAGAAGCCTATTCTTAAGATTTCCAGTCCCAGATTTCTTACCAGTGGGCAGTCCACAGTGGAGGGGTCTAAGGTTACCCAGAGCTGGCTCTGGAGACTCATTTCTGTGGGACCTGAGGCCTATGGCACTCATCCTGTCAAATTCACCTACATTCATGCTCAGTCTTTCTCACCCTCCAGCTCTTTCACGGTAGCCTCCAGCTTAACATGGTTGGACAGCAGAAGTGCAGACGCAGGCTTAGCATTCATGATGGTGACAAACGGCAGGGTTATAAGTCTGTCCTTTCCAGCTACACTGTTCTTTCAGGAAACCCTTGCAAGGGGCATGGATCCTTTGTATGTCCAGACCTTCCAATGGACTGTGCTGTGCCATAGCTACTCCTTTGGTTCTTCTGGCAATGACAGGTCTGGTCACCAAGCCAGAAGCCTCATTCCCAAGGAGTACTCCATCAGTGATTTGAGCAGCTCTCTTCAGAAAGCTTAACTCAGTCCTTCTGCAATGGAGAGGAGACCATGATGGTACGGAGGTGTGTATCTGTGTGCTCACCTCACAGCCTGGCACACAGGTATGTGCACAAATAGCTGATGGCTGAGGGACTCAAGGATCCTCCCTTCTCCCCTTTCCTGCCTGACCTCCAGTCTGCACACCAGGGGTTCATTCTTCCACAGACACTGGTCTTCTGAGCGAGGGGCCTCACACACAGCTGAACCCATGACTAGGGATCAGGATTTAGGAACCAGTTTCACTCTCCAACTCACTCTTGTTTGGAGTTCTGACTAGGGGCAAAGTGAGCTGGGAGGGGACTGTGGGAGCAGTGGGTCTCTGGACCATTCTGAGTCTCTCCCCTCCTCTTTCCCAGAATGCTGGCCTCCCTGCAGAGGACACCTCTGAATTTATTTCTCCAGGGAGATCAAGGTGTGATGACTCAGACACGGGTCCTCACAATCGCCATCCTTCTATGGCAACAAAAACCCTATACTTTCCATACAAAGTCTACTCACTCTTTCAAATGCCCTTTAGGCCTGCCCTTACCTGCAGAATGTGGGCAAGATGAGGAGTGAAGATACCATATCTAATGGTGGATACAACCTGTTTATGAAGACTGGTCTTCCCATGTGAATCCAGGACTTGAATGAAACCCCAGCTGGGCAGGGACTACTGACTGCTTTATTCACTGAATGATTATAAGTGCCTGGAGCAGTGCAGAGTAGGGGCCTTCATACATAGTTATTGGATGAATAAACATTCAACGCCCTCCAAGAAACTCCTCTACCCCACCGGGGTCCCTATTCTGGCTACAAAACCAGGAATTCACTGGATACAATCTCAATCCTGTTCCTTAAACAAATGATCATAGGTATGTGATTCACAAGTGATTAGTGAGCAAGACAGTGTGTTCATGGGACCAACTTTTCTGCAAGAGCCCCCTCATCATCTTCCTCATCACATCACCCCTCCCTAGTATCCACAGATCATATGATCCCTGCATCCCTGAGCCTTCACAACTCTGAGACAACTGAGTTTTACTGTATTCAACCACTCTCCACCTCACTGTGCTCCCCCTTTTCCACCTCTGCCTCTGTGACCTGGGACTCCAGGAGGAAAAGGACTGACATGGTCCAGGGGCTGATATGGTCAGTGGGTGGGGATGGGTTTGCTAGGTGGGATCACAGTGGTGGCAGCCAGGTCTGGATTGGCCTGCCCTGGGCCACCCTGTGTTACCTGCCTGTGCCTTTTTGTAAATAACCGGAACCTTCTGTGGTGCTCACAGAGATCATGTCGCAATCTCCCTAAGAGAGCCTAGCATCTTGATTTCCCAGGGTTTGACACAGATGAAGAAAAGCATGTTCATAGCTGAGGCCTCCACTCAGATGAGCTGGGCTGTGGTATGAAGCTGGTTACAAAGGTGCTATCTCCAAGGGGAAGTTAGAGTGCTTTCCCTGCTCTAGGCCTGTCTCAAAAAGACTTTCCAGGAATCCCCTTTTCTCTGCAAAATGTTCACCACTCCCAGTCATCACTATCAGCGGGCCTGTGACTCCAGCACAGCACTCCGACCCCCTCAAAGAACCGGGTAGATTCTGGGCACAGCCAGACCTCCAGCTTCGAGGAGACATTGCTGGCTTCAGGCACAGCTTCTGCCTCTTTCCTGTGTGCACCTTGAATAAGTCTTTGTGGTTTTCAAAGCTTCCCCTGTCCCCGCACCCATCCAGTGGGGATCCTTCTAGCACCTGCCTCCTAGGAATGCCATCAGATACCCGTAGGAGAACATTCAGGGCTGCTGTCGCCTGGAACTAGTGCACAGATAGGAAAAAACTTTCAGCTCCACCAGATTCATTCCCAAAGGCGGCTGGGTTCTAGTCCTATGAACTTGGAAATTCACATTTCTTTGTTGTCTATTTTCCCATCTACACCAATTTGCTGTTGTCAGGTGCCTTCAAGCTGAGTATGACTCAGTGACCCTGTGAACAAATGATCTGAACCTTACCCTCTCCTGTGCCAATCACACTTTCTGGCACAGCCAAGTGACAGTTACCCTGTCTTCTCACCTGGTTGAGGGTCTTCCTTTCTTTCACTGATCCTCCACCTTCCCAAGCATAATGTGCCTCTCCAAGCAACATGCCCAAAGTATGAAAGGTGAAGCTTGATCATCTTTGCCTCCAAGGAGCACTCTGGCTGCACCTTCTCCAAGACACATGTTTGTTCATTTGGCAGTTCATGGGATCTTCAGCACTCTTTTCCAAAATCACAGTTCAAAGGTAATTAAAAAGTTCAATTCTTCTTGTGTCATCATTATTTATTGTCCAGCTCTCAGATGCATACACAACATGTAACTGAAAAGATCATGACCTGAATCAGGTGCACTTTAGTCCTAAAATTGATATCACTGCCCCTCAATAAGTTAGAGAAGGCCTAGACTGCAGACTTTCCCAGTGCAATACATCTCCTGGCTGCTGGTACCAAGTGTACTGATTGTGAATCCATCAAAAGATTGCTTGAAATTCTGTAATTCACCAACAATCAGATCTTGACATATTTGGTCCTAACACAGAAGCGAGCAGGGAGGAGCTGCTTTGCAGGCCAGCTCCAGTTTAGACCGCAGCCTTGGTGCTGAGGGAACGTTGGGCAGTTGCTACGTAAACCATCACTTTTAGTCCAATGGCACTAGCGGGTCATCACTGTGTACTGAGGTGAGTTGTTACTTTTGGCATGTTGATGTCACAAAACAGATTACTCCTTCAAACTCAATGCATGGCAGGTCCCTCCGTCACTCTGCTCATACATAAACGTCACCTCAGGAAGGCCTCTCAGACATTATTCATATTGTTTTCCATCACAGCATCCATCTTTATTTTCTCTACATTTATGCTTTCTTTAGACTGTAGAGGTCTTCCAGCTTTTGTCCATTCTGAATTCTTTTCCAGATTCCTAGGGGTAGGATCATGTGGGCTTTTTTCCATCTTCATCCTGATAACTGTCAGAGGCCTGGCCCAGGACAACTCTGGGCACAACTATGGAATGAAAGAAGGAGAGGATCTGATTCCTTCCCTGCCTCTGCTCAGCTTAAATTGTGGATATGAATGGTAACATTAGAATGTGAAACTCTGAGGCAGGAGACCAGTGGAATAACCTTCAGGTGACCAGAGATGACCATCTTGTGTTTCAGTCCAGCAGAGTCCCTTGGCCAACACTGGCAGGAGAGGAGGGGCTGCCCCCTGGTGGCAACTGCTAGAAAACTAGTCATATGAACTTGGAAATTCACTTTTCTTTGTTGTCTATTTTCCCATCTACACCAATTTCAATGCCAGAAAATACACCCTGCGCTCCTGTGTCCTCAAGTCAGCAGCTCTCCTGGGCCCTCAGCTTCCACCAAAGACTAGTCTTAACTTGAGACCCTGGCTCATGGCCCATGGTTCAGCTCTGCTCTGCTAAGACTCAAACCCCTAGTTCCTACACCTCAATGCTCTTGCTGGAGGAAGAGTAAATTACAGGAAATAAAAAGCATTATCTTAGGGCTTCAAAGCGGTTCATCAAGGCCATCAGACATACTTTTGAGCCTTGGAACTTTGGGTCTGAACCACTACAAGGACCTCAATTTATAGAGTAGGAAACGGGCCTTCTCTCCTGCAACCCTCTGCACTCTGGGAGGGCTTGTCCTAGCTGAGGGGCCTAGAGTGGTGACTGCAGGGCCAGGCTCTTCCATCTCTGGGTTACTGTGGGGGTGCCTCCCCCACGACCTCAGGGAATCTTGAAGCCCTCTCCCTTCTTTTCTCATGCTGTGCGATGTGGGCACTGAGGCTAGGAGAATCCTGCCCAGGGGATCCTGATTCCACTCTACCTCTCAGAGAGTACTAAAGCTGTACACCTCCCTTCTTCCTGGAAGCAGGTCATTGACTCCTAGGAGACCCACCTTCCCAGATCTCCAGTGCAGGGAAGCCATGAGAGGGAAGCACACAAAGGGATGGTGCACAGAAATACGAGACCTGGAGCAAGGGATCTGCTGCAAAGTCAGGGACCTTCTAGATCAACCCTTTCTGATGATACATGGAAACACTGCAGCCTCTGGACGGCAGGCACTCACTGAAAATCCCCATGGCGCCTGATCTTGTGTACCAGAGTTGGAACCGGTCCATAAGTGACCCTCCAGTAAGTTTCAGGGGCAGTACATTGCACGGAAATTGACTGCCCATCTTTCTTCCTCAGAGCAGCTGGTGGGTTTGAAATGCATACCTTTGTGATAGCAGTGCAATTTCTTACCCCTAAGCTACCAGAGATCCTTTCCCTGACCTTGGACAGGCCAAAGTTTATACTTTCCACCTTACTCTCTTCTGTCATCCTAGTTCACTGTCCAGGTGACTGAGAAGACCATAGCCTGAATCAGGCACACCTTAGTCTTTAAACTGACATCACTGCTCTTCAGCATTCTGGAGAGGTGGATAGTGGACTTACCCAGTACGTCTTCTCATTTCCTGACTCCTAGTACCAAGGGTGTTAATTACTGATCCAAGGAAGATAGTACTGTTGACCATTTCAATACTTTTCTTTATATATCATAATGTTGCCTGCTGGTCCTGTGGTGAGGACTTTTGTTTTTTGGATATTGAGACATAATTTATACAAAGGCTTCATTCCTTGATCTTCTGCAGCAAATACCTCAAGTCCTCCTTAATTTCAGCAAGCAAGGTTGTGTCATCTGCATAATGTAGGTTTTTGAGGGATCTTCCTTTGATCCTGATGCCACATTCTTCCTCACAGAGCCTGGTTTCTTGAATTATTTGCTTAGCATACAGACTGAATAGGTTTGGAGAAAAGATACAACCCTGACACTCTCCTTTTTTTTCTTTTGAACTATGCAGTGTTCCCTTCCTCCGTTTGCACAACGCCTCCTAGTCTTGATATAGGTTCTGGGCTTGAGTATTTCAAGCCGTAAGGATGGCTCAGGACAGGACAGGGTTCAGGTGGCTGTTAAAGGAGTGTCAATTTGATGACACCTAAAAACAACAAGCAGTGGCATGACTTCCAGACCTTTCTCAAGATGAAGGAAATGAAGAACAAATTCAAGCCTCAAGTTATAATAAATACTGAAGGAGTCTATGGGCAAAATACTTGATGAAGCATTAAAGATGGAAGGAATACAGAGTTATTGTACTGAAAAGAACTGGTTGACACCGAAGTACTCCAGAAAGTAGCATATAATCAAGAACCAGTGCTAATTAAGAAAGAAGTTCAAATTGTACTAAAGGCATTGGTAAAAAATAAGACACTAGGTACTGATGAAATATCAAATGACATATTCCAAGAAACAGATGCAGTCCTGGACATGCTCCCTAATGTTGTTGTGATGTGCCATCGAGTCGCCTATGACTCATAGTGATCCTATGTACAACAGCCCTAAACCCTGCTCTATCCCTTGCCAATCTTACTGTCTCTGACATACCTATCTCCATCACCACAGTGACTGAATCAATGCATCTCATTGAGGGTATTCCTCTCCTGCACTGTCCCTCCACCTTCCCAGCATGAAGTCCTTCTCCGAGGACTGATCCCGCCTTGCAACACATCCAAAGTATGTCAGATGAAGCTTCAGAATCCTTGCTTCCAAGGAGCAGCCTGGCTTCACCCTCTCTAGGACGAACCTGTTTATTTTCCTAGCAGTTCATCGTATATTCAATACTCTTCTCCTGCACAAAAGCTCAAAGGCATCAATTCTCCTTCTATCATCCTTAGTCATTATCTAGCTCTCTGATGCATAGCAAGTAACTGTAAAGACTATGACCTGTATCAGGCGTACTTTATCGTCAGACTGATATTGTTGCTCTACCGTGCTTTGGAGAGGTCTCTGACAGCAGACTTTCCCAATGCAATTAGTCTTTTAATTTCCTGGATGCTGGTGCCAAGAGTGTTGGTTGTAGAGCCAAGCAAACTGAAGCTGTTGACAATCTCTTCACCATCCATCATGATGCTGCCAATAGGCAAAACAAACAAAAAAAGCAAACCAAAACCAAACAAAACATGATCAAAAGGAATGTGGAAATTATCTATGTTGTTAATATCACATGCAAGGAAAAAGCTCACTGAAGATTATTCTAAAATAGCTGGAACAGTAAGGAAATTCCCCAAAATTCAAGCTGGCTTCAGAAAAGGCCATGGAACCAGGGATATCACTGCTGATGTCAGATGGTTCTTGCTGAAAACAGCGAATACCAGAAAAATGTTTATTTGTGCTGTATTGACTTTGCAAAGGCATCTGACTGTATAGATCCTAACAAGTTATGGCTAACATTGAGAAGAACGGGAATCACAGAACATTCAATTGTCCTAACATGAAATCTATTTATAGACCAAGAAACAGTGGTCTAAACAGAACAAAGGAACATGGTACAATTTAAAATCAGGAAAGATTTTACAGAGAGATATAATAGTAACATTCTTTCTGAAAACCTCTTCAATTTCTATGCTAAGTAAATCATTCAAGAGGCTGGAAAATAGCAAGAAGAATGTGCCATTAGAGGAAGACTTATCAACAACCTGAATTATGTAGATGACACAACTTTGCTTGCTAAAAGTGGGGAGGACTTAAAGCACTGACTGAAGAACACCAAAGACAATATGAATTACATCTCAACATCAAGAAAAAAAATCCTCACCACTTGACCAACGCAAAATATCATGAAAGATGTGGAAAAGACGAAGTTATCAACAGCTTGATTTTACTATTCAGACTTTGAATTGAAGCTATCCTCTACAGTAACTGTGATTATTAAGGGTGTATGTCATCCTGGTTGCCCATGATCCTGTTTTGCAGCTTTGATCATGTCAAATGTGAAAACTAGGCCAGGTGCTGCTTGTGGAACAGACCATCAACAATTCATACTCAAGTTCAAACTAAAGCTAAAGAAAATTATATCAAATCCACAAGAACCAAAGTGACCTTGAGTCTACCTCACCTGAATTTAAAAACCATCCTGCCTTAGACACAAATGAATGAAGACCTGATGAACTAAGGGAGGATATCAAGAATATCATCCATGATGAATACAAAAGTTCACTACAAATACAGAGGAAGAAAAGACAAAAATGGATGTCAGAAGAGACTTTGAATGTTACAGCAGAGGACTGAAAAGCCAAAGCAAAGAGAAGAAATCAGGAAGTTAAGAAGCTGAACAAAAAATTTCAAAGGGCAGCTCGGGAAGACAAAACAAAGTATTATAACAAAATGTGCAAAGTGTTGGAGTTAGAGAATCAAAAGGAATGAATTTGCTAGGCATTTCTTGAGCTGAAGGAATTGAAAAACAAATTCAAGCCTAAAGTTATAATATTCACCAATGCTATGAGCAGAATACTGAATGATCCAGGATGCATCAAAATATGGAAGGAGTACACAGAGTCACTGTACCAAAAAAATTGGTTGACAAAGAATAATTTAATTAAACAGCATATGACCAAGAGGCAATGGTAATGAAAGAGGAAGTTCAAGCTTCTCTGAAGGAATTAACAAAAAACAAGTCTCCAGGAACTGATAGAATACCAATTGATGTATTTCAGCAAACAGATGCTGCCCTGGATGCGCTCACTAAGTTGTGCCAAGAAATCTAGCACACAGCTACCTGGCCAGCTGACTGGAAGAGATTGATATTTAGTTCCATTCCAAAAAAGGGTGATCTGAGAGTGTGGAAACCATCAAACACTATCACACACAAGCAAAATCTTGCTGAAGATGATCCAAAAACAACTAGAACAATACATCAGCAGAGAACTACCAGAAGTACAGGCTGGGTTTGGAAGAGGTTCTGGTACTAGGGACATCACTGCCAGTGTCACATGATCGTGGCTGAAAGCAGACAGTACCTGAAGAATGTGTACTATGTTCTATTGACTATGCAAAGGCATTTGACTGTGTAGATCACAACAAATTGTGACTAACATTCAGAAGAATGGGAATTCTAGAACATCTGATTGTGCTCCTGCAAAACCTATACTTGGACCAGGAGGCAGTTGTCAGAATAGAGCCAAGGATATACAGCATGGCTAAAACTCAGGAAAGAACTGTATCAGGGATAGGTCCTTTTTCCTTATCTTTTCAATCTACATGTGGAACAGATCATTTGGGAGGTTGACCTTCATGAGTAGGAATGTGGTATCAAAATTGGAGGGAGATTTAGCAACAGCTTCAGTTAATGCAGAGGACACAACTTTGGCTCGCTGAAACTGAATAGGACCCAAAGCATCTGCTGCAGAAAGTCAAAGTCTGCAGTCTTCAATAAGAATTGAAGCTCCACATCAAGAAAACAAAGATTCTCATCATGGGGCCAATTGGCAGCATCATGATGGATGGAGAAGAGATTGAGTTTGTTAGCTTGCTCAGGTCCACAATCTTGGAACCAGCACCCAGAAAATCAAATGATTAATTAGATTAGGAAGTCTGCTCTTAGGGACTTCTAAAGAGTGCTAACATGCAAAGATGTCAAAAGATATGCCTGATTGAGGCTCTGGTCTTTACAATTACTTGCTAAGCATCTGAGAGCTGGACAATGTATAAGGGTGACAGAAGAATTGATGCCCTTGAGTTGTGGTGCTGGAGAAGAGTGTTGAACATATGATGGACTGCCAAGAGAACAAACAGGTCTGTCCTGGAGAGGGTGAAACCAAGTTGTTCTCTGGGGGCGAGGATTTTGAAGCTCTGTCTGACATACTTTGGCCATGTTGCCAGGAAGAACCAGTCCTTGGAAAAGGACATCATGCTTGGAAGGGTGGAGGAAAAGAGGAAGACCCTCAATGAGATGGATTAACACAATGACTAGGGTAATAGTGGCAGGTGTGTTGGAGACAGTGAGATTGGCCCAGGATAGGACAGTGTTCAGAGCTATTAGACATAGGGTCGCTATGAGCTGTAGGCAATTCAAAGGCACATAAAAACAACAATCATTCCCTTGATGGTATCTGCCATGAGTGGCTAATCAGCTGAGGGGGAGTTTCAACAGGGGCGTGGCCTGAATGGAATATATAAGAAAGCTTGGCAGAGATGGCTTATTTTTGTTTGTTCTCAATTATGCATCTGGCTCTTCACCTCTCTGGTTTCTGCCTTAATGGGAATTAGCTGTCTCTAGCTATATGCTATAAACCTGGGATTTGCCAGCCTCTACCAGTCCAGAAGCCATTTCCTCAGATATGTCTCCTTTTTATATGGCCCCTCCCCTAATTGGCTTTGCTTCTCTAGGGAACCCACGCTTAGTCAGTCATTTTTATACTAATAGTTTAGCCCTAAGTGAATTACTTAAATAAACAAACCAAACTATCTGTGTAAATACAAAGGGTCAACAAGCTAACTTAAAACCTAGGTACAAAGGAAAAGACTGGAGGATACAGGGTTATGAAACAGAAATAACAAGAACACTGACACAATATAACAAGCAAGCAATGAACCAAAGTCACTGATTATTATGTCCAGAATACTGTAAAATGGAAGCAGTTTTTGTTGTTTCTTTTCACATGCACTCATAAAAAAGCAAATAAATATCAGAAACCTTGGGGAAAATAGTAAATAAAAATATATTTAGACATAAAGAAGCACACTAACACAGAGCATAACAGAATTGAATAGTGACTCAGATTTCATCCTTTAGAAAGGTTCCCTTCAAGAAGCAAGGAGTCTGTGATACTAGAACATTTAGAGAAATTAAATACCACCTATCAAGAACAACATGTACTTTAACACAATTGGGTAAATATTCTTAATTGGCTTTCACTTTCAAAAACTGTAAACTTTAGTGCTCGCTTCGGCAGCACATATACTAAAATTGGAACGATACAGAGAAGATTAGCATGGCCCCTGCGCAAGGATGACACACAAATTCGTGAAGCGTTCCATATTTTCGACCCTGAAATTAACCAGTCTGTAACGAAGGCTAACTCCTTTCACCTACAAATTTCGTCTTTGGATACAAAGCTAAGTGGATAGTCCTTACGGAGGGACTGTTTAAAAAGAGGCAGGGAGAAGAAAAGAAAAAAAATATGGAGGCAGGGGCGTATTGTTCTCCCTCAAATAAATTTTTGGAAAAAAAAAACCTGTAAACTTTCAGACTGGCCAGAATGCAAATTTTATTGATCTAGATACTATAAAGGTATAGCTGAAGAAAACTATAGTGGAGAAATATACAAAGAGCCTCACTCCACTAAACTGAAGATTTGAGAGATAATTATTAAAAATTGTTGCAACAAGGACAACAAGAAAATTGGAAGGAAAGGTTAAAAGTGATTAGTTTTGCAATCCAGAGGTACACGGTTCAAATCCACCAGATGCTCTGCTGGAGAAGGAGGGGCAATCTCCTCCTGTACCAGTCAGATCCAATTTAATGGTATACACACATACAAATAATAAAATAAAATAAATTTTTTTTAAAAGTGGTCAGTTTTGAAGAGCAGTCTAGTCTAAGGGAAGGGAGGGAACCATTGTTTGTTAGATAATGAGGAAAATGGTTTAGGGTTGTTTGATCATGCAAATATATTAGCCTGATTAAAAACAGTATAGTGCAAATGATTGTACTTGATGCCCAAAGATTGAGGCAGGGCTGCCCATGACTGCCTGCCACTTGGTTTAATTGTGGCAGTCCTTCCCCAGGGCACACCTCTTTCCCCAGGACACACCTCTTTCCCTAGGGTACACTTCCTTCCCCATGGCACACATCCTTCACCAGGGCACACCTCTTTCCCCACGGCATACCTCCTTCCCCAGGGCACACCTCTTTGTGTTGGAACCCCAACACAACCATTCTGCCTCAACCAATGTTCTTATTTGTCATATTTTTTCTTGCTCTGCCAACATTCAGACAGAGAAGCAGAATTAAATTTAAGAACTTCTTGAAAGAGTCTATTAAAAACAGAATCAGTAAGTGAAATTTTGTATTGTTAATGTTACTTTATCCAGTGTTCTCTTCACCTAGCTTTATTTTCTTGACAATTTCCATCTAAACAAGGTGATAAAATGAATTACCTCTGACTTTGTATATCCTCTAAAGTTAGGATATAAAAAGCATACAAATACCTGCAAGTACAAAAACCATTTACAACCTTGTTTTTGGTACAAGAATAAAGAAAATACAGATAAGGAATAAAAATAAATTATAATCTAATGAGTTACATACAAAATTTCCTTTGATTATTTATTAAAATCTATCATAAAAGTGAAAGGAATGTTATTAAGCTTTTAAAAACAACTGTGGACACAATGTGCTTTCAATTCCATACAATTCTACTTCCTGGCTACCTCCTCAGCTCAGGAGGCACTGGAAACTGCTAGTTTCTTCAAATGATCCATGAACACTTGCAGGCTGACGTCGTCAGTTAGGATTGGTGCTCCAGTTTCCTGAAATATAATGATAATGATTCATTAGCAGATATCTTAAAAGCTGGTGAGAATTCTTATATTAAGTACCTTCTGGTCCCAGAGCATTCACATGAATTGACCTGTTTAAATGTTCTCCCATCACTTGGCTAGATAACGAATTCTTTTAAGTGAAGCATAATTTGCTCACATAATTCTTCCTTGGTCCCTTCCCAACCAGATTAGGCCACCTGTACGACTGCATACAAAGTTTTATACATATGCTCTTCTATTTTAAAACAGGCTCTTAAGCAATGCCTACTTTTAATTGCTAACCCAGTGTCAGGCCTTCAACCAGGCATGATGAGGTTTCTGAGGCCTCACACTTGCTAACCATCATTCCTACCCATTTGCCAGTACTAATCCTATGGCCATAAGGAGCTTTGGTGGTACAGTCCTACTAGTCCATGTTGGACTCCCAAGGAAAAGGTTGGCCGTTTGAATCTACTGACTACTCTATGGGAGAAAGGTGGGCATCATCCTCTCATAAAGATTTGCAGATGTGGAAGCTTGATGGAAGGGCTCTACTAAATACCAGTGGGCTTGGAATATGGGTTGGTCCCGTAGCGACAAGACCTTTGGGGCCCTTAGATGTTGGATGTGGGTATAATCATTAAGGAGTGAATCAGTATCTTCACAGTGAGATTGTTGTTGCTGTGTGCCATTGAGTCAAAAAAGATTTATAGTTGGTTCACTAATGTTTTTCAGAGGCAAGAAACCACAAGGTGGGAGACTGCCCATCCTTCTTCTACACTGAGCAGACTGTTGTTAAGTGCCATTGAGTGGAGCATGATTCATAACGACCCTATGAACAGCCGACTTGAACCCTATCCTATCCTGTGCCATCTTCATCATCTCTGACACAATAGAACCTACTGCTGAAATCACTGTATCAATCTATCTCATTGGGGGTTTTCCTCCCCTTCCCTGATCTTCTCTATCTTTCCAAGCATGATGTCCCTTTTCAAGGAATAGCCTAACCTAGCTACATGTTCAAAATATGAAAGATGAAACTTTGCCTCCAAGAAGCACTCTGGCTGCACTTTTCCCAAGACATATCTGTTTGTTATTTTGGCAGTCCATGGAGTATTTAGCACTCTGCTCCAATACCACATGTCTGTGATCCTTACTCACTGTCCAACTCTCTGATGGGTAGGTAGCAGGGGACTGAAAAGATAATGGGCTGAATCAGGCGCACCTCAGTCCTCAAACTGATATCATTGCTCTTCATCATTCTGGAGAGGTCCTGATACCTGACTTGCCCAATGTAATATGTCTCCTGATTTCTTGTTGCTGGTACCAAGAGTATTAACTGCTGATTCATGGAAGATGCAATCACTGACAACTTAAATCCTTTCTCCATTTATTATAATGTTGACTGTTTGTCCTGTGGTGACGACCTTTGTTTTCTTGATGCTGATGTATAATCCATATTGGAGGATGTAGTTCTTAATCTTCTACAGCAAGCGTTTCACATCCTCCTCACTTTCAGCAAGCAAAGTTGTGTCATGTGCATAACGCAGGTTGTTGATGAGTCTTCCTCCATTCTTGATACCACATTCTTCTTCAGAAAGTCCAGCTTTGTAAATTATTTACTCAGTATACAGACTGAAAGGGTACAGAGAAAGGATAAACCCTAATGCACACCCTTCCTGATTTAAAACTATGCAGGGTTTTCTTGTTCTTGCTCTAGTCAGACAAAGTCTAGGTGCTATGGCTAACTCTGAGAAGAATGGGGATCCCAGAACACTTAACTGTGCTAATACTGAACATACCAGATATGTGTAATATCAGAAAATGCTTATAATTTAACGTTAATGGAAAAGCTTAATAGAAACTTTCATTTCGTCCCAGATTTCTTTTTTTAAGGAAAACATACATTACTTTTGAAAAAGAGGAAAAAGTAGAAATAATAAACTCTGAATGGTGACTTTCTAGGTAACTTTAATATCCTTATTCCTTTGTTACACAGCCAACTTTTTACAAGAAATTTTATACTATTACTTAACTTTATAGTATTACTCCTATAAACAGGAAATCTAAGATGACTTCTGATTACAAGATGAGGTAGGCATACTTTTCCTTACTCTTCCTACTAGTAAAACCTGAACATGAGACAAAACAAAAAGCCTGTTCTCTTTACCAGAAACACCTAGCAATTACTGCAATACTCCAGTCAAAGGTTGAAGAATATTGTGGCTCCACCCTCACTCACTTTCTGATCCAGCAAAGAGTGAGAAGGCAGCATAACTTAACTTTCACTCTTGCCCTTGGAAATGAGGTCACCCCACCTTAGCTGTAGGTGGAGGGAAAGCAGAAACCCTGGACTTGCATGCCCAACTGGCAGTAACACAAGGTGAGGCCCCCTTCCCCTTCCAGAGCAGCATCCCAGAGGGCCACCAAAGCAGCAGGTCTGCATAAAATGTAAAGTTTCTTGTCATATCAACAACCAGGATGATCTCAAATGAAATGAAAATTGCAATCAGGTTTCCAGAAAGATTGTGAGTGGCTGCCTACTTTCTACCACAAAGAAATCAGCCAAAAAAGGGAAAGAGGAATGATGATTATCCTGTAACCCTGGTTTTCAAGGGAAATGATATACAAGTAGTTAAAATACTGAAGATAAAAACTGAATGAAAACACTGAATAAAGAGGCAGATGACGAGGCCATCAACTGTGAGCACACCCAACAAACAGCCACTCTGCAAGCAGCTTTCTCATTGGGGCAGGAACCCAGGGTTGTAGTGTAAATCTTACCAGTGGCTGCCGATAACAAAAGGGTGATCTCCCCTCATTCCCCACACTCTGCCTGTGGTCAGCAGACTGTCCCCTGGGTGATCTCCCCTCATTCCCCACACTTTGCTGTGGTCAGCAGACTGTCCCCTGGGCACACTCACCAGGTATACTCCACCATAACATGCTTTCTTCACCTGAGGCTCGGTGTGCACCACTGACTCTGTAAGGAATCGCCTTCCCATGCAGAGATGAGTGTCTTACTACCTCTGCTAAGTTGCAGCCTCCCCAAACCTGAGAAGCACCATCTCCGATCAGGATCCATCACTGGTTACCTCCTGCTTGGCAGAAATCAACTCAGATAGTACCCTAGTGAATTTGGTCCTTGGTGCATGTCAGGGAATTAATTATTTGTGGGTGCTCAGCACTTAGGTCCAGTAGAGTGCACTGCCCCTGACCATCTCTGAGCTGGTAGAGACTGTCTCTAACAGGGTACCCTGCTGTGTCTGTCAGCTTCGTATGTGGTGACGCATGTCCTTACCACCCAGTGATAACTGCACCCATTTCCTGGACTTTATCTAAGACATCCTGATCCTACCAGTCTCAGCAATGGCAAAAGTTCCATAAGGGAACCGCTGCCCTGGGCTACTACTCTCTTTTTCTTCCTTTCTATCCTTTCCTTCTGTACCTTCCCCTAGTTTTGATTTTCCTTTTTCTTTCCGCTCCTGTCTTTATTTTAGCTTTCCTTTTTAAAATTTTTTTGTCACAACTTCTGTGAGATAGCAATAGTTCCCACACTATCCAGTCACACCTTCGGCAGTCCCACTCACTGGGCACTGAGGTCACTCACTGAACCACTGACTGAAGACAGACCACAGCCAACACCGACCCAGTCTACCCTTGATCCTTACAGCTTCATCGGTGAATACGACCAAATATTCACAGAAGAATTGACACCAAGTCTACTCAAGCTATTTTAGAAAATAGAAAAGGATAGAATACTTATGACTCATCCCATAAGCAACCATAACCCCAATGCCAAAGCCAAGCAAAACAACACTAAGAATTTTGACCAATATCCCTCAAAACATAGAATCAAAAATTTCCAACTAAATTCTAGCCAAGAGAATGCAATATCATATCCTCAAAATACTTTATTACGATCAAGTGGGATCTGTATCAGGTTGTAAAAGTGGTTCAACCGAAGAAAAATGATCCAAGCAATTAATCACATAAATAAAACAAAGGAAAAGAACTACATGATCATACGGATCAATACTGAAGGAATACCTAGTCCTAAAACTAACATCACTGCTCCTCGATAATCTGGAGAAGTCCCTGATGGCAGCAGACTTTCCCAGTGCAGTATGTCTCCTAATCTCCTGACTGCTGGTACCAAGTGTATTGATAGTGGATCCAAGTAAGATAAAGTCAAGATAAAAGACAGATAAGACAATATATAATAAGAGAATGATCACAATTTCACTAAAGAAAGGGAAGGAGAGAGGAGCACAAGAACCAGTCAACAAAGGTAAGCATGATTACAGACATAATCTTGCAATATTAGCAATAATAAACATTAACCCACAAACAGATATATAGGCATACAGGTAAGATAAACAGGTATGGACAAGTAAAAGGGATTACATTCATGACCAAACAATGGTTTGGCAGATGACATTTCTATACAGAAGTGTATGTTGTAAACATGTCCACACATAGCAGAGTCAACAGGGGACAACATTGTGTAAACTGAGGTAAAGAGTTGCTGGTCCAAGGGTCTCGGGACCTCAGTCTTGGAAGACATCAAGGTCAACTAGCATAACAAAGCCCACAAAGACAAGGTTCTATGGTCCATTTTAGTGAATAGTCACTGGGGTCTTAAAAGCTTTGAGCAGACATCTAAGGTGCAGCTATTGGTCTTTTCCTGTGAAGAGCAAAGAAGAGGAAAGAAAAGCAAAGATGCATAGACACTATTAGTCCAAAAAGCTAATGAACCACCTGGGCCTTAACCTCCAAGACCATGAGACCAGAATACCTATATGGTACTCAATTTTCTATACATAGACCAAGAAGCCATTGTCCAAAAAGAACATGCAAACACTGCGTAGTTTAAAATCAGGAAAACTGGGTGTCAGAGTTGTATCCTTTATTCATAAGTATTCAATTTGTATGCTGAGCAAATTATTTGAAAAGCTGGAGAAGAAGATGGCATCAGGATTAAAGGAAGACTCATCAATAGCCCAGCAAAATGCAGATCACACAACCTGCTTGCTGAAAGTGAAGAGATCTTGAAAGAAATACATGCTACAGAAGATCAAAGATCAAAGACTTACAATATGGATTGCATCTCAATATCGAGAAAACAAAAATCTTCCAAACTGGACCAATAAGAAACATCATGATAAATGAGTGAAGTTTTCAATTATTTCATTTTACTTGGATGCATGACCAACACTCATGAAAATAGCAGTCAAGAAATAAAAATAAAAAGATGTGTTGCATTGGAGAAATCTGCTGCCAAGGACCTGTCCAAAATGCTAAGGAGAAAAGATGTCAGTTTAAAGATTCAGGTGTGCTTGTTCTAAGCCACAGTTTTTTCAATTACTTCTTATGTATCTAAAAGCTGGACAATGAAAAAAGGTAACTACAGAATAATTGATGCCTTTGAATAGTGGTGGTGGAAAAGAGTACTGAATATCTAAGAACTACTGAAAGAAGAAACTCTGTCTTGGAGGGAATGCAACCAAGGTGCCCTTAAGAGGCAAGGACAGTGAATCTCACATACTTATCTAGAGGGTTCAGTCCTTGAAAAAGGACATCATGATAGGAAAGCTGGAGGGTGCGAGAAAGAGAAGAAGACTCCAACAAGACTAATACAGTGACTTTATGAGTAGGCTCGAGCATTATCAGGGATGCTGAGGATGGTGCAGGATAGGGCAAGGTTCAGATTTACTCTTTGAGTCTCTATGAGTCACAGTCAACTCAATGTCACCTATCAACAATAATAATAGCAACTAAGCTATCATAGCTGACCACTGTAAAAAAGAAGATCCTAGACAGAGGAGGCCAAAAGTGTGAAACAAAACTCAAAGATATGAGCATTTGCAGGCTTACTGATCTGATAGAGGCTGGTGGAGCCCACAACTCCAGTCCTTAGTCATTCTTTAAACTCAGAACAAAATTCATCTCCGCAGCTCAACCTGTAGACAAACAACAGATAAGCCTACAAACTGAGTAATGAATGAGACTCAAGACAGGCACTCACTCCTTAGAATACTCAACCATATAAGATCAAAGGGAGAGCATATGTTCAGGGATATAAAGCTCAAGAGGACATGAAGGGTTAGGGTAGAAGGATTTATGGAAATGACAATCACAAGGAGGAAATGGGAATAATTGGTTTACAGGGTGTTGATTATACCTGAGCTCTGCATATTCCAATATAATACTTTTCTTTGTCCTCTCGAGCTGCCCTTTGAAATCTTCTGTTCAGCTTTTACTTTGGCATGTTTTCCTTTGTTTTGGCTTCTCAATGCTCCAGTGCAATTTTTAGCATCTCTTTTGACTCCATTTCAGTTTTTTCTTTCACCTCTGTGTTTGTAATGATCTTTTGCTTTCTTCATGGATGGTATCTTTGATATCATCCCACAATTCATCCAGTCTTTGGTCATTGGTGTTCAATGCCTCAAACCTATTCCTAAAATGATCTTGACATTCCAATGGAATAGATCAAAGATTATATCTTGGTTCTTGTGGACTTAGTTTAATATTCTTCGGCCTCAATTTGAACTTGATGGTCTGACCCACTGTCTGCCCTGGCCTAGTTTTGACTGCTGATACTGAGCTTCTCTAACAGAATGATTTCTTTCACCAATGTAGTCAAATTTCTAGTTAGCTCATCAGGTGAGATCCATCTGTGTCTTTTAAAAAAGGTATGTGCAATGCATAAATCATTGTAAATACAAAATTCAAGCATTCTATTTCCATTTCTATTACCAAGCCTGTATTTTCCAACTTCTCTTCCTTCTTCACTGTTTTCAACTTTTGCATACCAGTCACCAATTATCATTAACATATCTTGACTGCAATTCGGTCAATTTTGGACTGGAAGATTTGGTAAAAAGTCTCAATTTCTTCCTCTTTGGCTCTAGATGTAGGAGCATATATTTGAGTAACAGTCGTATTATTGAGTCTTCCTTGTATGTGTATGGATAATAACCTATCACTCACAACATTGTATTTCAAGACAGAATTTGAAAAAGACTTTTTTACTATGAATGCAATACCATTATTCTCTGTTTTTCATTCCCAGCATGGCAATATGATTATATGATTCAAAGTTGCCAAAGCTTGAACATCTTGTCTCACTAATGACTAGTATGTCGATGTTCATGCATTCCATTATATTTTTAACAATATCCAGTTTTCTAACATTCAAGTTATGTACATTCCATGTTCCAATTATTAAACAATGTTTGTAATTTTTTTTCTCTCATTTCAACTGACTTCTGATCTGGGCTCAACCATTGCACTACTAAAACTACCCCCTCTCCTCTAGTGTTCATAGGGTTTTCAAAGAGCTGCTATTTAAGATGTGGATGGCCAATCCTGCTTCCTACTCTGTTTTAATTTGGGAGGTCTACTAAAACCTGTCCATCATGGGTAGCCATTATGGCATTTGACACACCAGTGGCATAGCTTGCAGTATCACAGCAACCAACATGTTATATCAGTACAGCAAACTGACAGACAAGTGCTGTACCACGTTGAACAATTTTCTCCCCACACAACAAACTACCAATTTAGTCTGTAAATTAATAGCAAATTAACCTCATACCAGGCCCTCGGGCCCAACCAACGTTTAATCACCAGTTCCTGAATGATTTAAACAAGAAGCTTCCTGCCCATACTTGATAGTTAACTAAATCAAAATGAACCATCAGCTTACATCTGATTATTACTTAAACAGAAAAAACAACCAGTTTGCACTTGACTGTCAAATAAATCAAAACAACCTACCTTCTTGAATTCAACTACTTCACACAGGAGGCTCCAAACTAGACACTCTTAGGCAGGATCCAATAAACCTCAAGTCATAGTACTGAAAGATGCTACGGGGAATATATTGGATGACCAAGAAAGCATCAAAAGAAGATGGAGGGAATACACAGAATCACTGTACCAAAAAGAACTGACTACCACTGAAAAATTTCAGGAAGTACCATATGAGCAGAAGCCAACAGTAATGAAGGAGGAAGTGGAAGCTACATTGAAGAAACTGGCAGAGAAAAAAGAGGCCTCAGGAATTGAAAGGATACCAATTGACTTGTTTCAATAAGTAGACACAGACTTGGATGTGCTTACCAGTCTATACTAGAAAATTTGGAGGACAGCTGTCTGGAAAACAGATTGGTTCCTATCTGTTCCCATTCCCATGAAAGATGATCCAAGAGAATGTAGAAACTATTGAACAATACCACTAATATCACATGCAAGAAAAACACTGCTGAAGATCATTAAAAAATAGCTAGAACAGAGATCCAAGATGGCGGCAGAGGCAGAGACAGTGTGGTGAGCTGCGGTAGTAGTGAACCACTTAAAGCAGGGCCATTATGGCCTTCCACAGACTTCGGCTTATTGATAGTTGAACACTTAAACAGTTGATGACTGGCCCTCAGTGAAGATTGAAGCTCAACAACAGGAATTCAAGGATTCCCAAAGAGAAATGCATGAGTCTCGTGGCTCCCCCCCACCCCCAGCCCGTGCCATGCCAAACAGCTGCTGCAGCTCCATGAGGCTTCCACAGCCTGAACGAATGGATTCCCTCACCCAGGATGGATGCTGGCCACTGGCCCTCCTCAAGACTGGTACAGTGAAGCCACCACACTGCCGCAAGGTGGTCTTGTACTGGAGAGAATTCTTGGAGCCA